>NC_137661.1:5448619-5906119 GCF_963422515.1 Blennius ocellaris | reverse complement strand
CAGACCTTCACTTACAAAAAATCTGGGAGATAGTGCCCTCTGTTGAAAACATCGCCATCTAGGACAAAAAGAAAAAGAAAAAGAAGCAGCATATTTTAATCAGTCAGAAATTTAAAAAAAAATGTGTTTTACACACAAAAAAAACCCTCCAACTTTAAACGGAACTTCAAATACATTTTCCCTCACTTTACATAACATGTTGTCTGCATCACAACGATAAGGCCCGGGTTACACTTATGATGATAGATGGCTCTCAGCACATATGATGGATCCTCAGAAGTGGCAGGTACTGGTGGGGAAACTATACCCTGGCCTCTGGTTGCAGACGGGGTGACGAGCGCAGGTAGAGCTCGCTCATTTTGACTTTCTTTGACTGGTGAAGTTGTTCTGCTGGTGATTTGACTTCACCGTCGTGAAAGTAGAACAATAACATATCCAATGAAAATGACTTAGGAAAGACAAACCCAAAAATGTCAGTTTTTCAACTGACCTACGTCGTTTTTTACTATGATTTCTAGCAAAACATATTTCACAAACCAGAAAGCTGTCAATTCCTGGCATATACCAAAATGGAAATTCTACCAATGTCATGCATATTTATTGGTCTGATCCGATCACACATATGAAGGAAGGCAGATTTTCACAATCTAATAGAATTTTCATAATCTGTCTGTGCCAGCTTGTTTCAGCAATATGTTTGGATGAAAACCCTCGATTTTCCCTTGCACAGAAGAGGCACATGCAAGATGTCTTTTTGCATGGTTGATGTCCAGTCAGTCCCAACCCGGCACTTCGTCATGTACTGTAGTAAAAGCCTGCCAGAATCTCCATGAGTGCCGACAAAGGTGAGGAAGTGCCTGAGGAGGACTGGGCAGAAGAGCCAGCCAAGAGATTATCAGGTCGTCTGAAGCGTTTTGCAGATTCACAGGGAGGTGAGAAAAGTAGGTGGCATCAGTCCATATGGACAGACATGTTGAATGAACAAACTGCCTTTTGCCAGCTGCTGGACCATGAATCAGATACTCAAAAACACCTTATCTATGGGTGTGTATTCAACCGGAGGCAATTTGTGAAAGCTAAACTAGAAAGGTCACTCTGTAAAGTGCAGACCTTCACCCTCGCCACATTTGTTTGTGGAACCGAGTTGGCATTGCTAGCCTGTTAGCTGTTAGCTAATATCAATGCTAACTGGCCTGTCACGTAGAAATACATACATACAAACCAATAAATACACACGGACAAAAACAAACTTGTTCATTGGCAAAGGTAAAAGCTAAACCTTTTCTGATAAAACCAAGGGACTAATGTATTTAAATGGTGGCCTATTATTTCTCATTACAGACAATGTCATGCATGCATGCACACTTGCACACCTGCACGTGTTTTATTTGTGCAACAGTCTGACAAGTTGACGGGATTAAAGTTGAAATATGGTGTATAACACAGCAGGAACGATATATGAGCAGCATTTTTCTGTCAGTAATTACTTTTCAGATGTCACAGTTTCACAGTGTGTATCTCTGTTCTCAGCCTCTCTTCAGGAAAAATTATGCAGCACGACGCAAACTCTGGCAATGTCAAATTCAGCTCAAATTGAACTTAAGATGCAGTCCAAGATTATTGATAGACATCATCATTTAAACATGGTGCATAACAAAAGTGCAGAGTCAAACATTCCCGTATCAGCAGATCGCACCGATAACGTCAGAGAGGCAAAAAGAAAGTTTTTTTTTTTTTTTTTTTGCCTGTTGAGAGAGGCGAGGCTCGTGAATGAGGAGGAAAGCAAACTGGAAGGACATGAAAAGAATTTGCAAATCCTTTGACTTTCAAATGAATAAGATATATCAAATATGTACTCCTGTTTTATTTAAGAAAGTGCCAGAGCTATGCTAAATAGCTTCTCGTCTATCTCGGAAGACTCTGCCCAGAAATACGATTTACTCAAAACCCCCTTTCTCTACTCATTCTCTTCAAAAATATAATCCTGAATACTTAAATATGCTATCAATTTGTTGCGGGTTAGTTCCAGCGTGTGTTTCTGGCAAGAGTTTTGTGGGTGGCAGACAGGCAAGCTGGAAAAAAAAAAGGAAGGGTGGGTGGAGGGGGGGGTGAAACAGTATTTCTGTCTTGGACTGCAGAGCAGTAGTTAGGAAACAGCTATAAGAAGCCGACTCTCCCAGAAGTAATGAACTGGCCTTTTTTTTTTTTTCTAACTTTGGAGCTTTTGTTGCCAATTTGGTGGTGCCTGTGGGATGTTGTAACTTCTATTTTTTTTTTTTTGCTTCTCTCCATCTCAAAGTAAAATCACCTGGGATGTAATTAATTAATTAGAATCAATGCGCAGAGCTGGGGGGCGGGGGTGGTGGGCACATGTTTTCATGGCGCGCTGTGGTCGATGTGTTCTGGGTGATTGGGATTAATAACAGGGGGCCAATTTGAAATAGGAATCAGTGCGCCTAATAGACATTGGGGAGCACATGGGGGAGGCCGAAAAGGAAAGAGGGGGAATCAGGGGCACTCAGACCCCCCAGTCACTGTAACAAAAGGACCTTTGTGAGGGGGGCCACATTACAGTATGCACTTCACTGTCCGACACCAGACCCTGGTTGTGCTTGCCATAATCACAAAACCTAATGTCAGGCAGCAGTTTTTACTTCATTTGCGTAAAATGTTATTACTGGTATTTTGATAGCCCCTTTTAAAAGAACTGATGGTTTTCATGTATTTGAAATGCCCCCACAACCTCTGCATATCCCACCCCCTTGTGTTAACTCATCCTGCAAAACCAAAGGGAAAAGAGGGAGGAGACCGCTCTGGGGCTACGGCATGCTATCAAAATGCTAATACACATTATCACAGCTCTCCTGCAACATGACCTACAAGTTTGGATTTTGAAATCTTTTCATACGACGGCATTTCTCTCAGGAAGTGAGGAGACAAACACCAAACATCTGGTTTAAAACCACTCAATCAATTGCTCTGAGATCCTGAAATTGCTACTCTTGGCTATGCAATCAGAGCTGTGGTCAGTGGGTTGATGGTACAACGATGTAATAAGCTCTCGCTATAATCGGGCTTTGACAGCATCCCTGGGGCGGAGACGGACACAGAAACAATGTTTTCACATTTAGCCCAAATACATTTAACATTTGTGTTAGTTTTGATGGCTCCTACCAAACCCTGGCATTATCTCCATATTTTAAATGTGAGACATTTGTCCTTACAGTATCATTAGTTTTTTATGTTTGCTCACAGAGACACATTCTGTGCAGTGTAACTCGGCTTATTACAAAACACTGTGTTGTTAAAAATCTAGATTCATTCAAGTCTGAACCCGCATCTCTCTGACCCCCATAACAACAATTATATGCTGGCCAATATTTCATGACTACAATTAAAACACATTAAAAAAAAACCCTCTGTGATTGGAGAGGTGAATTGTCTTGGTCGTAATTTTTTTAATTGATTTTTTTTTTTCAATGTATGTTTGGTTTCGATGTGTTAATGAAATGTACAAATGGCACAAAGATAGAAGTATTGTGCATAAAATAATTGTGTATTGTCCTTGCAGCACATAGGAAATTGCACAAAAAACTCTTCAATCAAGTATTTGGGCTGGAGTGACGCATTAGCCGCCTTTATAATTTCATTGTTCAGCTTTGTTGCAGCATTTCTTAGGCCCACTTTAAATGTTAAAGTCATGATTTTGCTGTTTCCTTTATTTTGTTAATAGCCTCTAAATTTCCAGTGGGACAGAACAGAGGAGGAAATGACACATTTATTCTACCCCAGAAAAAGAACACAATCCATATGAAAAAAAAAAGAAAAAGAATAACACTGTAACAGGAATGAGAGTGCTTTCCACTTGAATGTGGCATAGCTCAAATTAGTCACATGGGCACATTGACAGCCTGTATATAAACTTAATGGAAATATAAAAGGTTGTGACTTGTGACTTCCTTTCACCTGGCATTTTATAACGAAGCCTGAACAAAACACAGTCGTCATTCTGGCCCAGACCTTCCATACGTGCAGTGAGCGTTGCAGTTCTAAAACCTGAGCTATTTAGATGAAAGATGGTAAATTTAGACAAATATAACTTTTCACATCACTGATAACTTAGGCTAACCCAAGGAACAAACAACATTTTACATTTACAATTAGTTTTTACTTCACAAACATTTAAATTGTCCAGATCAAGCCTTGTACAATAGGGTGGATGAGTGTGTGTGTGTGTGTGTGTGTGTGTGTGTGTGTGTGTGTGTGTGTGTGTCTAGCCCCATCATATATGCCGATACATGACTTTACAGAGCAGCTGCTTGTTCCAGGCCTTAAAACAGATCGTGGCTTCCAGCTTCACTCTCCTGCTCACAATCATCCCCCACAAGTGAGCCTTGGTGCCTTAGGAAAGTGAATTTGGAGGGCTCTTCATCTTCACTCGGTGTGGAGATATATGTATATATGTGAGAACCGCGTGATTCACTTTGGATGGTACTTCCTGCCTCTGCTGACATTGCTAAGATTTTAATGTGCTGTGCGTGAGATCGCTTTAAGGTTGTAAAAGAGATCAAAGCCCAGAAGAGGATATGAACCTGGGCTGCTGCGCATTGTTACCGGTGGAGTGTGGGAAGCTCACACACCATGATAATAGATCCCCGACAGACTCCACTGTAATGGATGGACCATTAAAAGTACACACGGCCTACTACAGTTTCAAAAGTTCATTCTATCAGATATAGTGTGAGATGTAATACTTTTGTTCCTTTTTATAACTGCAGGAGAAACCGAAAAAAAAAAGCATGATGTCTATTTCGTCACAGAAAAAAGTAAAACCGTTTCAGTTGTATGTTATCGGTTTAATAACATTGTCACTACCATACTGGTTCACTATAAACTGCATGTTGAAAGAATAATGTGCAGATAAAGAAATGATCCCCCCCCCACCACAAACACACACACACACACACACACACACACACACACACACACACACACACACACACACACACACACACACATATAAATATATAATAAATAATAATATATATATATTTTTTCCCCGGTTTCTCCCACTATATATATATATATATATATATATATATATATATATATATATATATATATATATATATATATATATATATATACCGGTATATATATATATATATATATATATATATATATATATATATATATATATATATATATATATATAAAACCATACATAGACATAATGATTTCACTTGACGTTGCCAGACTTGGATTTTGTATTTTTTTTTACATTCAAATGCAAGATCTAGTAATAAATTATGGCTGATATATCTAACTGGGATATATTTAAAACTTGATGTTTATTTTGAGATTAATCTAAAATCCAATCACTGAAGCATGGCTTATATAAACATGTTTGTATGCATGGGAGTATTAATCACCAAAAGTAATGTTTAGGCTACATCCACACTAATATAAAGTTTTTCAACATGTGAACTTTCACATTTCACACTGTTGCATCTTTGAATCCTGAAAACAGAGATTTGATCAATAGTGATCTCTTTTTTGTTTCACTGCTGCTTCTAATGCAGATGAAGCAAAGACAATACATCTTCAATTGAATATTTTACCATAAAAAGCTACGACATGATTGAGCTACTTTACTTTGCAATGATGTTCTTCTTGTTTACTCTCCTTTTTTACAGCGACAGTTTACTCCTGCTCTGGACAATGCAACTGACATTAAACCACTATATAAACCACACTCACTACTTTCAGTGAGTTCTCCATTCCCTTCTCTGGCAGGACATATGATAGCCAAATATTTGGTGTTTACATGCGTCACTGCTCGTCCTATGAAGCTAAAATTGCAACTATGAAACTGAAGAATGTAAATTCCCAAAAATCAATATTGTTTTTTCTTCTGGTAAATTGAGGAAAAGCTTGTCTTGGATTGGGATTGGGATTGAGATTGTGTTTGTGTTATATCATAAAGAATTTAGGTCCTGGAACAACTACCGCCTGACTACATGCTGTGAAATCTTTAAAAAAGCAAAAGACAGGAAGAAATAAAAAGAAAAATTCTGGCATAAAGATAGTTGCCGCAAATCTTTGAATTTACAATCATTTGAAAGAACCGTTGTGATCTTGATTCTGTGAAGTTTTGCTTTCTAGATTTCAAGGCATTTCCAAACCACGGCACTGAGCCTCTGCAGTGGAGACATGTTTGCTTCCTTGAAACAGCCTCTCAACCGAGGAGTTGCATTTGTAGTATCTGTACCACTTGACAGATACAACCGTGAAGAGAAGCACATTAACCTTCACAGACCTACCAATCCAGCACTCTGTGTCTGTCTCTTCTTCTGCACTCTTCCACGACCTGTATCGTTTGTGCCTCCTTTGATTTCCACAGTTTAATTTCCTTCTCTCTCACTTTCTTTCATTTTTTTTTTTTTTTTTTTTTTTTTTTACTTCCGCACTTCCATGAGAGCACACTTCCCAGCATGCTTGTTTCTCTCTCATCCTGCACGGCTTCTCATCAACTCCTCGGGTCTCACGCCGTCATACCTCACCACAAATGAGCAGTCTGGAAATACACAGGAATCGGGAGGCCACATGGGAACTCCTTCACACTGTACCACAACACAGTCCTAATTAGTCTCGAAGAAACCAGCTTTTGAAACAGCACAGCTCGTCTACCCAATACCCCGTCCAACACTGTTTGTCTGGACGAGTAAAGGTTAATTACATCCAGGTCACCCATTTCTCCCCGGCCTTATATTGTTTTTCCTCCCCCCCAAAAAAGTTTGGTTTATGTTGCACTTCATTCACATTGTAATGGGCACAAATCCAGCAAACTGAGGTAATTTATTTTGGGGATTTGGTATTATTATTTTATAATAATGCCAAATCCAAAATAACTTCAAATCTTCTACTCGTCATTAGTATTATGGTGTGTGTGTGTGTGTGTGTGTGTGTGTGTGTGTGTGTGTGTGTGTGTGTGTGTGTGTGTGTGTGTGTGTGTGCGTGTGTGTGAGTATTTCCTATCAACAGCTGCGACGAGCCTTTTAATGAATTTAATGTCTCCAGCAAGAAATGTGTAACACACGACTACAGTCAAAATCTCCAATATGTATCTTTTACTGAGTTATCCTATTTGTGTTGATGTGTGTCATACCGCATGGTGAAATATACACTTCTGAAGTTACAGGACACAATGGAATGTGATACCTTGAAACTAAAATGCTAGTGGAGACGTTATCAAACAAATGTTAATTTTATATAAAAAAAAAAAAAAATGTAATAATCGGAGATGATTGGTTAGAAATAAACCATAGCTACTGGAAAACAAAAAGAATAGAAATGATAATGAAAACATTACAAGACGTACAGAGTGCAAAAGACTGAAAGTTGTCGTGAGCCAACTCAGGAAGTGTGTCTCACTACAATAAGAGAAGCCGCTCAGCGAAAGAGACAATTCACACTTCCTGTGTGTTAAAAACACATTTTCAGAAGCAGTTTGCCTGATGTAAAGCTGACATTGCGTAACGCAACATGTATTGATAACCCATGCATTGTAAGCCACTATTTTGACTGGGATACATTCTCAAGGGTTTATAATTGCTGAATCTCTAAAGGCATCTTGGTGAGTATTTGAGTCAGAACTCCACTGGATAGCTTGAGAAAACATTTGCCTCAGATGTCAGTCTGCTACTCTTGACTCAATACTATGGCTCGCGACTATTGCTGCTTTCATTGCTCAGCAACAGCAACAGTTTGAGGTAAACCTCGTTCCTATCCAGTGCTGAGCAACCTGTGTAATTCTTCACTAAAGCCTATATGGAGAACTGGATACACAGAATGAAAAAAAAGGATTATTTTTACATCATCACTCCACAAGCCGTCTGTGAATTCATTTGCTGCAGCTCTTTTCACAATCACCTGAAATGGTAGGTGACAGCAAATCCCAGCCTCTCTCTTACTTTAATAGCAGACTATTAGGATAATATTGGTATATTTAATATGAATAAAATTCTTCCTTTATAACACCAGGAGCATATTGACGATGCGGTTTTAACAGTTTCTCTGGTGTGTGAGTGTTGATTTGAGTCTCTCTCTCTCTCTACCAGAGTTGCAGTGTGGCCTTATGGAGAATTCATGCATACTAAACAAATTCCATCGCCGTAGCTAGTGTGCAACAGTCAAAGCCTTGGAAAGGGAATAGAAGAAAAAAAAAAATTGTGACTGCTCTGTGTAATAATGGTTAGCAAACAGTGAATTGATAATAAAAATGTTCACTCCCAATTCAAGCTAATATGGCAGACTGTCTGTTAATTATCTATGTGTGCAGTCAGGCCACATGGGGGTACTGCCTTTGAGTTGAAAGCTTTCTAAATGAGCCATTTAGGATATGCTATAAAGAAGCTATTAGCTGATTTGTTCTCTATAAAGCATTTTGCATCGTCCCCAGGAAAACGTATAGATTTACCATTCGGAAGGCCTCACATATTAAAAGAGACACATCCACCCTGTTCAGATAGAGGGGTGCTGTGATGATGTGGATGAAATATGAATGAAATATGAAATATTATATGCATATGCCTACCCCCCCTCACACACACACACACACACACACACACACACACAAAAAGGCCTCTTCATATTGAGTCTTACATGGCGGAAAGAAAATCTTTCAACGGGACTCACAATGTGAAAACTGTGACACACGCACATAACTATCATCAAGCCTGCCTTCGCTCCACTTTTTGCTCTCCACGGATTCAATGGGAATTCTTCCTTTGCCTCTTACAAGGTTAAGTGTGCACATATTTAAGTGGTTGAAAGAAGGGATGTATGGAGGGAAAACAGAAAGTGTCTAACTAATTCCCAGTTTTAGATGAACCTACTACCGTGATACATTTTGGTGAAATGTCGGAAGGTCAAGAAATTCAGGGTTACATCTAATTCACTGGTTTTGTGGCTTTCCATTTGTTGGAATCAGAAAGAGAAATTCTGAAAGTGAATGTTTCACAGTGACAGAAAAGGAAATGGAATTGAGGGGGAGAAAGAGAAGAGTTGAGTCTTCCACTGACCTGACAAAAATCAAGGCATCTCTTTTTCCTTTTTTTTTTTTTTTTTTACCAGCTCTCCTGTTAAGGAGTTATGAGTGCATGGAATTATAAGGGAGGGAAGATTGTCCAAACAATCTGTCAGTTTTGGCTGTGAGAAAGGCCAGATGATGTAAACTATTATGAATGTGAATGCAGGTTTTCAGACATGCATGCATGATCACGTGTATTGTGTGTGTGCATGTGGGTAAAGCATATTAGTTATAGATATCATTAAACTGTGAGATGCTGGAGGTATGGTTTTTATGGTACAACAGGCCTTCAGCTGTCAACATTGCCACTTGACCACTAGCACAGCTGCTTTAAATGTGGAAAACACCAAACAACCACCACATTGAAGTTGTCTGCGACGTGCATGTGTGTTGCTGTTTGTATGAGGTCATGTCGTGGGTTTATTTACGGACATTTATATGTAAGACGTCACAATACATCATTTTGCACTGCGGCGTTGGCAACGCTGGCGGTAAGGTTGATAGGGGTTAAACCAAGCTTGTTTGAAACAGGATTAACCTCTTGATTCTCATGTGGACTCGGTGTGTGAGGGTGGCTCACGTTTTGGCCTTCCCCTCACGTTCGCTCCCCAGAGCGGTGGAAGGCTGCTGCTGGACAGCTGAAACCTGAGAGGGTTTCCTGTCTCCTCCAAACGTGCTTATCCAGAACGAGTCTTACTTTCTGATTTGGCAAACCATCCAACCAGACCACGAGCTGATGCATCGTTCTTAAGTATCCAGCTTTTCAACTGATTCTTCATCAGAAAATCATGAATTGCTGTAAAACATAGGCATGAAAACAATCCTTCTAAATGTGGAAGCTGCTACCACTCCCCCCCGCCGGGACTCACACCAACACATCTTACCTGCGAATGGTACCAAGTGAACAAATCTCTCAGATTCCTCCACATGGACACGATACTGCCAAGCACGCTGATGGATGAGGTTTCTCTCACGACTGAAAGGTGGGTTAGGACAACACTGCTAAATACTTTGCTAGTTCTTTTGGGTCACAGTGTTCAGCGGGGATATTTCCGTTAAGTGTTGGAGTCCGTCTAGTCTAGCAGGTGTTGTTTGAGACGGCTGGGGAGTAATCCAGGCTATGACAGGTTCTGAATTATAGAGACTGGCAGCGGTCTGTGCGGAGAGAAATGGGATATGGTGCTCTTGAATACAAAGACTGAGTATAGTAGTACTTAGAATCGAGAACAGCTTAGTCCATGAGCATTGTGGCGGCGCATAAAGGACCCAAACAAGGAAAATAAATCCCCCAAAAACCTGAGAATATTTCAGTGTGAAAATCAATGTTGAATATCAAGTTATTATTCAAGTTGTTACAATGCAATTTTATACAAATGCGGGCATTAAGGTGAACAATTATTCTGTTTAAAAACATTTTTATAAAACTATCTTTTTCTCTAATAAACATTTCATTGAAACCTTTCAAAATGCAATTGGAACTGATTCAGCAATGTGTTTCCAACAGTTTCCTCCAGCAGCTCCAGTGCAGTGCCATCATGTAGTTTAATGTAAGCCAATGCTGATTTGCAAAGCCAAAGATTTGTGGAGCAACAACCAGAAAAAAAAGAAAAAAACACTGCCACACATCCAGAAAGTGCAGTTTTTCTTCATGTGACAGATAAACATGTTAATCTTTGTTTGTAGCCATGTCTTTTCTCATTTCCTCTCGGGTTAGCCTGATACTATAATTTTCCATGCAGTGCTGACAGACTAATCCGGTTCTGCCCACATCCAAACAATGGTATATTATTTTCTAAAAGAAACTGTTAACAACTGTGCATGTATTGTGCTGTTTTTGTTTATGTCATTGTTTTTCACCCCATTCTGATCATAATTATTGTCCAAGTCATTGCCTTCCATCTCTCTCTTTTCCCCCCTTTTGGTCTCTCGGTGATTCTGCTTGATGTGGCTAGGAAAAGGACTTGATGACGTTTGAAAGAAGTATGTGCGTGTGTGCCTGCGTTTTCAAGCTGACAAGAAGCAAGATGGTGTTTGCAAGAAGCAAGAAATGGAGGCTCAAGTAAAAAATTATATGTTTACGTGCACAAGCTTGCTTTGAAAAAAGCAAATGCAGAGAGACTGGCAAAAACAGAGGGTCACTCTTACTTCCCTGTTTTAATTTACCTCAATACAATGATTTGTTTTTCAAATGCACATTACTCACTTTCTTGCATATACCCTAAATAGATTTTCACTTTCAAAAGCAATGTAGACACCAACACGTCACATTATCATATCTTGCAGAACAGGCAAAAATCAAGTCAGCAAAAAAAAAAAAAACCATACACTTTCTTCCACACATCCCAAATTTGTCAAAAGGACATGGCTGCTTTGCATGCTGATCTCAATTTTAAGCGAAACCAGTCTGCACGGCAACGTTCCCACTATAGGCTGTAAATTCATTCACCCCCTGAATCATCCCTACCATGTTGCTCTAGCTGGACTTGTCATCATATTGTAGCAGCTCTGATTGATATTCCTGTGCAAAAGCTGCCAGACAGCTCGGCTGCATTCTACAGAAGCTTACTGGTATAATGTGCATAATTCACCATGCTCATTGTAAGCCATCCACTGCACTTCAGAATGATTAGCCATGAAAATGTGGCACAGATATTCAGAGTTGGCCGTTCTGCATCCTGCAGATTCTCATGTTGGTTTCTATGAATTTTCCAGGGCTCTTCACGAGACTGGAGACAAATAATCACAGCTGAAGTATGAATGATGCTCTATGGGCGAGTTGTGAAAATGTGCTTCAGAACATTATTGGCATTTGGAAATTGATACAAAAAGTCACAGTACCGTAAAACAGTCAAGATCATTGGGGTTTTTATTTGAACTATCGGGGCACTAGACAGGGGGGGCAGCAACTTAACAAATCCGGGGGTCATGCAGATGCCTCATTCCATTGTGATTTTACCCCGTTTAACAGGATCCGACAGAAGTGAGAAGGTTTAATTAAAATTGTCTTAATGTTGAGATTGCAGTCATTTTCAATAGTGATTGTTTTGGTTTTGCAAAAATATAAACCTTCCCATCACATATGTCTGTACCACAACAAAGACAAATGGTACTAATTTTCCAGTCTGGCCCAGTCAGGAAGAAAATCAGGCCATTTGTGTTCCCCGAACTAAATGTGTTTGACACCTCTGATGTAGAGTCTTAGCAGATATTTTAAAATAAAACACAACAGAAGAAAGACCTCTATTTTTCACTGCCTTTGTATTTCACGTGCCCTAATAATTATATCTGAACCTGAATATCACTAATCGTGCACTTAACCAAAACGATCACCTTTTTTTTCCCCCCCTGACACAAAGCACCTCACAGAACTGTCCAAGTTCTGTGAGGTAAGGATCATGCTCATCAAAATCCAACCCTTAACCTTAAAAATCAGATGATAAAATGTGTGTTGTGACCAATCCATGCAACACTGACCTAAAGTGAAGAGATATCTGAGTGGGAGCAGAGCAACTGATCTCATAATACAAGTTGAGTGTTTAGGGTTTAACTACATCACAAGAAAAGTGACAGGAATATAAATTATTCACCGTTGCTGCATAATGTTATCATACATCTCTCATAAATCACGCTGCGGTATATTTGCAATCAGGCCTCACAGTGAAAACAGGGGCTGAGAGGAAAAGGAGCCAAACGTATGAACGTAGAGAGATTTGTACTATATTATCTGTCAACTCGTGTCACATTATTGGCACTGTTACACTGCAAGCGTGCCAACGCTTCGCTCTGCAGCCAGAGAGCCTTTATTAGCCTCACTGAATTGAACAGAATCAATAGTACAGGCTTGGAATGCCAGAAAAAAATGTGTCGGATTGAAATTAAAAAGAGACAATAGACACTATCTCATACCAACAATTCAAGGCAGCAGTCACAGAAGACAATGGTGTTTTACTTTTTTTGTAAGTAATGTTTTATTGAAGCCAGAGGGAGCTCTTTAGTGTGGTCAGTCACAGGTGCAAGGAAATGGCAGCAAGGTGTTGGGCCATGACACCTGTCAAAAGGTGAAATGAAGGCCCAGGCAGCATGGCAGCATCAGCTGTTGTGTCAGGCAGAAAATGTACTTTTTTTTCTCTTTTCTTTTTTTTCGCGCTTCATTTTTGGAATGAAGGATGGACAGCAGCGCAGCACAGTGGTGATGGTTACAGGGGCAGCCCCCGGGTCGACCCTCCATCTCCATCCAGTCACACTTAGTGGACCGTGGCTCTTTCACCCACTCCTTCAAGGTCTCAGAGGGGTCAACTGACAGGCCCTCCGCCAAAACCCTCTGCTAGCAAGACTGCAACAAGTGCCACAGGCTTTCATTCAGTGTGGTTTTTATTCATCAGCAAACAGTTCGGTCTGTTTGTTTGTCCTCGTAAATTCATTGTGTGATTTTTATTTAGCTATGTA
This sequence comes from Blennius ocellaris, assembly GCF_963422515.1. Lineage (NCBI taxonomy): Eukaryota > Metazoa > Chordata > Actinopteri > Blenniiformes > Blenniidae > Blennius > Blennius ocellaris. Next base: position 5,892,582 of record NC_137661.1, on the reverse strand, counting down.
CAATTTGACAGTAATGTGTTTACATCCTTGAAAGACCACAAACCTGGTTAAGAATTGTACATAAAAATAAAAACAACTAACACTGTATTGTCATTGTTCAATAAGCAATAAACTGCTATGGAGTAAGAAATGACACTTAATTACAATAGGATGCACGTTAATTCCAGTGATTAGCTCTATAACAATACAATAATGAAAATAATTCCTGGCTCAAATGTTGGGTGACAGACTTATCAGAGGTGTTGCGAGTTTATTCTGACAGCCAGAGCACTCTAGATTTCTCCATCTGTAACTAGTCACAAAGGATTAATCAATACATGGCAAATGGTAATAGAGTGGGGGAATTTGTAGCAGATAAAAAAAGTAAAGGCTGCCACACATGCCTCTGTTTAAAATTTAGACCCCAAATAGAAATTAACTGAGGTCAGTTAGAGGGTTTTTTGATTTTCTTTTTGTAAATATGGTACGTATGACTGTCAACATTGGCTTGTTCCCCTTGGTTACATTTTTCTCTTCAATACCTAGATGTTCAGTGCAAACACTGAGTTTTTTTTAATAATAAACCTAAGCCGTTCACAACATGGAAAACAAAAACTCTAGGGTTTAGGATTGTCAGTTATAATTTAGTGTAACATTCATTTTTCTTTTTTTACCATAAGCAAGTAGAAATATCCTCAAGGTGAAGTTAAGTACAAAAAGCTTACTACCAGCCATATGTTCATCCATCATTTATACAGCTTTATCCAGTCCCAAGGTGCAGAGTGCTGGAGAAAGATACCAACTCACCAAGAGTGATGGCTGGATATACTCTAACCAGTCCATTCTGGCTCATCCTACTATTCATGGTCTGACTTTTTTCAGGTCTGATTTTTATTCTTATCATTCAATAATTGTGACTTTACAAAATAGCTGACGTCACTTACACTGATGACAATCAATGTATTCTGAGAGCCAGTTCATCTCTGGAAACTATACCCAAGAAGATAAAGTCATCAAAATGATTAAATTAGGTTTATTGAACATTGCAAATTGTGTATATTATGCAAGTGGTATTGACAGGGGAAAAAAAATGATAATTCAAGTTAAACAGTTTGACAGTCAGGATGCACTTGATAATGTTTCAAAGTGGGATGGAAATAGCAAGCTGAGAGCCTCTTTACAGGATCAGCTGTCCAATAGCAACACAAGAATTATGATGATGGATAAAAATGATGACTCCAATAAATGTAGCTCACATACCAGTCACGGCTGCAAGAAAGTTTGACACAGCGTTTAAAAATCCAAGAGCCTCATGATTGAGCTACCAGTCATGTAGCAAAAAACATGTGCTGTGCAGTTACTGTGGGAAGGTGCCCTGGTGGCTGCAGACTCTGGCTAGTGTTGATGCGCGCACACGCGCACGCACGCGCGCGTGTGTGGGTGTGTGTGTGTCCATGTATGGCTGTGCAGTGACTGTGGCCCACACACGCTGCTGACTTTGTAAATGCCTCTGTCAGGATCAAAAGCCTAGTCTTTCACAGACATACTTGATTAGTAAAGGGCAGCTCACAATAGCCGGTACGCCAATAATTGCTGGACAGATGGACTTCTTTTTCCGTCGTAATGCTGCAAATACTTAAGGGAGTCCAATGCATTTCATTTTATGTCTGACGTCAAATAATGAAAACTGGCTTCCCAATGGTTCGGCCTTTTCTTCCTGCGGTACTTCATACCTTTAAATAAAAGAACAGGTATTGTATCCCATACTTGATTAACATTTTAATTTCTATTACAAAGGGTCTTTTCAATATTGTATTTTTTTAAATCAGCCCTTCTGTACCTTAGCACTGAAAGTGACTGGACACACTCTTACATTGCAAGTCCTTGGTTTCTATTTCTTAATGCTTCATTTGAAAACCAATTAGCTTCTCTCATGGATTCAATTATCAAATTGAAAGGCTAGCACTATCTGGCATCTGCAATAATAACATAATAATTGTATTCACACGCAGCCCCACCCCCGTTCTGCTTTTAGCACACTGCTCTTGTAAATGCTGCCCGATCCCGTCCTTTGGCCCTGACTGTGTGAATAGATTCAAAGATAGGGTCATAGCATCACACAATCATAAACAAAACACAGTACCGGTAGTTGGTTTGACTCCTCTTTCAAAAGTGGGAACATTTCAAATGGTTTCCTCTTTGAGGACACGGAGAGCGCCTTTAAAAAATGTGCTCCATATTTTCACCACAGTTGGCACAGTTTGATACGGGTGTCTGGGTGTGTGCCTGTGTGGGCTGGAGAATGTGTGTAAAAATTAGTGTACATGTGTGACAGAGAGAGGGTCTCAGTTTGTGGTCGTGTGATTATGTGTGACTGTCTATGTGTGTGTGTGTGTGTGTGTGTGTGTGTGCGTGCGTGCGCAAGCAGTCAGTCAGAATCTGGAAAGCATCACTACTCACCACTACCATTGACGACATGTGTGCACAACACTGCCTCTGCCCTAAAATGGTCTCAGACAGCAGAGACTATGCTCATGATGAGGTTGAGACTGAAGAAAAATGATATGTTCAGACATCATAACTGCGTGTGCTTTGATTGCTTCACCACACCAATGCTCTCGTGTATTCAACCTCACCGACATTTGCCGTGATATTATTTTTCTAGGAAAGGTAATTGCTTATTATCAAAAGGAGGGTAATATCTCTCCAACCTCATTCATTACACTGATACTTATTAAATAAATATCAAAGCATGTCAGACCAAGCCTGTGTTTATATTCTCGACCTTAGGGGCTTTTGAAATGTCTGTAATCTAAAACAAGCACTCGTATGATTAATCCCTTTTTTTACTTTGGCAGTGTTCCACATTTGGACCCGTCTTGTAGGTGATGAAAATTAACAGAATGTGCTCCCTTGGAAGGACAAGGACCACCAGCTATGCTGCGTAGAGTGTATAAGTGTTCACACCATTTTGAGCTGCTGCTGTTGTTGGAGGTTGCGATTGCATTTAATTGCGCCTCCTTTGAAACACTCCCCTGGAACACTTCACAGCAGCCCCTCACATGGATTTCATAAGTTTAACTCTGGTAGGTGCCTTGTGGCTTGTTGACCCCCGAACAGTATTCACTTCCTGTATGGAGTGAGGTGGTCTTGACCAAAGTAAATCACATTCACACACGCTTTGATTACAAGCTTCGCTTCTGTCACCACTAACACGCTGCTCGCCGCCCACATTCACTCTCCCCTATACCCCAAAACCTTTGCAAACAATTTCAAAGCTAATTCCTCCTGACATAAACATGCAGTTACCGTATTCATGTGTGATTTGAGGAATGAACTTATGCACAAGCCTCACCTAAAACTGCACTTGAACCTGAGAAGACTAGATTTAACCGGTGGGAGTGGGAAAGGGAAATGCCTTAAATGCTTTTGAATGAGTGCTCTGAACACGGAACATTAGCCCACATCTGTTTCAGCCTAATTATCATGTTATCTGTGATCCGTAAGAATTAGGTCAATAATACAGTGGACATTTTGGAGCCCTGGTTTTATGAATATTCAGATTTTATGTCATATTTATACTCTGAAAAGTGTTTAAAAAATATTTTGTATGCAACATCTGTTTGTCATTGTAGGGAGCACATCAGAGTATAGTTTATTCTGAGTCGGAAATGTCAACTTTAACCTTACGAAATTAGCTTCTGCGTTTAGTATGTAAAATTACTGATTACATTTTAGATTCAGAGTGAATGAACTGAGTTGCAAGTGTTAGAGATGGTGAATAATAAATTTGCTGTCTTGAGTAAGATCCTTTTAAATCATTATGGTCTAAGAATAAAGAAGTGTCAGACGGGATCACCTCTACGAATGAACAAGACCTCTTTCTAATGAGCCCGGTTGTCATCCTGGGAATAATAGCAAAGTCGTACCAGCCACATCAGCCAAGGTGATGATTAATTCAAGTAAACATTTCGGAGTGGGTCAGTGATTTTGCCTTGCTGTGCAAGTGAACACGTGCTCCTCTCAGGGATGTGCTGAAATATATGCTGTATGTATTCCCTGGAGGCGAGAGAAAATCAACAAGAAAAATCATCAGCGTGCAGGGATATAAAAGCAAGCATCCATCTTTATTAAAGTCCCTGGTTTATGTTAGAAAATCGTAATCCTCCTTGGACTATAAACTGGTACTGAAAATAAACAGCTGCTAGAGAGGAGCAAAAAAAAAAAAGTTGGAAATCAGTCACTGAAACTTCTGTAGCGCTCGATCAAGGATCACAATGCTTATAGCAGTTTATACAAAATATAGACAACTATTTGAAAAGAGTATTATGTACATAGTGGCTGAGATATCTGAGTTATCCTGCACTATTATGACAAAAATTAATAAATAAACAATAATAAATAGATGTATATTTTATTTTATTTTATTTTGTTACTAGTTTTAATTTATATTATTATTATGGGTGAAGCAAGATCATGGCACAAGGGTATAAAATTGGTCCAAAGTCAAAACTGCGAGAATTCTGCTAAATTGTTACAATTGGTGATATAAATCAATAAGAAAGACATGGTTATTAAAATGTGTTGGTGTATACAGGATAAAGCTGATTAAAGAAAAAGCCTATTCCACATTTATACAGTCACATACATTTTAAGAACACCATAGAACACCATTTCATCCAGTAGAAAGGATCCATAAGCCGACCGTCATTAAATCTGCGTTGGTTTATTTGAATAAGACTCTGGGGCTCAGGAGGAGAGCTGACAAGAACTGGGGTGGTCCACAGGTGGTTGCATTTCTTCATAGAGTTGCTGATTCACTTTCTGTACAGCCCGGGAAAGGTAAGAAGTTGTGAGAAAAATCTAAGTTAGGGAGTAAATGGGTATGAGTGTGTGGAAGATTTCCTCCTGAAGACTGTTGACATTCCTTAGTGTTTGTGTATCCAAAAGGTGTGGCTGTGAGGAAGAGCAAGGCGTTGAAAAGCACATAACGGCGCAATGTCTATACATTTAAAAAGAAAAGTTAGTAAGAAAAATATATTCTGTATGTGTGTCCGGGAGTTGGCATGGTGGTCGGGCAGCAGCAGGACCTGTTGGGGGTATGTGGGGTATTGTCTCCAGGGCTTACTGGGTGGAATATTTTAGGGGCAGCTGTTTTTTTGCTCCACTAAATGGAGACGTTGTCCTGTGCCACACTGCGCTTTGTATTTTCAACCCCTCCCTCCCCTCCCCCAGTCTTTACCAGTACTTACCAAAATACGCTTTCACTTTTCCTCCCCAAGCGCAGCACAGCGGAGGGGGTTCAGGGGTAGCTGTGGTAGGTTGAATGGGGGGGGGGGGGTTAGCTACCTTAACTGAAGCCATCATCAGCCACTCTGCCTTTACCCCCCTCACACCACCCTCCCCGCTCCCTCCTTCCTGCCTGATGTGGCCCTTGACAGAATCTCATCTCACACAACTGGTCCGGGCTCCCTCTAAAGTGTCAAAGCGGGTCTTAATTTAAAAGCCCCTGGGCCCATTGCAAACTATTCAGCTATGCTTACCACTCAATTATCTTCTTGTCCAGTTTTTCCATCACCGAAGCCCCTTCTGAAAACATTTAAAAGAGCTTTGCGGTGGGTCAACACAGGTTTTAGTTTCCTAGCACCCTTGTCCTTCAACGCCAAACAGAAACAAAACAAAAACTTTTGATAGAACTTAAGAAGCTTTTTCTTTTTCTTTATTTTTTTCTCAGCCCACGCGGCAGACTATCAATTGAAGGGCTGCAGTAGCATAGGAGAAAGGGAGCTCACTGCTCATGGACGGTGTTTGACAGCCCTTTGGTGCCCATTAGTTTAGTTAAAGATTGCCCTTTTCTCTTTTAGTGTTCACTCAGAAACAAATAATGTGTGTGCCCGACAGTGTTTGCTGAAAAAAAGGCCCTGTGAGACCTTGAGGCTTGGAAACATTTATGAATGCTCTGAACCACAGGAAACATCCAGAGGAAAAAACGTCCTCTCTCCTTCTACAAGCGCTCCCCTCCCCTCCTCAATTCCTTACCGGCAATGGAATTGAGACCAGAGAGCTTGAGAAAGGGCAAAGGTGAGTGAGAGAAAAGCACAGATGACTCTCAGATGGATTAGCACTAAGTGATCCAGACTCTCCCACACAATCACAACACCTAGGAGGTCATTTTCATGAGACATTTAATATCAGTCTGTTTCACCAATTTTTACTATCAGACAGAGAGATGTCTTGTTTAACCAATGACCATCTTTCCTGAAACCAGCTGTATTCTGACATTTCAGGGGGGGAAAAAAAACTATATCTTTCCTGCCAAGTTACATCTCATTTATTAATGTGCTTTAGAAAGCACTCCATAATGACTTTGCATTATTAGTGATATTATTGTACAAAGAAGGATAAGCCCTGTAACTTGTACCGAGAATGTTATTTTGTATGGAGCTGATTATTCAAACTGCCCGGGATAATATTATCAGTAATTTAGCGGAGCGCACATTTCTTGACAAATTATAAATCCCCAAGCAGAGGTGGGCGAGCGATCATTAATCTTGCATACATGTGAAAATGGAGTCGGGTCACTTAACACCCTTAAACTTAAATTAACTGCGATTCATCTTCTGCAGTATGTCTCACTCTTTCAGGGAGAAAAAAAAGACATGATAAGAGAAAGACTGCTTATCAAAAAGCAAACACTGTACTCATTTGTATCATTCAGAAATTGCCAAGCACAGACTAAACTTTGCGACGCAGGGCTGGATTTCATTCAACTGAATAAAACTCCCCTTGCAATGGTGCAGTGTTATGGACAGCTCTGATATCTATTATTACAAATCAGTACAGTGCAAAACTTGTGATATCAGTCGACAGTCTTCTTAAAAAAAAAATACCCTCTTGAATAACAACAGTACTTTTTTTCTCTCCTATAAATTCTAGCCAGAAGCATCATTCATGCCACACAGGCTTCAAACAAGAATTGAAAGTGACATTTTTTTCTTGGGTTAACTATTAATTACATTTGTATGCTATCCTGAGCAACAATAAGTAAGTAAGTGTCACGCTTCCCTGCATGCGTTTTAAACACGTCTTGATTACAGAACATGTTTTCATATCAGTGATCTGTCTCCCCCCAGTAGCCCTTGCTCTTAAAGGTGTACAGGATGATGTTCTTTTTCCGGGTGGATCATCAAGACTATTGGTCCTCCCAATTGTCAATCATTCTGGTGATATATTACGTAAGGCCGTCGTACGTGCCCGTCCCTAGGTAGCGTGGATCTATTAGTTTTCACTTTCTGCGCATGCGCGCTTTCAGAGACACGAAAACATGTTTATTCACAATCCCTGATTACGGTTGGCTTTACACATATTCTTTTAAAAATGTTTGCTTGTCGTAAGTAGACTTTCACTTACCGGTGGCGAGTCTGACATAGTGGAAAAAGTGCAAATCTTCTTGTAAAGTGAGCTTGTGTGAGCGATGCCGACTTGTGACTTGTAAACAGAGCGTGCACGAGGAGAACTGGGCTCGTGCATGTCTCTCGCACGCGTTTTAGTAGGCGTTCCGTCCCGCGAGCAGGTACAGCGTTGCGCATGTGCATTTTTTCAAAAGGTGGAGAGGGCGGCTCTTTCCTAAAATTCGGGAAAATCCTCCTGTACACCTTTAAGCAACATGTTCTTAAGCCATCAAAGAGAAGAACACCTGAAAAAAGACTTAATGCACACACTTAAATGCTCTATAAACTGTAAAATATATATATATATATATATATTTTTATTTTTATTTTATTTTTTTTAATGCAGACCACTTTCAGCTGTTAGAGCTTCCCTCTAATTAACAAAATTGGATTACTTTTATGGCGAAACTGGAACTTTCACAGTTGTGTGAGAATTTATGTGAAAAAGTCATCTCCAGTCTTAAGGACATGTTGGTCTGTGGGGAAGAGCAGCTAATTGAAACCAGTCGCTCAACCGCATCCTGCAAACTTCTCTATGTGCACAAGCCCCGCCACTGGTCACGGCAATGCTGACTACCAATGCAGTCTTTTTTTTTTAAGTATCCAAGATATATTTTTTTATCAACAACTATGAGCATACATTAACTACAAGTATCTTTGAAACATTATCTACACAACTTTTTGTGTTTTCTATTTTTTTATATAATACGATATAATATAATATAATATAATATAATATAATATAATATAATATAATATAATATAATATAATATAATATAATATAATATAATATTATATAATATTATATAATATTATATTATATTATATTAATTAATATTATTAATATTAATTAATATTATTAATATTATAATATAATATATAATATTATATTATATTATATTATATCATATTATATTACTTTTTTTTTAAATTTGTGGACTTTTGTCAACTTGTGAACCTCTTTTTGAAACAGTGCTGAACTGCACACAAATGCAACTCACGTTACATTTAAATAATCATTGTCCAACATGCCAACCTGCAAGATATGACCATGAAGTATGAAGTTTACATGTTCTTCCTGTGCCCACCTGGGGATTTCTACAACTACTCCCACTTCTTCCAAAAGTGTAAGACACACTGAAGTTAACTCTGAATTGTTTACTGTGCATCTCACAGATGCCTGCAACCCTGACTTGGACACAGCATTCATAAAAAGCCCAATAAACAACTGCAAAAGTATTTCAGAAATAAATACTGGCTATTGCTTTCTCTCCTTCTCATAAATCACTGAAATTTACCCAGATAGGTGCATTTTCTATTTGTATTTAGTTTCACTATTGGATACAAGTGCATATTTAATGTTTTAGTTATGATAGAATACGCAACATTTCTTTTTTTATTGACATATCTTGACAGACTACCTTTTTTTCTCTGCAATACAGGCTCCCAGCTAAATATTCCCCAATAGCTGCTGGAGTAAAAACTACTGACACAAGACACAGTGCAATATGTCTTACCACAAAATAATTCCACAGCTTTCCAATGTTATTTTTGTATTGTTGAGTAGAAATAAATACCTTTTTTAGTGGGGCTGTTTTTTTTTGTTTGTTTGTTTTTTTTAAATCTCTTACAACTGATAGCAAAACATCAGATCGTTCTTGGAGAACCAAAAGAGTGGGGGTCAAAACGAGGACACTGAAAACTGCAGTGTGAACTGAATACTGCCTCAGTCACAGTCCTCCAGCACCCCCTCTCTCTTGTCAAGCCCTTTCCTTCATTTTTTTAATACTCTCATTCCTTGCAGACGTCCTCTGTTTCTCTCCCTCTACCCTGATGTGTTTCTTTCCACTCCCCAGAATGTTTAACCCCTTCTACTCTGCACCTACTTGTCTGATCAGACACACGCATGCATCAGTATTTATGTCCTTGTATCTCTTGAACAGGCACTTTTCCCTTTCCACATTGTTCTCCGTCCTGTGTTTTTTTTTGTTTTTTTTTTAACTCTTTTGCTGTCAATCCTCTCTTTACTTCTTTCAGAGCTCTCACATGTGGATTTCATTGTTGAAGCTAACGCAGCACAAACAGCTACAGGCTGGAGGGTTGGGCTGTGGGGCTATGTTAGATAGAAATTCATTGTACTAATACATTTTCTGAGCTGTTTTTAGTAAACAAGCCCCACCATGCTGTCATTTCAGTGTTCTTCTTCCCAAGGTTGGGTTTCTTACCTTTTTTAAATGTTGCACTGAAATAAATGTCTGATAGATGTAAGCATAAAGTAGCATTATAATGAGTGTGGGCTTAAATGTTATATTTGATCATTTTTTTTCACAGTTGTCCAAAGCAAAATCAATGCAACTTGCACCATAGAAGTGATCATCCAACTTCCGGCCTCCTAACAGAACCCCCCCAAACACTCTCTCTCTCTCTCTCTCACACACACACACACACACACACACACACACACACACACACACACACACACACACACACACACACACACACACACACACACACACACACACACACACACACACACACACACACACACACACACACGCTCCAGGTCAGGCATGAGCCCACCGTAGAAATGGGGGGCCAGAGAGAGGGCACCTTCAGAAATTTAAAACAGTTAAGAAGAAAGGTTCCATCTTTGTAGTCTGTGTTGATGGCTCATTTAACAATTTAAATGAATGTTTACAACAAGCTCTATACTAATCAGCCCATGATCCATCGAGTTGTGGATTCCACGAGACCCATGAGAGTGTGCTGTGTTGTGAGCAGCAGATCTTTTAACGCCTGTCGTATGTGAGGTGAGGTCTCCGTGGCACCATGTGCATTCAGGAAAGTTTTCCCCGTTGCCACTTCACTCCTTTGCTTTTTTTGTCTGACCTGTGTGCACTGGGAACAACACTACAATTGTTGCAGTGGTATACAGTAGATGCTCTGACCCACTCATGTCGTCATGCCTATGTGACCCTTGCAAAATGCACTTGAATCTTCCGATTGACATTCTCTTTCCTTCTAACGAATTAACTTTGTGGACAATACGTCAACTTTTTGCCTGATATATCCAACTCTCAAGGTAAAGAGATAATCAGTGATGTTCGTCACTGATTAACTTGTCAATGGTCAGAATGTTATGTCTGTTTGGTAAGTTGATTAGCTTTAAATGCTGATGCAACAAGAATGTTCATGTTATTCAGCAGTTATTCTGTTCAGACATTCTTAACTTATTATTTTCTATCTATTACATCTAAAAACTTAAAAAGTGGGATCCCTGTGGCATCAGGGAGAACTTTACAGGGTTTGAACTAATTGGATATAAAACAAGTGTGAAATAATATTTTTCTGGGTTTGTTTTAAATTCTGGTGGTTTGAATCATGACCCAGCCGATTTACATAAGAGCGGAAAAAATTGACTTTAGAATGAAAGTTCAGAGTCGATCAAAGGTGCAACAGTTGTTTTAACAGAGCAATGGTTTTAACTGATTTGCATATTGCACTTTGACATTTTCCTTTCACGTGTTCTTTGGCATAATGTTTCTTAAAGGAAAATAATCTAATCATTTGGTTTGGGTCATGGACAGAATTGTTTGCAGGGAGTTTTCCCAAAACCACAAAATACTGCAAGATGTCTGACAATGTCATCACCTAAAGATGGCACTCCCAAACCCCAATGACTACATTCCTCCTCCATGTGATATTAATTAGCATCGGTAGTTCTGCTAATCTCACTTCTTGAAACGTCAATGATTTAAGCCAAATATGATGCCCACTTTGACCAAGTTCCCCAGAAGTCATGCCAGGAAAGACTTGCTCACGTCTAAATCTATGGGAAACCGCACTTACACTGTCAGCCCCGTCTGTCTAGCATGCACACACACACACACACACACACACACACACACACACACACACACACACACACACACACACACACACACACACACACACACACACACACACACACACACACACACACACACACACACATACACGCAAGCGTTTTTCATAACGTAAACATTTAACTTTGCTTTGAGAGATTCTTTTCCTGACTGAACGGCCTGTTTAGGGCCCTAGATTGACGGAGAACCTTTAGGTGCTCTTAGCAGGATGTGGTTTGATCTCATCTGGCTCAGGTGAGCCATTTATTCCCATTAGTGCTGAGGGTGGAATAGTGCTTTATTCTTCTTTTTACCTGTCACAGCTGCCAGATGTAGGTCCGCTACACTCTGCAACTACAACACTGACAAGAGAGTCAGAGGTCTGGCAAATGGCTACTAACTGGCGGGACTCACTCGCATGTCTTTATGGTGGATTTCTCACATGTGTGAGAAGGTAGGAGCATTTTGATGTGCAAAAAAAAAACCCACATTATTTTTAGGTTTAGGTGTTTTGAAAACGGATAATGTGGATACCAGACTGCCCTCCACCAAGCTGTTTTCGGTTCATTAACATGAATCATAAAGGACATATACATAATCGTACACATTGTTTATAGTACAAAACACAAAACAAAAATCAAGTAACAACTGTATTGCCATCAAAGAGATTTATTAAAGGTGGATTCATGCAAACCATTTCCTCAGAGACATTTTGAGGTTGTTATTGTTGGGGACCAACAAGTGAGACTTTCTTTGACATTTTAATTAACTTTGTGCAATCAGGGCTTTTACACCAGTGGTGAGGCATTGCATCCATGGTAAATATTGCTGAAGTAATCACTGAAGTGTAAAAGGCTTTTTTCCAAACTTCTATAGCCTAACATTTCTGTTAACATGTGCTGCACATATTTCACTTAGTAAATAGGACTGCTGGTGTGTTTTATCCATTCTGAGTGCACCATTAGCAATTAGCTCATCTCTTTATGAGGAACAACAGAACTGGCAGGACTTAAGAGAACCCTGGCGACAGGGCAACGCTCTTAAATACATCACATTCTGTTTAGTGGAAGAAGAAAAGATGGAAATAATCACCAGAAGATGTGTGACAAAAAAAAACAAACCCTTAGTGGCTGTCTTCCATTATGGCATTGGGGAAAGACATTCAACAAGGAGATCAAAAGGGGGATGGCTCTGTGGTGTAGTGTGTGTGTGCGTGTGCGTGTGCGTGTGCGTGTGCGTGTGCGTGTGCGTGTGTGTGTACCTGGATGTCATTGGGGCTGTGCATTCAAGGATACCAGATCTAATCGCTGAGGGAGGAGGGGACAGAGAGGAGATGAATGGGATTGATTACACCATAACATTAGATATAACAAACCACTAATCTGATGGTCTATCTGCAGCCGTACATCTTCATCTATCATCCACCCTTCTTTTGCGTCACCACCGTGGCTCAGGGGCAGTCCAAGACCCAGACATTTTCTGCACGTGCATTTCATGACTCAGCGCCTATACATCCATCAAAATGTCGAACTCCGTTCTCGACCCCTCAAAAATGTGACTTGCAGCACTCCAAACCAATACCCCATGTCTTTATTGTGTTCATTGTGCCCTGGATGTTTAGGATGGCACATTTTGATTACCGGTAACCTCTAAAACATAAGATAAGAGAACAAGTCCTATGGTTTCTAAGCTGGATCAAATTCAGCTCTTTGCAAACATCTGTTTTACTATTTGTGAACATTTTTCGGTTTTGCACCACTCTGCTGGCATATGCTTCGCATCAGAATATATGTGATCCAATTTATAAGCCTGTATTTTGTCTCATTATCTGGTTTGCTAATTATTTCAATCTTGTCACTTAAATGTAATTATAGACATCACATTATATTTTCGATGGAAATACATGTGGTACAGAAGGCTGGGAGAGACCCTTCAGCTTGGCGAAACTTCCATCGATGGAAAGCAAAAACATGTTTCAAAAAGGAGGGGATTCTTTTTAACGTTTTTGATCACAACAGGAGGAACAAGGATTTCTGACATCTGTATTAAGCAGAAACCCACATATAACAGGCCACATGCAGTATCCCAGCACCGTAAGTGTTTGCTAAAAGGTGCATAATGGAAAGCTTGAAGTTATCCCCCAAGTGGAAATGAAAACCAGAGGTTTGTGGGGCTGACGAACAGAGATTCTATTTCATCAGCAGATGGCTAAAGCACTTCCTTTGCCACCAACGTTAACATGTTCATTAAAAGAGGTTTGTGGTAAGCGGGGAGGAAGCGGCCTTCTGAGCTGTTATCACAAGGTGCAGAGAGACGTCATCTGCTTCAGAGACACTGGTCCATCAAATTCAGAGGCAATTACACCAAGAGCGGGGAGGTCAGGGAGTCAGGGAGTCAGGGAGTCAGGGAGGCAGGAATGAGCCTGGCGGATCAGCTTATCGGCCGGCCAGAAACCCAGGAACAGCTGAGGAAACTAGTGGCACTTCTCTCAGAAGTCAGGGGACTTTAGTGCAAAGGCCAAGACGAGAGGTCACGAATTTAAGTTTTATTTCATAGATCTATTTATCAGGATTCTTTCATTTGTTCAAGCCAAGCCAGGAAGTCAGAAGAATGTGAGAAAATTAAAAATAATGTTGACACATACGACATGATGAATTGGTGCTGCACAAAGACAAATCAACTTTTTAAGGATGTCTTCTATTTGTAGCAAACTATAACGCGACTAATGTTTTAAAATGCCCTTTAGAAAACTGTGAGGCGAGAATATCACATTTCAGCTTGCTGACAAATGCCAATAATTCATGAGTAATGGCTTCTAGTGAGAGCAAGCCCCCTAAAACGCAGCACTATTAAGTAAATATTTTATGAATGTCAAAGCTTAACTCTGCGTTCGTAGTCACTTGCAAGCACAAAGATCCCACATGCAGAATAGTGAATAATAAAAATAACTCTAATGTCTGGGCGCTGGGAAGAGATATTCCCTGGTCACTCTGAAAGCTTTGATCTACTTCTCCTGAGGTTTATCACGATAGCCACATGGTGTGTGCTCCACACCCAGAAAATGTGGCTTCATTATCACTTGCAGATTCTCTGCATCTTGGGTACAACAGTTTATAAGAAAGTGGTCCATTGAATTTCCTCGCTAATAAACCACCAGCTGGGTTACCTTTCAATAGCCTGAATACAGCAAATAGCTCTGGGCTTCATTAGAAATGCAGCCAGTGAAGAAATCAGGATGGCAACAGCACCTGAGCAGCACAAGGAATTTTCACTTTTGTCTAAAGCACGGTTCATATCTGTCATTCAACTTTTATAAAAACTATTTTTATGTCTATTTTTATAGCACTCTACTCACTGCTCCTCTTTCTTGGAAGATGATTTAAAACATGCCACTCTTGTAAAACTGTTCTGCTTTCAAACCGAACTGTGTTTCTGTCCCTTTGAAGATATGATCCTCTCCATCTGTAACCAACTCATTCTGAAAGTCTGTCTTTACCCATTCACTTTGTCTGCACTTGATAATGCCAGAGGAGAGCTCAGGGCTCGGAACATAAACAAGCTTTGCACATATCTTGCCAGCACGAAATGCACAACATGATCTCCATCTATGAAATGTTCACATTGCTGAAATAGTCAAAAACGCACCGACCTACCCTCATTAACTGTAATCTGTCCGACGCGAAAAAGGAAAAAGGACTGTGCTTGTTTTGACTCATGCAAAACAATCTTGGACTCCATTCCATTCTCCCACCAGATTAATTGGTGTAATTGACTTTTGTTTGCAACAGAAGGTAGAATGCAGACTCCTCGACACAGCCAGCCTGGCAGCCAGGACCAATTGTGTGCATAACAGTTGCTGTGACGAGACAACGAGGCGAGCACTCTGGGTAATTTAACACAGTCTGGAACGCTACAAACCTGATCAAATCAGCTGTGGCATTGTAGATTTCTTTAAAAAAACTTTATCCAAGATGCATATTTCACATGCTGTCCAGACACTCTTGTCAAGAATATGTGTCAATATATGGTCCGGTGTCCATCAGCAACCCAGCACTCCTGCTGGAGTGGCGATCTATCAGCGAAGCAGTGGGTCTACACGACCCCTGATGACATATATGGGACACCCAAGAGGTCCTCTAACATTTTCTGACTGATGATCTCATCAGTCTTGTCGTTGGCTCACACTAGACCTGAACCCAGCTGCCTGGGCATATGGTCATATGCTAAGAGGAAGTGGAAATGACCTCTTAATACTGCTGAAGCTTTCACGCTTCAGCAAAGCACTGCCGTGAAAACACCCTCACCTCCATCACGCTGAATATTATGAAGACAAAGAAGATGTGATAAAGTGTGAGCAGGTTTTATCATCCCAATGGGGTACTCTTGAGCCAAAATTATGCATCTATCAAAGTATTAACACATTCAGCTGCAGAACAATGGTGTTAATTCATTGGAGATAGTGATATTCAGAACATTATTGCTCCAATTTTAAAAGACGACAACCTCGCTCATGCCATATTCTCCCATTTCTTTTAATAAATCACTTTACATGTGTAAAGTACCTGATGGCACTCTTTATAGCTCTTCTACACCCACTTTATTATGTGCAGTAAAGAAATACAGCCTTTGTGATAGCTGGGACATCACAGCTCCAGTGAAATTAAGAGAAAATGCTTAGTGGTAATCAAGTCCCCCCACTGTATTTTCCCTCTGCCATCTGGTAGCGATTGAACAATGTTTTGGATACTCCAAAAAATAGCCCATTGCTCACTCATTATACAACACACAGTCTCACTGCCTCACTCTCACATTCTGACCCCCCCCCACTCTGTTTCAAACTGTCTCTTATTCTCGCCCACCCCTGCTTTCTTTCTGCCCGTCTCTCGCTCAACAGACCAGTTCACTTAGACAGACACATTACTTAATGAGGTAATTGGTCTAATGTCTCTGGGGTACACTGAAAAATGCCACAGAACAGCATGCTATTGTGGTCAGGTTTCAACCTACAGTCGGTCGCTACCAGGCATTGTTGGATACCGTGGATCTTGAGCTTCAAGCACATTTAGCCTGTTACAGTAGTCTATTATTCAAAGGTAAATACCATACAGTTTATGGTACTGTGCATGTTAAGGACAGCATTTGACAATTCAAGTAACTAAAGGATTGTTAACCGGCAAATTCCCACGATTATAGCAACCATGACAGTATTAAAATGTGCTGCTGTAAAGAAAAAAAAAAAGGGGGAAAAAATCAACAAAAAAAACTCCTTCCACTGTGGGGGATCCTGATTTCTGGTATGTGACCTTGTGGTTGACTTGGAACCACAAAAGTAGTGATCCCTTTCCATCCCGCTACAGTTTTCCATCCAGCTCCATTTGTTTTTCATTTGGAGAAACAAAAATGCTTACCCTTTTCCTTCTGTAAAAACACGGTATCCCATAAGGCTTTGCGGGAAGTATCAATCACAGCAATGGTTGTACTATGATTACCTCGATGCACTGTGTCAGACATGCTCTTGAACAAAAAAAAAAAAAAAAAAAAGACAAGAAAAGAAAAACACTGGACACCGGAGTTGTGGCAGCAGAGATAACGCTACATTGTGAGTCTCAGACGAAAAACCTTATCTGTGACAGGATAGAGAGAATACATATTTGTGCTTGTGCAGTGTATCGGGTATAACAGGGACATGGTCATGGATAGATGAGAGGGGCGAAAGCCAACAGCCATGTTGGCAGATACCATACCTCTGTATGAAACCTGAACCCTCCGGTGCTCAGAAACATAGAGTCAGTGCAGGAATCAGACAGGGAGGGTGTACGAGAACTAAAGAAAGGAAACTTGCTGCAGAGAAAATACTTCCAGAGTAGTTTTTTTTTCTTTTCATTAGCAAAATAATACAATAATGCAAGAGACAACATGATTCTAACAAGTACTGATGAATGAAAAATCTTCTCAAGAAAAAAAAAAAAACCTCACACGCAAAATCAAATGTATTTATAAAACTCATACAACTTGTTTGATGTCCAAATTTAAGTCTGTTTTAATAACAGACATTCGGTGATGGAGCCTCATCCTGATTATAGTGTTCTCTCTGGTAATTCTATCAGACTGTTTCCCTCAGTCTCATGATAGAAGAGGAAGTCTCCCCTCTCCTACAAGCCGCTCTGCCAATGGCATCTAAAATCAATCGCAGGAAAGCAGTATGTAATCATTTCAGCCATTGTGGGATGTGGAGGTAATCTCTCCATTGCCAGTGGTTTAAGTTGAAAATATTTTATATATTTTTGGAGCCGTTTCAGCAATTGGATTAAGTGAAAACCTAGGAAGGGCTTTTGAGAGCAGCATGAACGGTTTCAAGAGTTATTATTGTGTCTACGGCACAAGTCTCACCTCTCACCCACAGATCTAAGGATCAAAAGGGAGGTGGCAATCAGATTAAGTTACTTTTGTTTATATATTATTATAGTTAATACATATGGACATGAGGAAATCCAGACTTTTCTTTTTCTAATGAAAATGCTTAAAGATAAATATAGTATCAGTTGAGATCTACTGAGAACGGTGTGCAACATCCTATTCCATGCTGTTAAGCTCTTTCTTTCTTTCAGAAACACGTGACAGAATTGACTTTACTTTTTTTTTGTTGTTGTTTTCAATCAGACTCAGGCTTCAGAGAACGGTCAAGTGGTATTTCAATATTTGCTTTAATCTCCTTGCAGCCCCAGCTGGATGGGGTTTACTGCATCAAGACAGTTTGCGTAGCGACTGACACAACATCTGGCATGCCGCGCTGCCTGAATGAGATACAAGTGATTGTTTACCACATCTCTGGACAGCAGTGTCTTTATTTCATTTTACGATCAAGAGAGTACACAATTGTTCTGTGTAAAATTTAATGAGCTTCCCTTATATAACACAATTTCCCCACCTTACAAGTGTAAAGGCATTTTATAGTTTTAGTCACAATGTTTCAATCAACACAAATGCAAGCGCACACACTCACCTGCCAACAATTGAGGATATAAATAGATTTCAGTTTTTGCTCCATTGCATGAGCCCCATTTTGTATATGCTTGAAGTTCTAATTGATATTATGTCAAGATTTGGACCATGTACAGCTTGATCTTTCTGTTATAACATGATAACAGCAAATTACTTAAGTTGCACTTGTTCCACTGCTCATTAACACAAATATCTATCCAGAAAATATCATGAAACTTGATTAATGTGAGTATACAGAAATGGTCATTGATAACTTCAATTGTTGACAACACACACCAATGGTAACAGCAGTCAGATAAGGATCGACGACCAACTTGTGATTTACCTTCTTGTTCAGGGACACTTGGACACTTGGACACAGGGGTCAAAGGATCAAAGTGCAAACACTGGGATTATAATGCAACACGATCTTCCAACTGAGCCATATTTATTATTCAAAGACACACAGCTTTCTGGGTGAAGGTACTTCGATGAGTTTGGTGTACAACAGCATCTCAAATCTAGGACCTCACGATGAAGGATATCATCTTTGAACAGACACTATAGTTAATCTTGAAGCAAATTGGCATTGGAATAGAATAGAATACATTACAATACTTTATTGTCCTTGTTATTATTGTCACTGAAAATGTCAGTTGCTCAGACAGTACATTTGTGTGAAACAACCATGGAATATTTATCACAATTAAATTAAGAACACAGTCTGTCATTCCTGTCTGCTCAAAGTACAAAGCCAAAATGTCACCATAGGAGATTTTGAAAGAAAAAAAAAAGTATCCTGCTGCAATAAGTCTCAGTATTTGCATGCAACAATAAAACATTGCACTCAAATGTTCTCCACAGTCACAAAACCTTGTAAATCAGTTAAACAATGGACATATGATGCATTTTCAAAATGACCTACTTCTATTAGAACTGAATATTCCATTTGTAAACATTTAGTTGACGGGGAATTTGGCATTAAAGAGCAATTGAAAAGTGGTCAAATTTGAGAAAAGTGGGAAAACACACTTGCTATTGTCAAACTTAAAGCATCCCACTGTAGAAATGGTTCTTCAAGAGAACATTGAACTGAATCCACTCATCTGAATTTGTGCATGATGCACTCTGTAATAAGTAACTTGTGATAGTTCTTCATGTAGTATTGTTATAGATATCTCTGGCACAAGACAAAATGTGCCTTCTAATGTGTAGACACCAAGTTTATAAACAAAATATACTGCAATTCAAATGCAAAATGTAATATGCGTGTCACGTCGATGTAGTTTTTCATTGATCTGCAGCTTGTCATGTAATACAGTCTTTGGTTGTTTTTTATTGTGGTGTAAATGCTCCCAACATCGAAGCAGAAATTCCCCATTTGATCAATTTTTCTATTTGCTTAATCACAGCATAACTTCATGAATATGTCGGTAAAATGTTCAAATGCTGATTGAAACTGTTCCTGTGATTCAAAATGTAAATACTCCAGTATCTTGCACTGCTGCCACCCAAACGATCAACAGAAATTTTGGAGTTCCCCCCCCTCTTTCTTTCATCACAATCTTGTTTTTAATGCTGCTCCGTCATACATTCCTTCCAATGAACCTTTCAACGCCTCGCCGTCACTGTTTCCTTATTGTGTCACAAGTTGAAGTGGGAAGAAGATGAACAGCGGAGGACAATTCCAGTTTGTGTCTCAGATATTTCCTTTGTTTTCCCTGTTATGACAAGCCCCATTCATTACCGCTAAAGTAACGGACAACCACAACAAACGACAATGACCTGTTTCTAGGTTATCATCAGACGCAAAGACAAAAAGGCTATGTTTACTTGAACTTGATGAAAATGGAATTGTTTTGGTAGCAGAGGGCAGATCGCACTCGTGTCACTTGCAAAGACTTAACTGCTGGCTGGATACATTTCCCTTGTAGGTGGGGAGCATACGTAGTCGTGGTGTTCCAAGTCCCTTCCATTTAGACAGCTGCAGTTTACAAGAAATGTACAGGCTACATGAGCACTATAATAGCAGAACGCAGCACCGAGGAATACAATCACAGTCCTCCGGTCATCTGTAAATGTCAACTCACTTAGTCGTGAGCCATCTCTGAATTTTAATGCGCACTTCAAGCTGTCAGCATATTAAAGTACGATCTCCCGTAGATGTAGTACATCTGCTGTTTTCACTCTCAGTGAGTGTGACGTCTGCTTACATAAGAGAATGAGTTTAGTTTTACTGATGTTGTATAGATAACGATGAAACATAATATTGACATTGTTTTAAAAAGAAAAAAAAAACAAAAGAGACAAATCACACTTGGGTGAATAAACATGAATTAGCATTACAGAGTTTAATAGACTCTGCCTAGTTTTGCTTTAAGAATTTAACATTCAAATTTCCAGGTGACAAAAATATAAGTTTAACCAACCAGTCAACTCGATCTCCCATTTGGACTTATCTATAGTTACATTTTTTTAGTTTTCTAAATCAATAACACAACCAATAGTGTCACTGGTAAACTTTATTGGACTGATCTTGTTCCTACTTTTAATTGACTTCTGCCACCTTTCAGTCTTTGTGCCTCTCGTTTTATCTGTATCCGTCTCCAAAGTGACACCAACTAAGGTGACGCCTGCAGGAGCTGAGATACAGCAGAGCTAATGGATTTGTCCCAGGCTTCTAAGAGACAACTGAACCCAGACTCAGACTGGATGAAGCACAAAGGCAATGAGTTTAAACGCCACTCTCCTTCATCTTAATTTGGCCTCAGAAGAGACAAAAAGAAAAAAAGAAAAGAAAAGTGAGCGAATGTCTCACATCTCACCTCATCTACACCACAGCACCCATCCATCATCTGTGGCAGTCTAAATCCCCATCCTTCCATTTCCCTCAAGGAGGAGCGTTTGTAATGAGGAGGGGGTTTCTTAAAGAAAAAAGGTTATTTTTAAATCGTCTCAGAGGGGAGAAAAGCTTTAAACAGACCTTGCTACATTCCATCTGAACTGAGGAATCGATCTAATTTTTGATGGAATCTCAAACAACCTTTGTGATACGCCGTTACCCTAAATCAAGTGCAGATGCAGCTTTGAGTTGGATTTTTACAAAATAATGAAGGCCAACAGACTCAAAAAGCAGATTGCAATCAAGATGAGAGAAAGGGTCATTCATCAAGAGGAATGCCCAAACAAATAAAGTGCCTTAACCTGTCATTTTTAACTGCATTCATTCTAGTTTAGTTTTTTAAATGTCAAAATTAAGTCAATATCAGGAGACACAAACTGAGATTGGAGAAATTTCAAGTCAATAGGAAGTTGTTCATCTATTCAACATGTATTTTGTACATAAAGAAAGAGAGCTATTTCAACTGATCCACAAAAAGAAAAACTCATTGCCCTTGAACATATTGAAACCCACATCTCACCTTGACAGTACAACAACTGTGCAATTGTGCTGCATTTACTGAAGTTTAAAGCACAAGTGTGCGTTGAATGGTTACTCAATGTAAACCAGAGATAACTACTTGATCTACGAAGAGATAGAACAGGTAGTAATGTAGTTGACCTATGAACAGTAGCATTATCACATCGGAGACTGCCACACTGAAAAACCCCTTGAAATGTAATAGAAATCTATCCATTGTGGCCAAATATGGATCAATACATGACCTTTAATTATAAATTCAAACTGTCAGGCTGGTTAAGTACATTCTAACACCTGAGTACCAGGGATTATGGTGCCGGTGTTGCTCATCGAATAATGAGTTGCACAAGTCCAAGGCATTTCTGAGCAGACATCATTGATTTACTGTTAGTTTCAATCCATCCGTAATTCATATTCAAGCTGAAGGCTATTCCTTGATAACTCAGAAGATCCCTTTTAGGCACAAGCAGGGAGGCAATCAAGAGACTCGAGAAGCTGTATGTGAAAACTGAAGCGACAGGAAATGAAAAGGGGAGCGAAGTAGCCAATCACCCGACATTCCTATCAAAGTTTTACCAAGGGGTCGCAAAGTCAAAGGTGAGGGGTTTCTGCATGGCAAGCACAGCTGTGTGCAATGAAGAGTGTAGGAGCTGCCCCAGCGTGACCCCCAGAGTCACTACTTCCACCAGGAGTTACCCAGAGCACATCTGGGCCTGATTCCCACTAGAAGGTATGTATCATAGAAGAACAGAGGGCCTCCTTCTCTCTTGTTTGTTTGTCATGTATTAACCTCATCCCAGCCTCAACGTGCCCTTCTTATTGGTGCCGAGATTGACAACCCAAATGCCAACCTCACCCTGAGATTCTGCCAAAATAAGTATAGCAGCAAAGACGTTTTTTTTTTCATAAAATGAAGGTAGAATTTCCTGCTTTAAACTTTAAGGTATATAACTTTTCCCATAAGGTTTTTGCTTGTTACTTATTTGAAAGTTACCGGTAGATATAAATACTATTATCTTACAAACAAATGGTCACAGATAATAAAGGAAAGCCTTGTGCCGCTTCGCCATACATTCGGTAAGAAATCGTCTTTCATGCGTCATGTTCAATCTGCAATAAAGTCACACAAAACTGGTAGAAGCTGTCACCATTAGGTCAGCTCACCTCTGACAAAATGGACAGATAAGGTCTGCTTGTGGACCAAATGCATGATTAATTGCAAGGCTCTTGTTTTCGAGATGGGATGCCCCCAAGTCTAAAGACCTTTGACCTCAGGTGAACTCTCAGATTAAGCAAGTTGCACGTATGTTGAACTGAAGTTAAACCGAGTGCTTTGTTTACGCTTTTCAGCTTTGTCTTGCATTTATCCGTGTGTGTCCACAGAGTTCTATGCAAAACAGATTTCAAGATGTTGCTTTAATCCACCCCCAACTATAACCCCCCTCCCCCCCCCCCCCCCCCCCCCTCTTCACTGAATGCACATTCTTTATTTAGTTTGATGGTAGAGTGCTTGTCCAACTTTTGTGCAGCGTAAGGCCTCAAGTTTGCATTAAGGTAATGGGACACACACACACACACACACACACACACACACACACACACACACACACACACACACACACACACACACACACACACACACACACACACACACACACACACACACACACACACACACACACACACACACACATACACGCACACACACACACACAAAAGAGGCTCAGCACCATCTGCCAGCACCCAGTGTTATGTTCTTCTCATGTCAGTCCATCAACGGCGCGCTTCATTTGCATTCATTTTCACAAATAACCATTTTTGAATATGTATTTGGAAATGTATGCAAATCTACTTAATCTATGCTCTACTCCCAGGGAATAAACATGCTCTCACATTTAGAAGGGATATGTTTCACTTTATTTATGTTTTTTTTAGTCTGCGTGTGTGTGTGTGTGTGTGTGTGTGTGTGTGTGTGTGTGTGTGTGTGTGTGTGTGTGCGTGTGTGTGTGTGGCATCAGCGTCCACCTCCCACAGCATCAATGAGTTTGTGCTTGTGAATGTAATGCAAGCCAATTTCCTAATAGTCACATCTCTCCCTTTCCTCAGTGACATTACCATAATATATTTTATTTATCAAACGCCCTGCCATGCATGTTCTCTCCCACCACCTGTTAGTGATGCACTCTCCATGCCACTGAATGCAAACGAGACCTCGGCCCTGCATGCAGCCGAGCAATGCGATGCATCTTCAAAGTACGTGCAGCAGATGTGTCTCATCTCCCGAGACCTTATCTGAGCGGAATGGATAAATAAGACATAGGCGTACAAATGCAGATGGAGGTGGTGTTGAGGAGATGCGTATGAAATGGGTGAGTAAGGAGGAGAAGATGCTGCTCTTTTCCTGACAGCGTGGGGTAAACAAAGGGTTGTGATTGTGGTTGTGTTTCTCGTTGTGACTGTGTGGCTGTGTGCATGGCTTTCTGTGTCTGTTGCTGATTGTTATCATGTGCATATGATCGAGATGGACTGAAAAACTATGCGAGCTTATCAGAAGCCACCAAGCATACGCCAGGCGAAACTTATTTTAAAGTATATTCTTTAGTGCTAGCATGTGTGTGTGTGTGTGTGTGTGTGTGTGTGTGTGTGTGTGTGTGTGTGTGTGTGTGTGTGTGTGTCAGACAAAATACACACACATAATAGTTAGGTGGGCTCACGTACACCTACCATATGGGCTTAATCTACTAAAACAGGAAGAATCATATAGACACACACTGTAGAAACTGAATGACTAATGAGGCACCTGAAACATGCAAATATCGCACACTATTGACTTAGCATGTTTTAAAGAATATGTGTCTCCCAAATCTTTAAAATCCTGAAGTTTATGCTAATAGATTATTGTACAGCGTGCTGTGTGAATTACTACCCCTGAAAATGTTTGCGTTGTTTATTATTGCATCTTTTTCCACTGCTTATGATTGGCTGAATTGGGTCAGCCTGTTTGCAGATTATAAGTTATTTTCTATCACATTTCAACTTTCTGAACAATCATCTTCATTGCTTTTATATCTATATCTCCTTTTCAATGCAAAATTAAAAATTGATTTGCTTTTTTGCAATTCAACAAGGTCCTCATGGAAACAAAGGCTTGGAAAACCTGTTTTTTAAATGTATTTGTTTGCGCATGAAATCACTTACGGTGTTATTCTTACTGAGCAAATCAGCCACAACACGCACACAAACTGAAAAAGAAATGGGAAAAGAAATGTAGCTGTACTTTATGCAGGCTTTTCATACATCAGGCCTTCTGTTGGATGAGGCGAGTTGACAGTAACTGGAGGTTTTTACTCAACATTGAAGTTTGTTCAGCATATCTTCCATGTACAAAAAAGGTTTCTTTGTTCACCACACTAATGCCTGGGGGGCTATAACTACAGGGGGAATCTGGATTTCAGAACCAAGAGTCTTCGAACTACAATGAGAAGGATGAGCACTTCAATCAGGGGACTGAGGATTTGGAACCAACTTCAGCCAAGACCTGAAAAAAGGGATGAAGAACGGGGAGGAAACTATAGGCTGTCTCTCGCACTGTAAATGGAATTATTCACAGGGCATTGTAGATATATTTGTATGTAGGGTTTGGGTGTGTTCAGGCATATTGGGAAGGAGAGCACTGTCTGAATGAATGTATCTACTATATTAGATAACATTCTTACTGTTATATTTACATTAAAAAGCATCAAATAAATCAATAAGACTTATCTCATTTTTATTAAGGTATATAAGAAAGTAAGTAAGTAAAATGCATTTCTATAGCACTTTTCACAGACCAGGATCACAAAACAATAACACAGTAACATGCAAGTACAGTACAATGTCAGTAGAATGCACAAAAGGGTACATACAAAGCCTACACTGGGCAAATACAGAAGTGTAGCTAGAAAGCCTCCCTAAAAAGTGTGTCTTTATTTGGTTTTTGAAATCATCCACAGAGTCGAGCATGCAGAGTGTGTGTGGTAGTTCATTCCAGAGACGAGGAGCTACTGCCTTAAAAGATCGATCTCCTCGGGTTTTAAAGCAGGTGTGGGGGACCATCAACAAGTTCTGAGAAGAGGACCTCAAACTCCGATTAGAAACATAGGACTGGATCAGGCCTTTAATGTATTCAGGAGCCTGACCATGAAGACCCCTGAACGTCGGCAGCAGGATTTTAAAATCAATCCTGTATATGGCATAGAGCCAATGGAAAGATTTTAAAACAGGAGAAATATAGGCTCTCCTGTGGGTGTGGGTCAGGAGCCACGCAGCAGAGTTTTGGACTACTTGTACATGAGCCAAGTCTTTTTTTCTAAGGCACGTAAACAGGCTGTTACAGTAGTCTAATCGCGAGGAAACAAACGCATGCACAATCATCTCACACTCATGACGAGAGACCATGTGTCTTAGCGTTGAGATGTTTCTCAAGTGGAAAAAACAGTTCCTGATAAGCTGCTTAGAATGCCGTTCCAGGGACATCCCTTCATCAAAAGTTACTCCAAGGTTCCTCACACTACCTTTTGCAGAGCTACTTAGGGTGCCAAGGTGCTGCTTACGAACAGGCACAATTCTGTCCGGGGCAATGAGCCAAGGGTTTCCATTTTCAGACAGTTTGTCAGAGAAACCAGTCTATGAGGTTTGGAGGACTTAAAAGAGCAGTACAACTGTAGATCATCTGCATACAGGTGATAGGAGACCTCAATGAACTGCTGGATCAGCTCGCAGAGAGGGAGTAAATAAATCGAGAATAAAAGAGGCCCAAGGACCGAACCCTGAGGTACACCCCACTTTAAGTCTGCAGTTTCTGACATCATATTGTTCGAGGACACAGAGAATGTTCGACCAGTCAGGTAAGATCTGAACCATTCTAACACAGGGCCTGACACACCGACCACATCCCGCAGTCTATCAAACAAGATTCCATGACCGACCGTGTCGAATGCAGATGAAAGGTCTAACAGGACTAAAGCAGAACAATTACCAGAGTCGGCAGCCATCATGATGTCACTTGACACTTTCAGCAGTGCTGTTTCAGTGGAATTAAATTTTCTGAAACCGGACTGGAAAGTGTCACACAAATACAAATTCTCTTCATGCCGTAACGCACATTATAAAAATAAAAAATTAAATTATATATATATATATTTGTGTATTTGTCAAATATAAGATAGTAGAGACGAGATCCATACCCAAGTCTGCACAATAAATGCAAAAAAAGTTTGATAAGCATGTCAGGGATTTGTCATCAGGTTTTATATCAAACATGTATGCTCATAAAGTTTAGTTACATGATATCACACAATAAGGTGTGTGTGAATGTAATATTGTTGATTTCTTAAAATAACAGAAAGGACACAAACTTTCTTAAAAAGAACAGTTGGAGTCCTTCATGTGAACAACGGAGGTCATCAGAGGTTTGTTCATACAGCAAAGAGGATCTTTTATATTGCTAACTTTTAACAACCACAGGTAATGAAAAACAACACTCAATTATAATTAGGCAATCTTCTTGGATGTGTAATTTTGTTTGGTCACTTTTTTCTTTTAAACTTTCAAAAGCTGAAAAGTAAATAGAAAAAAAGATTTCTGAGGCTTCGTTCAGTTCTACCCATCTGTTTATGAGTTGTTGTTTTTTTTTTTTTGTAAACTGCAAATAAGCATTTGATATAAACTAAATAAACAATCTGTACCCTATCTGCTTTTGGGACTCGTCCCTGTTTATCCAACTTGTGAATCTTAATTTTTTTTTCATAAAACAAATGTCATCTTCCCTCCCTCGGGCCTTTCTATCTTGCTTTGAAGACACATTAAGAGCAGAGTTATTCCTTGCGGTGTGTCTCGACAGCATCTTGAAAGCTTGTTGGGCGTGGGGAGGGGTAAATTAGCAATTATAAGGCTGGTTCACATCTTCTGAGCATGGATGGAGTCAGCAAAATTCTGCTGCCTTCCGACATCTCATTAACGTCCAGCCAGCGATATGGAAACAAACAGAATGGATCGGGGTCTCCGTCGTTACCCTTGGTGAGAATCTAATCAATGACATGCTCTCCCTCTCTGGACGTATTAATGAGCTCCCAACACCAATGAGAGCTAATTATAAGCCTTTTGCGAAGAGAGGCACAAACAAACAGGGGAGGAGACACTGGGAAAGAAAACTGTAAAAGGGATGTTTCTGTGGAGATGTGTAAACATTCAAAAATTTCACTGTTCGCCGATCAATACTTTCAACCACATAATGGGAACAGAAACAGGAGCCTCGGTATCAAACATGAGCTGTAGGCATTGGAGCGTACTCCTACCTGTGTCCACATTTCCACACTTGAATCTTGTAAGATGTTGACAAGTGTTGTTTTCTGTCAACACCCCACCGATCCGCCTACATCCCTGCATCTTTTACATCTTAATTGGGAGTGTGATATAGAACAGAATAGTTGCTGTTGTACTTTATATGAACACTTAACTTTTGTGCAATTCTTAATATAGCATTACCAATCTCAAACTGGTATTCACCTAAGAGGGTGCTAAGAAAAATGTCTTCAGATGAAATATCTTCATCAGAATCATACAAACATTATCTCTGAATGACAGTCATAAGAAAAAAAAACCTATAACTTTATTTGTGTTCACAAAAATGGGCACGAAATGCTAATATTGGAGAAAGTAGAATTATTGTAGCAAACAATATGAATTATTAGATTTTGGGGAACATTATCTATATAACCATGTTTATGGGTTGGTTTATTTTCCTTCCTTCCTGTTTCTCTCCCTCATCCTCTGCTCTTAGGTGTGATCAGCTTAATCACCTCCATCTGTGGCTCGTGTCCGAACTGGCCAATCATGGCCGGCAGTCCCCGTTATAAAAGGGAACTCCCTTCAGAGAAGAGGGGCTTGTCTTCATTATGGTCTGGTCTGCTGTGTTAGAGTGTGGAGCTTAGAGCGCTCTGTCACTTTGACCAAAGTGGTTGGTAGGTGTGTGGTGAGGACTTTGGTAAGTTTGGGGTACCCTGTACATTTCTTCAATCACATACATGTTCTCTTGTTAAATACACCAAGTTATTGAGTTGGTGCCACCACTGTATTTACTTTTGATTTATCCACCGTTTGTTGATAAGTCAGTCAGGCTTTTAAGTTGAGTTTTTTTTGTTGTTTTTTTTTGTTAAGGGATAGTAAGGCCTGGTTTATTGTACTCATAATGTTGTTTGGCGTAACCCCCAG
Organism: Blennius ocellaris; assembly: GCF_963422515.1. Taxonomy (NCBI): domain Eukaryota; kingdom Metazoa; phylum Chordata; class Actinopteri; order Blenniiformes; family Blenniidae; genus Blennius; species Blennius ocellaris. The sequence continues at coordinate 5,863,614 of NC_137661.1, read as the reverse complement.
TCCCAACCTCCTCCACAACTTTATTGTATTACTTCTTGGATATTCAATAAATCTTTTTTATGGTCACACCACTTTGACTCCTTTCACTTTTTGATTGTTGCGTTCACATCTCTTCACTTTTCCACCAAAGTGGTTGGAACAAACCAAAATAAAAAGCCTGCTTGTATGGCCCAGTGTAGTCACTGTACATATCTGAAAACAGTGTATAGGCATTGAGGCATTATTATGAATGTATTCATGGTACCACATTAGCGTAATCCAACCAAGCTGATAATGTGACATGAACAATGATCTCTATGTAAACTGGACTGAACATTAGGCTTTTGATAGTGGAGCAACTGGAAATGCATTTGTGGCCATCTTGGTCCTCCACGACATTGGGGGGATCCTTGTTAGGTATTTGTTTTCCCCTCTTGAGTAGTATAAGTGAGCTGGATATTAAGAAAAGTAATCCATTTCCAAGTTGACACTCCATAACTGTTTTCTACAGTGTCACAGGGTTTACAGGACCCTCAATGCTACATGATATGGTGAGGATATTGCTGACATTGACGGAGCAGAGCTCAGGAAATATTGGTGTTGGCACCTTTTTCCATCTGTTATATCAAATGTGAGTTTATCAAATGCAGTATTCAGATATTTGTATTAGTTTACCACTTCCAATGGGGTGGTCTGGAGAGGGGCTGAAACCTTCCTCCTCTGTAGAATGTGTAGGAGAAGGTCACCACGACGCATTTGATTTAAGGGACATTCAGTAATTGAATAATAGTCCACTAAAATGCTCAGTAGATGCATATCATTACAACTTTTAATTTCCTTTCCCTTCTGTAAGTTTTTAAGTTGTTCAACTTATTGCTTTTTTTTGGTCTAACACCATGACTTCTCTGCACCATTAGCATTTTATATCACCCCGTGTCTTGTCATTTAGCGTGGACCTCTGGCTCTCCGCCCAATAAGTGATAAATGTGTTTCATAACGAAAAGTTTGAGAAGTCTTGCAACAGGGAAACTACACCATCGCAAGCTCATGAAATTAAAATCTCAAAGTTGTTTCAAAGTTAAACCTCTTTTATTGTGATTATTCTAAATATGACCTTATCACCATAATCATGTAAAATATTTCTCATGACAGCTTTGATAGTTATTTAATGTTTCCTTTATTGAGATGAAGGTAAATGTCCTTTTCTCCCGAGTGGTATTGCAGAAGCGATTACCGAAGAGGCCCTAAAATGTATTTTTTTTTTTTTTCAAAGCAATTAAGGGGTCCTATCTCACATTCTGTGTTCCTTTTAGTGACGAAAACAGTGGTGTGCATGGTGTGCAAATAAATCTTTGGTGGTACGCTACTGGGTGAAATGAAATGTATTTCTGTACTGTGAAGAATAGAAATAATTTGGAGCATCATCATTTTGGATTCTAAAAACTGTTTAAAAACGTCAAAACTCCCGTGTGAGGTGATTAAAGCTGTCATTATCCCACTTTTTCATTAGCTCTCAGTTAAACTGGCTATCGAAATCCACTAATTCTTTAGCCAATTTAACAGTAGTAAGACATGTGGGAGATTACTGTTTCATTAGGGCACACTGAAAGCGTTCGCTGATGTTGAGACAATAGATGGACTAAACCCCACCCTAAAGCATGCCATTCTAAACAAAGGCATATGATAATGACTTCACATACTGATAGCGGGCCAAGCTGAGGCCTTTGTGGCTCCTGACAGCCCCTCGTCTGATTTAATATAAAGCCAAGAGGGCCATTTAGTGTGAGAGAATGGGCTGGAGGCTGGTACAATGGTAACGCCTGGCCACATCAAAGTGTGGCACTCTGGCTGAGAATGCAGTGCCACTACTTATGAGTGTTGAAGGGGAAAACGAGACACACAACAATGCTCCCCATGGGCCTGGAAATGGCATGTGTAACAGAAAAATACCAACAGGACCATTTTTGTTGGTCTGTTCAGTGTTTAGCAGGTCTGCCTTCAATTACGATGTCATTTAGAGCTAAATAACTATTTCCATTTACATCTGAATGCCAGACTAGAAATGTTAGGGGAAAATACTGAGTTGTACTCCTCCATACAGTTTGTTTAGCGATTCTGTCTGGAAGCCAGTTATTTTGGAAACGTATTGACAGTTTTCTTTACGCTGAAATGATGAGTCATGAAACAATGTCAGAAGCTGGTTATATCAGAAAAGGTTTGTGCAGGAGAAGGAATTTTTGAAATACATCGCGGATAATAAGAGGATTCCTCAAATCATAAAGACAGGCATGGGAATGGAGCTTGAGAAGGTGACAGCAAGAAATAAACCAGCAGATGGTTGACGGAAGATGAATTGAAGTGTCAAAGTGAACTCGCGATGCCCTCTGGGTTCCCCTTTCTACTCATTATAGAGGCTTTGTCTGTCTATTTCTGCAGTTTGAACTGAGATTTTTCAACCATAAAGCTGTTTTTTTTTTAATCAACGCTCTGTGTTGAATATATAAGCTAGACGCATTTACAACCTGAGTGGAAAGGCACAGAAAGAATACATAAATATTCAAGGCATTTAGAAAACAGGGCAACAATTATGTATTTATTAGATGACAAAAAAAAAAACCTCATCCAAAACTATTTACAAAATACTTTGTCATATCACAACAGAACTCCCTGGATTCCCACAAGTTAAAAAGAAAAACCTGCACATCAATTTACAAGTCAAATTACGTTGAGTGAAACACTTAATTAGACTTGTAGATTCGGTAGCATGATAGCACCTAGTGCTTTTTTTGCAGTACAAATACAAGCTGTTTCATGTGAGGGGCTGTACAAGGTACGTAAATGCCCACTTCATCCGAAAAAACGAAGTGATTCACTTGCTCACCTTACTGAAACTACTTTCCTATTGTTTTATAGGCGCACTTACCTGAGGGCAAACAGGCCAAGGGACATTAACTGTCCCTTTTACAGTGCCTTCTACCCAGGAAGCCGGCTTTTCTACAGACAGAATTTGAATGGTTGCGCCGTCTCCATTTCCCCCCATGGAGACAACCTTCTGCCCTCTCAGGTGGGGTCATGTTCTTAGCAGACAGTACAAGATGTTACTTAATACCGCCAGGCCACACAACATCCCTACGTCTCAGCAAAGAGTGAACAAAGCCAAGCCACTGCAGAGCGCATTAGTAAAGGCCAAATTACAGCTGTAATTTATTTATTTATTTATTTTTTTTTTAAAGCCAAAATATACACGTTGTATTTGAAGATACATTCTCTGGCACTAACACAGGATGGAGTCACAGGATGGTGTTAAATCAAGACAACCTTTGTCTTAAACCCATTAGCCGCTGCTTGGGTTTATTAACTCAAACTAATGAGCCATTTGAATTATTATAAAGCCATATTTAATTAGTTTCCTCTGCTTCTCCTACTCCATACTGGCACATTCATGCACACGCACAGACAAAACTATACACGCATAAATCCTGGTTTCAGACATTTGGGGAAAACGTTTAGGCGAAGCGAAGCAGCTGTGTAAGACGTGATGAGAACGTTATGGTTCCCAGTGGTCGACAGGACCCACGTGTCCATGTCACAGCAGACAAATAGCTTCAAAATGAGCCACTTTGCTTTGCTTTCTGCTTGACATTTGCTATAACATGGTACAATGAATTTTATATTTCTCCTTGTTAGATCTCAGTTTATAGCTTTCCACAAGCAGCTCGTCAAATTTCAGCTGTTTTTTTTTTTTTTTTTTGTACTTTATTCCACCAATATGACAGACTGACATTAACACCAGGAGCTAGAAAAACAAATATAGTAAACATAATCATTACAATGTGTTTCCTCTGGTAATTCTTTGTCTATGGTGAGTCAAATTATTTTTATGGAAATAGTCGGACTTACGACCACCAAATAAAACCACAATCTGTTTTGGTTTCATCACTCTCAAATTGTAAAAACTAAACTTTTATTATTCCTGTGTCTCTTCTAACACAAGAGAAGAAAACCTGCTTTAATACTGGCACTTCTAGTAAAGGGAGCGGTTCATGTCTGGGACCCATTGGAGATGTTGAGTGCTTTTAATACTGTGAGGTTGTCAGAAATAGATTTGCACAAAAAAAAACAAATAATACTCTTTATAGAATGCAGAGAAGACCATGTAAAGTGCTTTTTTTTTGTATGTTGGCCAATACAGGAGTGTCAGTCATTGTTTGGCTTCGCTGTCGAAATTGATCAAATCAGAGATTGGAGAAGGTGTCTGCAGGAGGGCTTCAACAAAGGGAACATTTCCGAATGATGTCATGTCATATGTCAAAGATACTGTTAATAACTATGATTTCAGGCTGATTTGAGTGATTTACAAGTTGAAATGAGAAAAAAAAAAAATTAATTGGAAAGACAATTATAATTATACACACAAGATCTCATATCAGTGGACTCACAAGACTTGGTAACGTTTGTAGTTGTAAAAACTGGAAATTACATAATTTAAGAAATATGGAAGGCTGCTAGTGCAGGGATGGGCTGTCAGATGTGAAAAAGCAGGATGTACGTCTATGCATGTGAAGCAGACTCACTCAGAAAAGAAGAAAACAATTTTCATCAGAAAACAAAATAGGCTTTACAGCCTAAACCAGATGCTGTTTTATTTTGTCTGTCATGCAAATTGAAAAACAAAAACAAACAACTGTGTAGTTGTAGCCTTTCCTGTATCAACCTACACCACCCGGCACAGTGTATTAATGCTGCTATTCTTTAACATTGAGAGTTTGTTTACACAGGAGGAATTGCTCATTAGTCCAACATCTGCGATTTACAGTTCAACTCTCATTTCAATGTGACTGTGTGCAATATCGAAAAGCCACGTTGCTTTTCGAACATATAATTTGTAAGAACAGAATCATCCCAGCCAAAACTTTGCTTTACTGTACTTGCACCCAAAATATGTAGACACTACTGTGACAAACGTTATCTTGCTCTGTGTTTTGTTCAGGCACAGCCTCTATAGATTCATTTCCTGTACTATTTGTTTAAGCCGTCTGATTAGAATTATTAAAGAAGTCATCCAGATCAGAAAACATGGATGAGAAGTACATCATTCATTGACAATTTCAAACTAAGTGGCACCAAATTAAACTGGATGGATACAAAACCAGATCAATGGAGGCCTTTTTTTTAACTGCCACATCTGGTAAATATCCACTTTCATTGAGTTAAATATAAATATTTTTCATGCATTGTCCACTCTTTTGCTTCATACTGATGGAGACTTCTGAACCGACTTGATTTTCTATTCTTTTGAGGAACAACGAAGTGAAACTGGCCAAAAAGGTAACGCTCGCCACTTACCTCCTAAATACAGAACAGACATTAACATTTGAATGTGAAAATCTATAAATCCCTTTGAAACGGACCAATTATTAGACCTCCTGCCCCTGGCCTGCCAACCAGGGGCCATATTCCCAGCTGGAGGAGGCTTAGTGTGTGTGCCCCATCATTCCCTGCTTTGGCCCCACTGAACTTATACCCACAGTGAATTATAAAGCCAGCTCCAGATGAGTGGAGCGAGCATGAGGGTCCTCCGGTTTTCCCCTTTAAAAGCCTAAAATACCTCAAACGACATGGTTCAAAGACTTGAAATATGATCATTTGGTCACAAGCAGATTCATAAACTGGCCAGTGTGGCCATATTAAAAATAAATAAATCTGTATTTCTTATTTATTTCCACATCTGGAAACTATCAATGACACAAGCATATGTTGTTTCATTGCGTACATAGTTTGTTTATTAGTACACGCATAGAAGACCACAATAAGATAGAGTGCTATTGCCATCTAAAGGTCCCTCAGTGTTTCATTCCAGTGTATGTTGAAACAGTTTGTGATATTCACTGTAAGAACACAGAAAATATAAGCAACTTCCCTTCAGAGTGGTTTCATGAAGGTAATTCAGACTGACCCCTTCATAACAACAACCCCCCCATGCCCCCCCCTTTTTTTTTTTTTTACCTTTCTTCCCATCTTTTCTTACTTGTCTGATGTGGCAAATGAATTACTTGTCAGCAACTTCTCCTGTTTAGACGATTGCTTTCTCTGAGCAGGAAACCAGTTATTGCCTTGACATTTGTATGCACGTTTCTGCTGGGTCACAGGTCAGGGTCAGCACCTCTCACCGCATTTTTGTTTAACCACCTCAGTCACATAAATGCACGGGATAGAAGAAGCTGATAGAACATTTGACATGACAGAGTAATGAATAAAACTCTGAATGTGACCCCTGAAACGTGGGGTCATAAACACTTTATGCTCTCTGTGTGTATAAGAGAGAGATGAAGAAAGGATTGGTGGTAAAAACACTGCATATGCCTTCCACATGAAAGATTTTTTTTTTTTTTGGTGCTTCTGGGAATAAGCCTGGTCAAGGCCACCTCAAGTATAACTTAAGTCACCGTGATGAAATGTGTGCTGCTTGACTGCCAAGTAGAATCAGGATTCTTTGATGGGTTACCCATTTGTAGCTTTCAACAACACACGATCTCGGAGAGATCAAGTGCACTACTCATGCTTGAAAAAGAGTATTTAGTGGGGGGGGGGGGGGGTTGTTTGTTTTTTCCTGAAAGTGCATATTTATGTGAGAAGGCGTCCAAGTCGCGGTGCAGTTGCTTGAGATGTCTCCCAACTGATTATTCCCTTCCAAAAAAAATTATGTTTGAAAAATTAGTCTGAAGTTTACATCATAAAAAACAGAGATGCATAACTCAGTCAGATAGGTCTGAGACAGACACTGCCAACATGACCCACAGAAGCCTTGTACTGTTAACGCTGTCCATGAATAACTGCATAACCCTGAGCTCAGATAAGCTCAACACTGGCAAAGAAAGATAAGACCAGGCATGGTCACACTGCAACAAAAGAAAATGTGATTAATAAACTTTTTAAGTCTAACAGTTCCAGCAGAAACGGTGTGGAAGGATACTCCAGAGGCCTCTTATAGTTTCCCCAATAAAAATAAGGAATCACACTTTAATATATAGTGCAAAAAGTTGCCCACTGAGTCAATTATTGTGAAGCAATGACTCTGAGATTTGTTTAAGTTTTTATATCCCTACAAAGAAGGAAGCTTATTAGTCCAGCAAAAAAAAAAAAATGAATAAAAAATGGGACAATCAAACCAGGCTTTATTCAGCATGGCAATTCATAATAATATAATGCAACTAACCAACAAGAAGGCATCAACTAAAGATGCTCTACCATGCATTAAAATACTAATCTCAAACCTCAAAGCTTGTGGGCAGCCACTTTTAAAAACAATCTTCCACTTTAAAAATAATAAATTATTGAGTTAATCTCTTCAACAAAACAAAACAACACAAAAAAACAACATAATAAAATATCATAATAATCATTAAGCAAGACTCTTTTGCCAGGATGTAGAAACAAAAACAAAACGGTATCTACAGCCGAATGGTGTTCTTGATGAACACATCAGACTCCTCCTATTTTTTCTTTTTTAACCAAAGCCGACTGGTTTCTGTTCATGAATCATTCACATTAATTCTCCGAGTGTCTCAGATGAGGTATAGTGCCTGCTTCAAGTCGCCTCCGGAGGAGCAGGTGCTGCTGGGTAATAACTGCAGTGACTCCTAAGTAGACATGGAGGCAGAGGACAGTCTGAACACTTTCTTTATGTTCTTACAACAATCCGATCAAGTTATCACCAGGAAGTTGTAGATGAGAGAGAAGTGATAGTCAGCTGAGATTGTAATATGTGTTTGTGTGTGAGTCCTATTGTTTTACACAGTTGTTTGAGTGGAATTTTCTCCTGGCATGGCTTCTTTTATATATTTTGTTTCTGCATCTCTTTATTCTTTTTTTTTCCATTTATTTGTCTATTCTGCTGTCTTCCTTGTAGTCCTATCTTCAATTTGATTAAAAGTGCAGAAGCCACTTGGCTGTTAGTCTATTTTCAGTGGCGTAGTTGCGTACTGAGGTTCAGATATTGCAAATAAATGTATGCCTTTGAAAATCCCACAGCTTCAGATGTTGTACACATCAGACACCACACAAAGTCAAATTTAGTCAACTATACATTTTTAGTTATAAAATTGTTTAGAATTACCAGCTATAAAAAGTAGAGCAAGGATAGCAGATTTCCTCGAGGAAGTAGCAGTAAGAGCTTATTAGTCAGTAAAACAACACGCGTTGCCTCGTTAAACAGTCAAAGCAAATGTTATAGTGTGCTGAAGTTTGACTGTTTAAAAAAACAAAACAAAACCTGTCGTTCCATTAGACATAGAACCTGCAGCTATAAACTACAGTTTTATAGCTTGTCACAATGTATGGTTGAGCTCAATCTTCAAGAAATAGGCGATTCAAAAATGTCAATGAAAGTAGCAAATTTAAATATACTTAAAGCTGCAAGCAGCTTTGATCAGGACCCCAATCATGGCCTCTGGCCAATATAAATCTTGAAAAAAATATAGATATTTTGAAGGTTTTAACAAACAACAACTTTTATCTAGAAGAAATGTGGGTTTTATATTATATATTATATTATATATTATATTCTATAAGCCAGCTAAGCTCTAATGCAATGAAACCCTAAATATCACATTTTAAGGTTTTAGGCATCATGTTTAATAAACAAGGACTTTTATATTGAAGGTGTTTGGGGGTGTTTTTTTTTAAACCAGCTCACCCCTATTCCAGCTGATAACTTAACATGAAGAATTCCATTGTCATTTCAGCAAACAAGGACTTTTGTTTTTAAAAATGTTCACCCCAACCTATCAAGCACTCAGTCAGTCCCTAATAATGATAATTCTACATCAGCAAAAACTGCTGGAATGTCAAAAGGATGTAAAACTGAACACAGATACAAACCGAAATGATAAAAGGAATTAATTCAATAGTAAAAATATTATTATTTAAGACAAACAACAACAAAAACCATGTTCATGTCAGAACACTCTTACTGCTATGCGAGCTGTATGTATATAACCCTTTTACCTTAGAGAGTAAAATCTATTTTTTATGAAGCAGAGAATAGGCCCATTGAACAATGTCAGATCATTGGGAGCCTGGAGAGTCCTTATCCTATTACCTGTCAATCTTGTCCTTCCACAACTCGATTATCCACTACACCTGTGACTTCAATTACCTGCATTGGGAAGGCAAGGTGTCAAAATATTGATTCGCTTAATGCCGCGCTCAAAATGATGACACACGACGGAAGAGTTATGGCCTTCCAGATAAAGGACTAATAAGGAAGAAGTAATCAAAGAGTGGCAGTGATGAAGTGGGTGACATTTGGAACTTGTAAAGAGGACGGCTGCAGGTGGAAGTGTACAAGTTCATAAGGCTCCAAACAATGGAGAGCCTCTTGTGTCTGGACCAGCAGTGTCATCCGTCTCACGCTATTGATCGACTTCAGTTACAGCTGCCCTTTTAACTGGGAGATGCCACTTGTCATCTCCTGGTCCTGCGATAATAAGTGTCATAAAGACAAAAGGAAAATCTAAGGCTCATAATGAGAACAGCCTCAGTTATAAATGACACTGGGTGATTTTGCTGACTCACAGGCAGTGCTAGGAATACCTAGTTATAAAGTGTGGTCAGTACTTTCAGCAGTCACACGGTAGTAAGGGATTACTAATGCAAACTCAGTTACTGATGTTTCCACTTTTGAGTGAAAACAAATGTAAAGCTGCAGTCTTCCTTTATTTTTCACTAAATGTTTGCTTAAGTGTCACCCAAAGCTCTTAAGCAGTACCAAGAGCCACTGCAAATGCAACTTTTTGAAAACGCTCTGACTCTGTCACCATGTAAACAGGGGAACATGCTACTTGATAACGCAGCTGCTATGCATGTGCACCATGATTGCAGTAAATAGTTCTGCACATGAGTAAGCAGATCGACAGTGACAGCAATAGAGTGACTTTTGACTCTGTGTCGATGTTCTCCTGGGAGTCATTCATAGAAATGCAACTACATAGTTGAAGAAGAAGAAGAAGCTCAGCTCAGCTAATGTGTCTCAGCAACATTATACTAATATAGCTATGTGCACAATAGGAATCTGGCCCTGACGGGAACAACTAAAATGAAGTAATCATAAAAAACAACACCTCAAGTTACTAATTACTTTTTAAAAACAATTTCAGTCACTAGTTATAAATGGCAATTATCACTCAATGCCGATATTCAGTAACTTGCCCATCATTCATCAATGAAACGACTGTGGTATATGGTCAGTTTGCAGCATGCACACTTAGGTTAAATATACTCGGTTAAAAGGTGAAAGGCTATTTTACATCTTGTTTATTTGTACTTTATCTTCCTGTAATTCTATAGATATTGCATTACATTCCACTGATTTGAACTGTACAAATATTTGGTATTTTTCTCTATGGACTTATTGATTTTGAACAGTACAATGGGGGGGGGGGGGGGGGGGTAGGGCTCTATGATTTGGATGCCTGCCACCGCAGTGTGTGTCTCCAGCTGTTGGTCCTCCACCAATATTACTTTCAGTCATTGGCTTCAAACAGCTGAATATCCAAGGTCAAGTGGCCACGACATGGATGAAGTTACAAGGTCTTCGCCCCCTACTCTTCCCAAAGCACAACCCAGTCAATCATTACATCTGATCATGTGCATAACATGAACTCACACTTCACACAAACTTTTATTTCTGAAAGATTCTTAAATAATTTGACCCTGAAATGCAAAAGGCGCTACCAGTCTGTGAGGAGTGCTTGTTTGTGCGACACAAAACTCCACTCTTTCACCACTGACCGATTTAACGACCACACCAGAACGACGTCTGCCATTAAATCCTAAGTAGAAGGTGTGCCTTATCTTGATGGTATCTGCTGACTGGCCATGTGCAGTGACACAGTACTTCAAACAAAAAAATCAACATATTTAAACATTTACTGGTGGTAGAGGGGGAACAAGGAGGGGTTGGAACCTAAATGCTGCAATAGCATGCCAGGATAGTTTTAGGGCGCCGGCAGCTAAATTGGTTTACAAGTTGATGCATTGAAAAAAAAAAAAAAAAAGTAAATGCACTGATGGAAACATAATCAAAAGCACAGGGCTAAGTAAGGCGGCATATAAATGAGAAAATAGCAGATAAGAAGGGGAAAAAAAGGCCACAAACACCACTTAAAGACAAAAATGTTCACATTATTGAGAGACACAGAATCATTTTAGCCAGACAGTACAATTATACAGCACTTGTCATGAAAGACCCAGGGCCAACAGGTCAGGAGGGCTCTATTTTGATTTTAGAGTTGCGGTGTTAGAGGAAGTACGTCAACAACTTGTCTGGCTCTGGACTGTTTCAATTCAAGCCTCTAGGCAGGTGTTGTTGTTTTTTTTTATACTCAGCATGTGTTTTTAAGTCCGAGTACAAGAGTATTCATGTGCCTAATTTTCTTTCGATTTTTTTTTTTAACAATCTAAAGTGACTTATTAAAATAACTTATTTATAGTTTCTCTGCTAAACATTTCGTATTTTCACACAGCATTTTGAGGTTTTAGCAGTTGACACGCTGTGAAGTTCAAATCAGTGTTTACTCTGCCAGAACACACAACTCAGCCCTAACAGAGGGTTTCACATTTTCAGACAACAAAAGAGACTTAATCATTTTTTGGGGTATCACACAGAGAAGTGGGACAGACGAGAGCATCTTTCAAGAAATGACAAGAAAACATTGAGTTTGCGTGGCTGGAGAATTAGAGACTGTTCATCTCAAGCAGGCTTTCCCTCACTGAAATGGGCATTCAGCAATTTGACAGCTGCTCGAAATAACCTGCTGTGTCTCAAAATTATTTGCTTCTTTAAATATAACCAGAGACCTCAATTAAGTTGGCTTGCCACCTTTCAGTTGGGGCTAAATGGATTTACTTCTTCCAACAAATTGCTTCTCCTGCGGTGCACTGGAGGACAGTCCATTGTCAGGAGTTGTGAGCTCACTCCTTTTCCGAGACTTTTCTGGGAAACCAGCAAGCAGGCCAGATTCTTCTTTTGCAGATTCAATCTTTTTTTTTTTCTTTAATTTTGAATCTCAAGCTTGGCTATTTGTTGAATATCATAGCCACTTCCTGCACAAAGGAATGCTGCGTGAGACAGAGCTGAAGCAGCCATGTTTTTCCCCCGGACTTTTAAAACAATTTGTCTGACTCACCATGCCCTATTTCAATCATTACAGCCGAATAATTGCCCAAGCGTTTGTCAGTGCATATCCATGTTTGAACTAGTTACACCCTATAACTGACAACATATGTCATTTATGAGGGAATGAATACATATAATTGAGCTCACATTTCAAAATGTTTCTGTGCCAAAGCCTGCAAGCCTTTACTTCAATGCTGTGTTACCGGCTGTTACAAGCAAACCCAGCATGGTATACCAAGAGCACCCCCCCCCCCCCCACTATTCTCTTTGCAGCACAGGTTTTGATGAATTATTTATAGTGCTTTACGGTGAAAACATACAAATATGACACCAGTGTACCACTTACTGAAAAACCTACAGTATGTGAAAATAAAATGTGATACTTTGCGAGCTCACAAAATCAGGAACGCATATAGCACACACTGTGAAGACTCAGTGGAGCGCGACAGACAGAAGACTGCCCTTCTTTCTTGATAGATATGCTTCTCCGTATAGAGATTTGCACTTGTGAGAAAGTGATTGCTCAAGGCTCTGGGTTCCAATCAGAGGCAGCTTCTCTGCTTCTCAGTCTCACTCGTGTCATCCAGTCACTCCAAGATGATTTTGACTACATATGTAGTGTGGATGTGCAGTATAAAGTACAACATATATACGCTTGTGCGCATGTGTCTATTCCATTTTACACTCCACCTTTCCTACCTCCTCTATTGTCTCCATGTCCTCCTTTCATTATATCCATAAATATTTGACTGAATTATGTTGATATTTAAAATGTATAGAGGGGAAAGAAGAAGTACGGTACTGATCAACTTGATTCTTACCTTCAGCTAATTACCAAACAATATCACATAATTCACAGCCATTTGTCAGATGAGTTTGTACTGTTGCTACAAAACCTTTGAATCAGGTAGTTAAGATCCAACCATATTTCAACAGCAGCCAGAAAAGCCTTTTTTTTTCTTCTTTTGTCCACAATAGAGAGTCTCATGAAAACACAAGCACAGCTTTTTCCCCTAGTGATTTTGAATGACATCCTATATTTATTTATACCTCTCACTTGTGAAAATATGGTCAAATCGCCTTTATTTTAAGTGTACAGCAAATCCCAAATACATGTAAATATAGGCATTATTACAAGCTACATTCGCTGGACAAAACCACTGACAAGGCAGACATTGAAAACATGACTCTGGAATATCCCTAATGGGATCCAGAGCCAGAATAGGCAGAGATCCATTAAAGTGAATGTATTGAAGATTTTCAGGCCTAGTGGTGAATTAAAGTGCATTTTCTGTCAGAAGCTATGATATTTAGAATCAGAGCTCAGAAATCACATTAAAATGACAAGTGTAACCATATCCTAACATTATCCTTGGCCAAAATTAGAGAAATAGAGACCATCTCCCTGTGGCTTGGGACTGTAGCCATTCACTTCACATCGATTGTCTGTATTTTCCTTTCCCCTCTCCTGCCCCATCTGCAATTCTGATTCTCGCCTTGTGCAGCCAAGTGTGTCTATTCCAATACTTGACAGGCCCACTGAATGTGCACAGGTAGGCTCTTCGAACTGCACAGGATGACGGATGGGCAACATACCACAGTGGTCCGTTTGCTCATGTTTAATTCTGATTGCAACCTTTTTTTCCCAGCCGCTCATCCAGCTGCTCAGCTCGGGTCCCATCCTGCAGCACCCCAGGGAGATGGAAAGAGCCGTGGCTCTGAACCAGGGGTCCTTCCTGTCCGTCACCTTCACCGTTTGCCTTGGCGAAACATTCAATTTATTTTATAGCACCACTCCACTTGATAGCACTGACCTCCCAGATAACTTGGGGAGTAATGAGATGCGTCATCTGGTAAGATTCGAGCACCCAGTGAAAATCTTCAGGAGGCTTGCCTTGTTTAAAAAAAAAAAAAAAAAAAGGGAACAGAAGAAGCGGGCAAACAGGATTCATTTCAATGTTGTCCTGTTCAAATTTCAAAGAAAGTTCCTCCCCTGCCCTGCTGAGCACTTGTAGCACTGTCCCTCCATTGAGAGCCATGTGTAATTGATTTGTCACGGATGGGATTCATCATGAAATCTAAATACAAGGAAGAGGTCGCAGCACCGTGCTGAGGATATCACATGATGCCCTACAATTGACTCAAAATGTCACAGCAAAAGAGCAGAACTGTCAAGAAAGAGGTCACATTTCATATTTGAAGAGTGCCATGCTGTGGCCAGACCCAGGAAATGCAGCTCGACACAGTGAGAAAATTACCCCCTTGGCTGTGGAGGGGTCACATTGTTCACAACGAATGATTATCCAGCCGGGCCACATGTTACACTTCCTCTGCCACATATTTTTAAACCACATTAAAATCCGCAGCTTTTAGAACTGCAAAGTCTGTTTCAAATCCAAGTAATGACAACAGGCCCATCTGTAGTAAGGTTCTTTTTTTCCCCCCCATTTATTTATTTATTTGTGTGTTTTTCACTGTTGTCTGATCACATCTTGGTGTGTTGCTGGGACTGAATGGAAAGCACTTTGGTCAACTTTTTTTTTTTTTTGAGTTTTTGTCTTTGTTTAATTTGTTTTTCAATTAAAAATGGATTGGATGAATGGATGTCTCCAGTGGTTATGAGAAGTCCCCATCACATAATCCTGTCACGGAGAATAAAACTTTTATACATATTCAGTAAATGGTAAATTTATTTAATTTGTTTAAAAAAAAAATTGTAATAAAAGAAAAAAAACAATAAAAAAACTTTAGTGGATCAAACGATTTGGTTCGTAAAAGTTTCAGATGAAAATCTTGGCTCCTTCTCTTCTAACAAAGATATGTCATAGCAATCAGAGCTAATCAGACTTTAACATTTTGTCCAAAATTACAACTTGGTTGAATAATGATGGGCATTTCTTTTCTATCTAACGTATATACAATAAGTACATTTCCATGGTACTGGATTTGTCAAGTGACAAAAGTGCTTTTAAAAAAAAGTTTTTACTTTTTTTTTTTCTTGCTGCAGGCAGTGTTTGGACATACAACTCAAATGTCCCTTCTAAAGACAGTGAGTGGGAATCAGAGCAGCCGGATGTCACCACCCACAACAGTCCCTGAAGCCATATACATCATATAAATCAATAAGTCAGACATTTAAGACATGCACTCAGAATTGTATACAAGGAAAGATGGCCAGAGTTTAAGTTTGGTGAAATACTTGAGTCTATTTGATGACTTGGACAGCATATACACGGATGGATATAAACTTTGTAATTTCATATACTGGGATACATCCGACTGGTTTCTTTTTCCACCACTTTGTCACTCGAACACCCACAGCTGAATGTCTTCCTGTCCCGCTGATTAAGACAAACATTAATCAGACCTTCAGGTGATTGCTCTAAACATTATTGATTGTCCATGTGGCTTCGGTGTCAACACGTTCCCCTGTGTTTACGTGAAAGGATGCCCGTGTGTCTCTCCACACCACCTGCTCATTAGCATCCCTCCCGCTAACCGTAGCACAACCTGATTCCACCGGGGAGGAAAGTTCATGAAGGGGACGAAGACACGAAGTGGCTAGCGAGGGAGAAACTAAAAGCCTCAAAGAGGAAATTGGAGAGAGGAAATTAAGGCGGCGACAGAGAAAAGTAAGAGTTTTGCAAGAGGAAGTAGCTGAGTGTAGAAGATGGAGAGGAAGCGAAATCTGGCAGCACCAGGAGTACTTGTAGATGAGAAACAGAGTATGACAGCTGGAGAGGCTGAGGACAGCTGTGTCTTTTTGATGGCAGAGGCAAACGTTTTGGTCACGTCTATCTTGAATGCATACCATTCCTTTTCCTTCTGTGAATTTCTAAATAGCGCGTTACCCCTTCGACAGCCTCGAGAGAGAAAGGCAGCTTTACCTTGGGCTTGTATGAGAAAGTGACAGTCAGGCTGGTTTTTTTGGGGGGAGGGAAATAAAAATAAAATTATAAACGGCAAACTCAGTTGAGCTGTTGAATCTCAATGATTCTCTTTGGTTCCCTCAAACATAACATCTTGACAGCACTGAGCCTTCAGCCCAGTCTAAGGCAGTCCTTCAGGCTTTCTGCAAAGGAATACAGAGCAGGAGGACTTGATGCAGTTATAAATATCCCAGCTTCCCTGACTCCTGATGCAATTAAACACTTTTTGAAGTCTTCAAAGTCCACACAAAAGAATAAAAAAGAACTTATTAATGTGATTTTTTTTTTTAGGCAAAAGGAACCTCCTCTACCACACACTCATGCACACACACACTAACAGTTTCCAGTCTGCGATGCAGCATTTCTCGTGATTGTGTGCAGCCCAGGCCAAAGCCCACATGATAAGGATCATGCTCATTGAGACAATTTAATGCTATTTCTGGGGAATTTCTCTCTTCGGATTGATTCCTTTGAACTGGTTAAATTAGCACAAAAACACTATTTTCCACTCCATTCCCCAAAACAAATGAATAAATACGTCCGAGGCGCTTAGACTTTTCATACATTTAAGCGAAACATGGAGGTATGGAAATCTATTATGGGGGAGATATCAGTGAGAAAACACCTCCAAGTAATGACTTAGTATTATGAAGCTTTTAATTGTATGATTCAATGAGTGAAGTCAAATTTATTGGATTACTTTTAGTATGCTGTCTAATTGGATCTTTCCAACAAAACTACAAAAAAAGGGACACAAATTACAAGCAATGGGAGTGCTGTGCTTTCACACCCGGTAGCTCCCGGTGACAGAGGTGGTCTGTAGGCTTTAACCAAACATGTGTTGGACCCAAGGCTCTGATTTACGAAGATGTGCTAATATTATTCCCCACCTTCAAGGCTTATCCTGTGCTGCCCACCCTTATTATTAGATTAGTTCCTTTCTCTTCCCTAAAAGACATCTGGAAGCCATAGCTGTGGCTACCAAGATGGTTAGAATCCAAGGGCAGAGACTGCAGCAAGGGTATCATAGCAGACAGGAAGCTACCACTGGACAAACCTGAGAATTCAGCAGTTTGTTTGAGGGAAAATGACTTCTGGTGGCCTCCATTTAATGCTAAAGTTCGCCAAAAATACCTGGTTTCCTTTTCTCTATCCGTGTAAGTACTTTTACTGGTGACAAAGTAACATAAAAGCAATAAAAAAGTACGATAATTTTCGGTCTTACAGCATTTAAGACCGCCAAGAAAAGTCAATTATACCACTCATTGATAACATGTTGGCAAGACTGTTGGAGTGGAATACAATATATTATCAATATAAACAACCATGACAATGGGCGGCTATTGCTGAAATCTGTTTTGAAAAAATATCTACGTACCTCCAGAAAGCAAGTGATGTCCAGGCAGGGTGGTCATAAAGCTGGCCTTGTTCTGTAGTTTTGTAGCTCAGTGTAAATGTCTCAAAGGAGAGGGAGTGGTCGATTTATGACGGACTTTAAAACTTTCAACCTTTCCCTCACCACCCACTACAGGTGCTTCCTGTTCTCCTCTGTATGGTTGCAGAACCACACGATGCAGCAGGACAAGGAGGCTCTCTTTATCTCACAAATAGAAACTGATCAGAATCTCATATATAGAATCTCACCGTATTATCTTATTATTGTGTTTCCATTTATAGATGTTTCAATACTTCTATTGATTGTTCATGTATATATTTTAATGATTTAATGCAACGGAATGGGACTTTATATGTATTCACTGGTGCCTTTAAATCTTTAAATACATGGTGGGATTGTAGTCATTATTGGATCTGGAAACATCTACACTTTTGGTACAGTTATGGATCAAAGTCTAAAATTAGCAGGTGTATGTATGTATGTATGTATGTATGTATGTATGTATGTATGTATGTATGTATGTATGTATGTATGTATGTATGTATGTATGCATGTTCTCACAAAAATTAATGAAAGTGGACAAGTCCTCCAACTTGTAGTTTTGCTGTGTAATTACATTGTTGTCAGTCTATAGTAGGCCTGTAGTGACGCTTGAATGACATCGACTACTCGGTTCGACGCATTGCCACGCCCACGAAACTCTGTCTCCAACCACCTCTCAGGCTCAGCAGCAATCCGCCGCCCCACATCAAAGGTGTGGGAATATTTTAAACACAGCCACAAGTGTCAACGGAGAGTTATTTGCAGGCTTTGCACGATGGAACCTCCATATCACACTAGCACAACTTCCATGTGGGAGCAAAATTTATTTCATTTTAATTGTGCAACGTGAGCTTGAGCTCTGTGCACTTCGGTGGTGCTAGCTAACTGTGTTTGTGTTTGGTGACTGTTAGTAACTGGTGGCTAAACAGCTGTGTTTAGCTAATGTTAGCTAGAATTACCACATAGAAAATAATGCTGGCATGAATGGTAACGGTGGCTAACTAACAGCTAACATTAGCACCACCAAAGTGTAGAGCTGCGAGCTACGGTAGCAAGCAGATTGTAGTAATATTAGACGTATCTGTTCAATGTTACGTTTGCCAATTCATGATTTGCGTTAGCTCAATCATGCTGTGGTCGTTTCCCAGTGAAACACATTAATAGACTGTCGTTTGCCAGTGCAGTATCACGATTCACTACACCAAAGTTAGTTTACCAATGAATGTCAACTAACAGAGCCAAGGCAATGTCCGTTAGAATAGTCGACTGTTCCATAAAATAATCGCCCAAATAATCGTTTTAAAAATAACAGTTTACCCCCAGCCCTAATCTATAATCACTGCTATATTTAAGCCAGAGCGTAAGTACACATTAATGCTGTTAATAAAGGGCTGCCACTGGTGCCCAAACTTGAGAAGACAATTATTTTAAAAGACTCAGAAACATTACATTTATTAGAAAGCTACAGGAAGCCCACACTTTTCTCTTCGCCACAGCCCAAAGACTGCAGTAATGGGAAATACAGCAGGTTGAATAAGCTGGACTTATCCTCTTAAGTTGCTTCAGGTTTCAAGAAACAGGTGAGTTGCTCAAAACCCTGAGCTTTCCTCTATTCCAACTAAAGCAGTGAGGCACTTGGGCAGCTGTCAAGCAACATTTGTTTAATTTGTTTAATGCTCCCTTTCCTCCCTGTGATTCACTTCCTGTCACTGCTGTGAACTTCTTTGTTAAATAATGTGCTTGAAAAAGCTCTAAAGGCAGATCATCAGACACAGGGATGGAAGCTCACCTTCCTTTTCCTGTAGTCTACCAGCGTTTCCTATCACTGCCTTGGAAAGCAGCCAGTATATGAACACTGTATGAAGATTAATAATTTTCTATTTTTGTTCTAAGTGCTTTCACTAACAGAGCTTTGAAACCACAGTGTAAAAAAACACCATGAACTCCGTTCCATAAGTTATGATAATAATTACAGATAAGGTGGATAGGAAGGTTCCACTACAATTATACAATAATGAATTGTCTTGGTCTTGATTCAAGTTGAATAGTATGTATACAAGACTAAAGATGCAGGAGGTTGGCTAAAAATTGATGGCGGGTAAAGTGGGTAATAAAAATAATGGATTTCCTTATTTCGTCATGCGGATTATAAACCTGGTTGTTGCATAATGTTTTAATACTGTAATTACTTCAATTGCGCAGCATTTCTTTTTTTTTTTTTTTATAAATGTAACTGTCATTAATGACTAAACTGAGGCAATAGCAAAACAACTGTGTTCATCAAAGTGGTGAGATAAACAGACCAGATTACCATGTTCAAAATAAATACATAAATATATGAAACACTTTATTAACCACGGTAAAGCACGAGACTAATTCAATTTCAGTGATATTGATCTGGTCCATTATGCAATGCGGGTGGGGGTGATTTCATGCCATTAATAATATCAACACTGTGGAAGCAACAGTGACACAATGGGAGTGTTTTTAAAAGGGAGAGGCAACTGACATCTGTTTAAGTGTTCGTGGATCCTACAAGCATTGCATAGGTGGTCCAACACCTCCAGGATGGCCATCGATCAATGAGTGCTTTTTCCAGGTTTGTTGTGTTTCCAAGCACAGCCTCGAGAACATCGAGGGTTTTCCAGGAAGGAGTTCCTTCCTGGAAGGATCAAAAGGCCTCAACAGGCTGGATGACTGCTACTTGATCGCAGAGCAAAAGGACTTAGGGCTCATTGTCAGAGGTTTCAGTGTTGATTTTCACTTGGTGAATGTCAAACAAATGCTGCATATAGTGAGAGCATGCGAGCCGTTAATGGAGGTAGAAGCTGTAGATACCATTAACTGCCCCCTACACTCACCTGACTACAATCCAACAGAACGCTTTTATAAAATTTTAGTCTGTCTGACGCTGACAGGCAATACTTTATACTGTATATACTATTTACCATTAAAACACTACTCCAAAGACATTCCAACTGTGGTTAGATTTAAACGAAATTGAGAAGCACTGTCTAGATATTAAGATGACCTTTGAGCAGGTACACAAATCAGCAAAAATCAATGCATTGATAAGATCCACTTTTACTACTGTCACTTGAAAATATTTCTTACTAAAACTTTGTTCTTTGGTCTTTGTGGAAATATGAGGTAAAAGATAAGTCAACCAGATGGAAGGACTGATCCTGCACTCAGAGTTACACCTTGGAAATAAGTTGTATTTTGTTGAAAGAGCTATGCTGAAGAAGCCTCATTGCATGTGTATGGTGCAATAGGTTCTACAGCTAGGAGTGCAGTTTGGATCTTTTTTCCAGTGACTTGCAAGTGCATGCCCTCATGCAATTATTATAGAGGCAGCTGTTCATAAGTAGTGCAAGCCCCCTTTCCCAAGTACACTACTCCAAAAAAGCAAATGCTAGCATTAACTGAGTGGCAAGCAATGCACAAAGAAAGCTCTACGGATATTAACAAATCTCAGCTGTCTTAAAATATACAGGTGGCATTTATTTATTTTTTTTGTACAAAATGTCCATGAGTAGTTTCCAGTTGGTTTAGTTATTCCAAGTGTGACCTGGTGATTCTCCCACAAGACCCAGAATAAACCAGAATCAGGGGCTGCTATACAAGAATATATCATTTTTATTTACCAGACATAAGATAAACAACTTGTCTCCATTCAAGTCGATTGTGGCAAAACGGGCCTGAATGTCAGCCATAAAGGAAGTGAGGATTGGGCAATTAGTGTAATTAATAAATTACTTAAAACTAAAATCAACAAATATAACTAATGTGGGACTATGGGGGTTAGTTAAGCAAGAGCGAAGTGAAATCACAAGTATATAATGAATAAACCACTACAATCTACACACTAAAGTACATGTGCAAATTACATGCATTGGATACACTTTCAAGATAAATACTTCAGATTCATTTTTGGGATCATACTATTATGATACTATTATGATTACTTTTAACAATTTTGGAGCATTTCAGAAAGTAAGCCCAAACACACGCTGGTCTCATCTGCTCTCCCCCAGGTATACCTCAAGAATGAAGTTCCAGGTGAGCTTCCTACCTGCTTTCAAATACTGTGTCCCATTTCCTGCAGACCTCCTGTTACGTCCCCTTTCACACAAAGCACATCAGATTGGATAACAGCTCCACTTCTGTCCCTCTGATGCTGACGACAACTGATCTGGGTCTCTTATTTTGGTCCTAAACACTCTAATGAGGTGGTGGTTTGGGGCCTCGGTGTCCCTGTACTCATGTGAATCTCCTCCCCTGATCAAATGTTGAGTCGTCAAGGAACTTTGGATTGAAGCTCCATCACTGCAAAAGTGGAAGTCTGAAAAATGTGCGTATTGTGCCACTAGTCATCACTGTGAACACCCACCCATGCATCCATGCAAGAGAACAGTCCGGTGGAAACATTCAATCTCTGTTAATATGCCTTTCTTCATCATAGAGGGCCACTCAGTGTCTGGTGTCTTTGAAAAATGTCTCTCTGCATGTCATCCAGCTCTGGGATCTCCCATTGTTATTGTTATTGATCTAATCAATCAGACAAGGTTTTGACTGCAACCGTAGTGCACATGTGCAGCACTGCATTTCAGGAAAGTTGGGTTTAGTCTGTTCATACAGAGACCATGGCCTTTACAAAACATTGTGCTCTGTAAACTGTTTCTAATGACTTCTTATGCTGTTGTTGTGCAAATAACCCAAAAGCTACAAAAGTCTGCTGTTTGTACTTCAAAATGTTGTGTAAGGTCACAAAGCCACAGCTCTGTGGGTGGACATACTGGTGGTTTCTGTGTTCGACAGTCACTAACCCATGTGACTGAAACAGGCTTCATCTGCCTGATCTTCTCACTGAGCAGTTGTGCCTGAATAATATTTAATCCACTTGTAAAATCAACAAAGAGAGTCTTCATAGTGGCACTCACAGGACAGGGCTCATGCACCACTAGATACTATGTGGCATATACGGTATGGAGTATCTTATACAGTTTCTATGCAAGTATACAAATTGGTACCTAAGGTTCCTAAGGTGCTGGGTGCGCACCATTGGGGTGAGCCACAGCAGGTGGCCGCAGTATGATCGTTACAGCAAATTTTATAAAAAACCTGATCTGTTAAATTCCAAACTTAAAAAAATAAGTGCATGTATATCTTGATGGGGACCTTGGAAATATTTCTAAATAAAGATTTGGGAACCACTTACATGAATGGAAATGTTGATCAACAGTCTGTGTTTACCATCAGAGAGTATCTTTCTGTTTACATTATTATTATTACCATGATGTGGAAATCTACTTGTGCCTACTCAAAACCTAGTGATATTCATGGTCTGTTACTCTGCATATCTGAAAATTACTGTGTTTTCCTCTAGGTCACACTGTGAATAAAACATATACAGTACTAGACAGATTGTACAGGTATATTTTGATATATATGATGCTTCTTATGCTACAGTTACATGACGACCCAAAGAAGATGAGCAAAAAACAAATAAAAAAGAAAAGCCACTTTTTATTCAACGCGTGTGTTTGGTTACTTACTTGTCATCTTCCAGATTTTTATTTGTTTTCACTTTAGTAGACTAAATCCTTGAGCGTCGGTTTCAGCATTTCAACATTGAGGTAACTGTGGCTTAGTTGGTAGAGCAGGTCATCTTCAAATAGCCAGGTTCAGGGTTTGATGTGCTCGCTGTGTCCATTGCCAATTTGCCCTTGAGCAAGACACTCAACCCCAAATTGCTCCCATTTGAGATTGAAGGCCTCGCATGACAGGTTGCGTTTGTATGAGTTAATGTGATAAATAATGTAAAATGCTTTTCAAACTGGCTATAATGCACTTATGTTCACATATCATTCTTCGCTGTGTGAATCCAAATGCTACACACTGTACACATTCCTATAATTCTGTTATCGGCATACATATTAACAGCAATCTCTCATTATCTTTCAATAATTATGAAGGTTTTTAAGTGATTCTTCAACAGAATCTAGAACTCACACGCTTGTCTCACTTATCCTAATATTCTAGAGTCACACAAATATCTCCTGGCCTCCTGTGATACTCAAATGTTTATTTTCCTTTTCCAATCATTTCTCTATTGCTGCGCATTCCTCTGTGCCATTAATACAGAATGCATAAAATAAACAGGAATAATTTATTGATGTGAGGCTCTTCTCTGCACACACCCACTCAGAAAACTGGAGACATTCCCAAATGAATTACTTCTGAAGGTGTGTCATTAAATTGCTTTTTTGTTGAGATCATGTGCAATCTTCTTGGCTTTGCAAAAACAGACGCGCACAGAAAAGCCCTAATAATGAAATTAATTTACATAAAAAACGGATGCCATGGCTGCTGAATAAAAACAAAACACTTCAAAAAGACATTTCTATACTACTATTGCCAAGTAGGAGAACAATAAAAGCTGAATCTCATACAAAATACAAACAAAACCATGTGAGTATTACTAAATATTAATTAGAATTCCTATATAGCCACAACTATTGTGGTATTTTCAACAAAGGCAACAAAGTGGTTGGCAACTTGGCACGTTTAGTTTTTTGGTTTTCCTAATTGATTGTGTTGTTTGAAGTCAACACTGAAACAGGAAAAATTTAATTGCAGTTTTTTTTATCCAAACAAAAGGCTAAATATATGTCTGATACCGTTGTGAGGAATAAAAAAAAAAATGCCCTGTGTGTTTGTGCAATTAGGAATAGCAGCTAATTATTGGCGTTTATTTGTAATTCCCTCTTGAATGGTACCCGTGTTATCAAAAAAAAAAAAAAAAAGAAAGAGGGTGTTGGATTTTCTCCAGTTGCAATGGTTAGCATCACCAATGCATGCTGAGCCAAGTGGACTGTGGGATTGATGGTCAGGAAATGAACACACATGCTGAAATCAACCGGCTATTCACTGCTCTCCCACGATTAAAGCTATTTAGTTTCTGTTTTGGAGCGGCGCCGGACAAGTGCAGAGGACTGTCTGTCTGTGAATGCTGAGACACCGCAGACTGTATGTGCTGCAGGATGTGTAACAATATACAGTATGTGAACACAAGTACACAGGAACAAGAGCGGTGCCTGTTAGTGCTTGTTCATGGCCATACCTGCTCTGTGCAGCGTGGTGCCCTTGAGCCTTAATGGTCTCCTGCTGGCTGCCGGGCATCCTGTGATTAGCTCTACACACAGGATGATGAGGTGTGACTGCTAATCCAGTGACACAGACAGCTGCAGCCCAACTGATAGGGTTTGGCTAACCACCCCTTCGTCGAGCATTGTTTGAGCAAACATCTCACTAAAAACTCAATTGAAAACTAGTGAGAGCACCTCAGTAATCTATAGAGGAGTAAGACCGTCACCAAAAGGTGTTTAAGGATTAGACACCACAGATTGCTCCCATATTTCCAGGCAACATGATGAAACAAACAAGTAATTGAACCATAATGACAAAGGTTCCTTCATCTCACTTCAACTATTTGGAGCAAAGGTTTTACTTTCCATGACTTCTACCTACATTTTGTCGGTTCTGAATGAAATCAAATGAAATGTAGTTTTGTGAGGCTGATCCACGACCAGTAATGGGGTCATGATATCAAAAAGCATCGCATTAAAATCACTCATCACTTGTCAGGAAAACTATTGCTCTTGCAATAACCATGATAGTAATGCCTCGACTACACTACAGCAAATGTTAATTATCATCAACCTTGTCTTTCAGAGCTTTGTTTCTGAACATGTACAACTACACTTACTCTACCTACGGTTACAACCTCCCAAGGGATTAGAGGATTTGCTTATCTCTCAGGCCTCAGCCTGTCTTGAGTTTGCATGTTCTTCCTTCCTGAGCCAGGTCCTCAAGCTTCCTCTCCCAATCCAAAGAGACGTTTGTTTTCGGAAATTGCATGTAAGTTTATGTTTCTTTGGCTATCTTTACCCTGTGGCAGAGTGACACCATGCTTTTTGTACAATGTTGATTGTGACCAACCAGGTAAGGTGACCCTAACTTGAATAAATCCACAAAAAAATCATGGATTGATTTTTCTGCCTCCTTAGCAAACCACGCACAGCCCTCAATGTTTCAGAAAAGTTGTTGTCACTCCTCAAGTTTGCTTTAAATGAATATTACCAAAATTGTTGAGGTTACAGAGAAGTTGTGTTACTCTTTGTTATAGCACTGAATCTAATTACATGTCAAATGTGTCGGCACAGAGCAAGGACATTAGCTATAGTTAATTGACACATCAACTAAATAACAACACATACAATACAACGAAAATGTTAATGTATGATTGTAAAATTCAGTTAAAGTAACTCAAATTATACAATGAAAACATCAAATTTTTATTTCTTTAAATGTATTTCAATACTAGTCTTTTTGACTTTTAGTAATAGTGTAAACTACTGCCCTTTTTTCTAGAAGCCTTACATACATGAACAACGTGTCCTTTATTTAAGGGACAAAACAAGACACAACAGTTTTTAGTGGACATAAACATAAACTTAAAAAAATCATCATCAAATGACATGTTGATCGATGTATTGATTGATGTGATGATTTGCACCACAGACTGCTCAGAGAGCACCAAACTGCTGCTGACACAGTGGGACTTGCCCTCTGAAGTCACATTCTGGTCATTTTCCTCAGCTTGAAATTTGGAAATTGGACATTGAAATGTCTGTATCTCCACCATCAATACATTTGTTGTGTTTATTATTATTATTATTATTATTATTATTATTATTATTATGATGATGTATGGTACTCCCAAATGCACAGAGATCCCATTTAATCCCAGGATTTACAATCATACACTATCATGTTCTCTTGAAAAAGGCACTTGACCTAACAAAGACTAAAAACATAATGTCTATGTGTTATAATCTGATTATTTTGCGTGTTCTTGTTATAGTAGTTGGGATCATTATGATTTTTAAGTTAGGGTCTTAAGTCCCTTCAGTTGAGGCTTGATATTCACTGACCTAGCTCCAATTTACGGATGACCAGAAAATATTTTGCGAAACAGATTTTCCTTTTGATGCAATAAGCTGTATTTTTCTGGTACAGCCAGTGAACACTTCCATTGCAGTTACTGAATAAAAGTTCAATCATGCTGATTCCTCTCTCAAGGTATCTCAGTTACTGCAACTACCACTCTATTTACATTTGGAAAACTCCCCAAGACAAAAGAAACTGTCTGCTGGTCTGACATATCTCACTCCCACAAAGTGATATCTCATTTTACATTAGCACATCAACATTCTCTTTGAACAAGGAGTCAAGAGCAGATCTGGAAAGTGAGTGTAACATGTACCGGAAAGCAGTGCCGGACTGCTACAGTCTTGAATTACTCGAGGTCCAGCTGTAAGGTTTCTGCAAGCCTGGAGGCATTGTTGTTTTATTTTAGTTGGAACACAGGCCATCGGAGCTTTAATAACATTTACCACAGTTGGAGTAGAACATCATTACAGGATAAAAAAAAACTAAAGAGAGGTGGAGAAGTGAAGAAAAAGAGAGAATCGACCTGGGGAATGAAGGATGCATTACATGATATGTCAAATTTTTTCATTGTTACGTTTAATTTGTTGAATCAGAGACATTAAACCTGCCTCCAGAAACACAGACTCAAATCTCGACAGAAATCTCACCATCTGTCCCAACCCCCCCCCCCCCCCCCCCTTTAATCTCCAACTGTATATTAACTTTATCTCATCTCACATGCTCCTTTTACATCTCTTACTTTTCCTTCATCTGACTGCATCTTCCCTCTTTCCCCTCAGTTTCCTTTTCCACTCACCCCAGAGACCGTTTGGCGATTTTCAGACAGAGAAGCGGACTTCAGGTCTGTTTACGGGCAAGATCTCAGGAAGTCAACATCAGATAAGCAGATTCCTTGGATACACAAGACGACCAGATACATTTCCAGTAAGGCGGCTCCACGGAGGATACGACCCAAATGTTATTACCCAGGGAAGGATGTGAGTTGAGAGTTCAAGGGTAATGAGTGTACGTGGATGTTTGTGTGCTGCCTGAAATTCAGCACTGTTTCCAAGATGACAACATCTTTGGGAAATCGTTTTGATCACCCTTCTGGCGGGAAACCCAAAGACAAGGTGCCATTTACAAAAGCGTAACCTCCATGCCTCACTGCAGAGCATTTCTTTTTCCCTTTCTGTTCCAAATTACCTAATTGTCCTTTTACGCTCTTGAGCATGAGACCACTTTTTTTTTTTTTGGCCTATTTTTTAACTGACCATGAACAGCAGCTCTCTTCTCCTCGGTGCAGCATTGCACAGGCACAATAGAATGTACTCTAAATGGATACCAGGTGTTTCCTCACAGTGCTGCTCATCCCTTTAAGCTGTACTGCAAAGACAGTGAGTGGAGAGCCTGGTAGAAACAAGTGTACAGTGTTATGTCAAAACCCATGTTTACCTGCTCAGCTGCCAGTCTTGCAGCAGTAGTATTCTGGGTAATGGGTGCTTCCTGTTACTTTCTCTGCAGAGTCAGATAAGAAGACTGATAGCACTGTCCTTCCTCACCAGCAGTATGACAATGTCTTGGGTTCAGTTTAAAACTTGAAATCAGAAGTAACTATGGTAAAACTAGTTTGGTGAGTGAAAACAACCGGTGGTCTCCCAATCAGAAGTTTACCGGTTCAATTCCCCTCTCCACCTGTTCACATATCGAAGTGTCCTTGAGCAAGACGCTGAACAACCAAACTGCTCCCAGTGGAGTGACAGCACCTTGCATGGGAGCCGCCTCCTCTGGTGTGTAAATGTGTGTGTGTGTGAACAGGTGATTCACAGTGTAAAGTGCTTTGGGGACTGCTTACGGTGTAGAAAAGTGCTATATCAGTGAAATCCATCCATTTACCAATCGCTGCTGCAGCACGTTATGTCTGCCTGTCCCAGGAGTGGCTGCGTCCCTCTGCATGGATGACATTGATCCAGACAGGACGTTCCAACCAGAAAGACAAATGAAAAAAAAAAAAGTAATGTTCAAAACGAAAGATTTTGTGTTGACAATGGATTGCGTTTCCCTTCACTTCTTCAAAAGTCAACAATTGATCCTTTTTCAGACTCTGATGGCTGAGCTGTAGTTGCACTTCATGTTGGACTTTATTATCAAACTATTTAGTTTTTTGTGCCACCAGTTAGAGGTGTTTAACAGTAGAAGTAAGGTGGGTAGGTTTTGCAACTGTCAATAAGTGTGATATTTTACACTGTTTTGCTACTACATCTACAGACACATACAGTATATTTTTCATGGCAAAAAAAATATCCCATTTTCTGTCTGCACAACTGTCATTCATTGTTTTTTTTCCACTGTGGGGCTTTGGGGGGGGGGGGGGGGGAGAAGCTGAAAAGCAGGAATAATGAGGTGTCATATACCTGCTCCTTTAAGTCCTCCTTCTATCCATCTGTCAGTGTTTTTGTTTTCTTTGATTCAAAGTAACAGTCAGAACTTTCGTTTTTAACTTCCTTTTCCATCTAATCTTCATGTTCTTGAAATGGTTTATGAAATTTGATGGGTTCAAAATAATAATGGCGGTACTGTACTTATTGCTGAAGACACTGAAGAAGGGCCACAGGCAAAGATTTTGTCATGTAATATCATAATTTCTTCTTTTTTTTTTAGTCACAACGAATGTGTTGCTCCAAAATACAAGGGAGATGAGTGAGATCAAATACAGATACCGCAGTGCTTTTCCACACAAAACAGTCAAGCCTTCTTTCAAATCTTATTCACTGAAGCCTCCCTCAGAGTGTAGATCCCAATTTGATTTTGAGTAATACGGTAAACATCCACTCTATTCTTGAAAGTGTGCGATTATGGTGTTCTTTGGCAAATTCAAATCTCATTTTGACAACCTCAGAGCAGGCAAAGCCTTTGGACTTTCTGTAATTTCTCCCCCAGGTCAGGATCCAACGCAGTCGAGAATAATTGCCTGCTTACGTTGAGTGATCACAGATTGGTCTTAACTTTTAGAGACGCCGATAACTTGATTTCCTCGATTATGCTGCGTTGGGACGTTTTGATTAAACTCGGGATGATTTGCATGGTGGTCTCAAGGAATTCAAACAGCTCTGGGAGATACATCTGTGAGTCCTTGAAGAAATTACTCCTCAGCTCCAAGATGAATTACATTCAAGTATTCGTTTGGCCCACCAAAAACAACACGCGGGACTCCCCCTCCTGTCAGTTTAAACCCCCAGCTACAAAGACTTTCGACATGAAGCTAACGTCAACCTGGAGTAGCACTGCGTTTTGAGTTGTTTCCCCTTTTCTGACACACCACATCCGACATCACACTTTGTAATTCTTCAAAATTATGCTCTAAAGCACAGTATATCACAGACCCTCAAAGCCTGCTTTCTGTCCCGACGATACACTCCGCCTCAGCCTGAAATACGATGAAATGTCGTTCCCTTGTGACCATAATATTTCAGTGTCTGTGCAGTGAAGAAGTGATGGGCCACAGACTAATCCTTCTCCAGAGGGCTGCAGTCTCATTCAGACTTATCATCACTTTGTTAGCTGCTACATGGGGGAGATTTGTGTGGTGAGACAAGCAACCATTTCCTGCTGTGTTGTTCCTTATCTTCAGATTCAGTGGTCCAACTTCTCTCTCGTTCACATACAGGCCATTTTTCATCCTTAAAGTCTGTGAGTTTGCATATGTTGTAAAAACACAATTATAAATCCCCCAAAATGCCTCCCAAGTTAATGTGGACTTTATTAAACTCTATCCTATTTGGGTCACAAAGTATCGCATGCTCGCTGCCTTGTACACACAGATTACACAGTTCTAATGTAGTTCTTCATTTTTTTTCATTATCACTATTATCATTAATATTCTGTTGTTTGTTTTAGCTTATCGTTTCCCTCGTAGGAGCTTAACGAATTACAGGCTTTGATACAGGAAGAAAGCGTTATCTCGCACAGTGTGTCTTGATTCTCTCAAGGTTTTATCCCCTTCTCCTGCAGAATGATAAAGACTTCCAGCTAAATAAATACAATCTAATTAATCACCTTTCCCTTCATATGTGGGGAAATAAAGTCTGTCACCCTTTATTTGTGAGCAATTCCATTTTAAGTAAAGAAGAGCAAATTTCTGCAGTCAAAAGAAGTCAATCAAACAGCTTCTATGATTGAAAAAAAAAAAAAAACTAATTAAAAAAACTTCCTTCAATCTATAAAGTCATATTCTATTACCAGACTGTTTACAGTTGGGCTACACACTAAAAACTGCATGCACACCACTTTTTGCTGTTGATTTTAATTTGAAATATAATCAATGATCATGTTACACAAACATATATGAATCGCTCGTGCAATTTAGTATTGCATTTGTCATTAGATATCCCAGATTTCTGTCTTCAAGAAGGTATAAGTCCCTGTGTAGTGTATTCAAATTCTGATTGCATAAAATACTATGAAATAATTCTGCATCTCAGTATAATTATTAGTTATATCATGCATAACACCACAAATTAATATTTGACTGGTTATTAAACCCAAGGTCCCCCATTTTTTTTTCTTCAGCAGTACTTTAAATGTTTAATTATAAAACCATCACAACTATTTGTGTGGCATTAGGTTCAGCACTTTGCATTCCTCCGTAATTACAACTGAGATGTATGTTTACTGAATTTGTTTAACCAAAAAGTGAAACTTAATTTAAAGAGGTCTGTCTTTCTTTGACATATATTGTGGATTATTATGAAGGAAGCAGACACGTTTACAAGTCCCATAAGGTTTATTTTTTATTTCTCCTTCTGACATGTTGAAGTCCCATTCGTTTGCACTTGCATGCACACAAGTACACACACAGCTTGTTCATTTTTTTTTTTTTTTTAACTCTGTTGTTAATAGAATTCCAGATTTCCAAATTTGAAATGAACATTTTTCCAATCCCATAAAACTATTCAGTAGGTACTGATTACAAGATTCATTTGACAGATCTTTATTACAGTATTTCTCAAGTGCAGGTATATTGAGTGAGGACACTGGATCCTGACAGTGTCCTCACTCAAACCATGCATCATTTATTCATAATACTATGTTCTGAAAAGCTAACCCGAGCTTGGCTGACCTTTCTATTCCACAACATTTAACATGTGTGCAGGAGATTCTCCCACCATTTGAAACCTTCCACAGCTCAGTAAAAGTTGAAAATGTGGTCCTGGGGCAGTTATCGTGGTTCCCAAAGCAGATATTCTGTTCTGTCAGGGAAACACAAGTTAAGTTCGTCTCCCTGGGGGGCTGTGTCTCACAATGTGTACACAGACACTGTTCCCCTGATGGCTAATGTGCTAACGTTAACCCCAAGCAAAAGAGTCCTGGCTTTTGTCAAAACTGAAACTGTCCAGAGACAGGTTTGGACCGAGATCTATATTTTTCAACATTCGAGGGCAGCCAACGATGAAAAGGCCTAAGGTGGTACGGTGTGGAAATAGAAGGATACATGTACAAAGAGCTCCTGCAGTGGAGAACTGCTAAATGATTCTCTGCTTGTCTTGGTAGGATATGCTATGGAAACGTGGGTGGACAAAGCCTTATTTTCCACTAATCTGTGCATCAGTGAAGACCACAGATGGACTGAATGTCCTGTTATTTTAGGGAATGAGGGTTGGGGTTGGGGTGGGGGGGGGAGGTCAGAGCAGATGAATGTCAAAGGGAATATGTCCTGGGGATTAGATAGTCTCTTGAGAAAGCTGAACAAACCCCAAACCAAATGAATCCTTCCAGACGAGTTACGTGTTACAGCTTCTGTTCTTTCTGATCTCGGTTCCAGTTTGAAGCCAAAGATTTGATGAGTAGAAATTAGAGACCGTCGTAACAGACAGTTACAGGTCAAATACCTACTAAACACTTTTGAAGAGTTTGTACTTTCAGGATAGTGCCACATTGCTGACACGTAAATGAATCTATCAGACTGAGGAAGTTTTACGAGATATATCATCCACAGCAGAAGAGCGCATGACTGGAAAATCCAGACACCCACATATGGGATACTCCTCCTGAATCAGTTAAAAAAGCCCTGCTTAGTAACCAGTAAATACTATACAACTCTGTGTACTCCCCCGTGGTTTTATGCCTTCTGAATGTTTTAAATGTAAACACTTTATCCTGCATTCTATTTAAAAAAATGCTTTCTGAATAAAGTTTAATTGCTTGTTTGGTTGACTGATCAATCGATCATTCTAGATTGTAGTACATGGACCTCTAGCATGAGTCCAATATTAAACACATTTTCAATACTGCCATCTTGCACCTGCATAATACTGCTAACATCAGGAACTTCTTGGCTTAAAGTGACAATGAAAAATTAAACCAAGCATTTGTTTCCTCTAGACTCAATGATTGTAAATCCCTACTGCCAGTGAGTTTAATTAACTTTTTAAATACTTGTCAGCTTATTCAAAACTCTTCTGCAATGGCACTGACAGGAATATGGGAAAAGCGATCAGAATTCTCCCATAATAGTGTCTCTTCACTGGTCCAAGTAAAAAAAAAACCACAGAACTAAATAATGTTATTTTAAAATACAAAACACAGAGCTGTTTGTACAATATTACATGAGCAGAACGTGCAAAGTTCAAAGTGCAAGTTTATTGGACGTTTCAAAGCTTTCTCAAGCTTCAAGTTTTGGTTTGGAAGCAGATATTGTCTTCACTCACAAGATTAAAACTTTTCAATTTGATCAGACTTTTAGTACAGGCTGATTGAAATCACCCTGGTAAACTTTCTGGTTATGCTGCTATAGGTCACTGCACACAGACCTACTTTAATGCACAGAGCTCAATATGTAACCCTCCATACAAATCTATTATCATCTCTCTCTCTCTCTCTCTCTCTCTCTCTCTCTCTCTCTCTCTCTCTCTCTCTCTCTCATACTATTCTTTGACCATAACCAGTGCAAGCACAAAGCCACCTCCACTGAGTGTGATTCTTCTGTGGTTTCTTAGCATAATAGGACAAGGGTTCTTTTTCTCTCTCTTTCCACAGTCACTAAAGCCTGCTCACATTCATTTGTGGCTATTTCTGTGTATTTTATGTGCTGTAATTGACACTATATAAATAAAAATGACTGGAATTGTCTGTTTCCTAAACACATTAAGCAGTTCAACAACATATCGGCTTCAACAATGGTATTGGATCTGAATGGAAATGAAATAGTTTCACTATTGCACAGCTGTTGTATAACTTGTGTTTGTGATGTGTGTATTAAATGAAAAAGAGGGAGATG
Source organism: Blennius ocellaris (assembly GCF_963422515.1). Taxonomy (NCBI): domain Eukaryota; kingdom Metazoa; phylum Chordata; class Actinopteri; order Blenniiformes; family Blenniidae; genus Blennius; species Blennius ocellaris. The sequence goes on along the minus strand of NC_137661.1, from coordinate 5,829,817 downwards.
CAGTTATTCTACTATGTTGGAGTGACCCACTAATTCCAATTGAGATGAATCTGCTGATGTGTTACGCATAAGTCAGTCAATGCACAATCTCTCCAAAGTTGCTTTCGTTTTTCCAGAATTTTGGCTTACTAATCAAGTAGAATCAAAATGATCCCCACGCTTTCTGGAGTATGCCTAAATTCCTTTTCTCGACTACACCTCTCAGACTGACTATTTTCTTTGTGGCCATCAAAGAGTTTGGCTAATCTCTAGTCTGTTTCAACTATACTCAGTATTCTTACATCCGCCTTCCCAAAGAACCTGCATATTCTCTCCAAGAAACCCTGAAAGACATGAGTCCACCAGGGAGAAAGCCTTTGAAATGTATGCTCTGGTTGTGTCTTCTGTGAGAAAGCTTGCATAAATAACCACACACAGATCCTCATGAATGCATGAGACATCAGATTCCATGGCTGAGCCTCTAATGGGCCTCATAGTGTATTCTGGCCGTCGACTCCTGAGCTGGTTTCTGTCCTGTGATTCCCTAACAGCGGTTGTGAAATATGTACTCTAAAGAATGACACTTTTCTTATTTTTACAACTCTCATTGAGATTTTTGAATGTCAGTCTAAATATATACTTTAACCTTCCAGTGTTTTTCAGGTCCTGGCAAGGGGGAAACTACATGGAAGGATTGCATTCATGTTTTATGATTAGACCGAAGGCTCATATAGTAAACCTGGGTTTGAGTTCCACTCTTTGACCTACTTTAAAGAAACCTAACCTTGGACTTTTAGTAGAAAACCATGAGGTTAAATGAATGTTTTATTGTTTGTTCCTCCAGAATAAGTTAATAGATATTCCTGATGTTTTTTTTTTTTTTTCTAATACTTTGCACTGCAGGGACATATATAAATGTGACATAAAACAATAAAAGAGGCATAAAGTTTTGCCTGTTTTTTTTGTTTTTTTGGTTGAGAGGATCAGTTTCTCAATGTTTCCACATTTCTCTTCACAAAATGTAATCTGGGTTAACCAGTGGGATACCACTTGTTTTACTGAGTCTCAACAGTCGAATGGTGATGCATCAAAGTGATGAATGTCTTCAGGGCTTTTAAGTGTTTTCACTTATTTTTACAGTCTGACTTCTATTTATGCTCGGTAAGAAGAAAGCAGCCGGAGCACTGCATTAATCCTCTGGTAGGCACTTCACACTCCTATAAGCTTCACAGTCCACAGAAAAATATGATTTTTACCATAATGGCCAATTGCTGTTCCCTTCCCTGCTAACAATAACGCCAGTGTCACTCAATTTCTATGAGATTTAATCTCCCTTTTCTTGGAGTTTATTGGAGTGACTGGCAAAGCAGGAAGTCGCTTAAGGTCACACAAGTGTGATCACTTTCTTCAATGCAAACAGCAGTGTTGTGTAACCTAATAATTGGCCACTGGTCCAGGGCTTCTCTGCAGGGCATTTGCATGCTTGCACATCGTGTGTGCAGTGTGTGACCTCTATGACAGAGGGAGGGAAAGGCATATAAGGGCTTCTCACAGCCTGATGAACAAGAAAAAGTCAAGGGAAATGAAGTCATCCTTGCCCCATTTCCAAATAAAACAGAAGACAACAGCTGAGAGAGCCAATGATCCGTTAGGTCTCACTCAACCACCCATGAGCATGTCTGACACACATGAGGACATACATATGCTCCCACAGGCCGATGCATGCTCTGATGGTTGGTTAATCCCCTGAAGAGTGATGAAAGGGTCCAAGATTGAGAGGCTTATTAAGTGACAAATAAGCGACCAGTGATCAGAGAAGTTGCACCACTCATCAGGTCTACAATTGATTAGTCTCATTTTTAAGGTGGATTATCTTTTGTCTGTCAGGACAATACAAAAACACAACATAAAAATCACCCACGATGGAGTGTTTTCTTTTGGAGGGAAGCATCAAAATGGATCAAGAAGGACTGCAGAATTGTGTTCATTTTTTCATCTTAACTTTATGATATAATTTCTTTTTTTAACAAAAAAGTAGTGAAAGATGTTTTTATATGACTGACATGTTTCAACGGCTTCCACAGTCTTTCTCAGAGCGTCATCTAACATTTGATGACGGAGAAACAATCACCATCCCATACATCCGAGGATAACAGAAACCATACAATGAATAGTGAGAAGGCATAACATTAACACAGCAGTAAAACCATACACAGAACTCTGACAGCTACTTGTACACCCAAAAGAAAAAATAGATCTGGACAAAAAATGCAATGTCATTTACAAAATTCCATGTAAATCATGCAACTATATATGTATTGGAGAATATAACAGAACATCAAACATAATGTAAAAAAGAAAAAGAAACAGCAGGACGACTCACAAGGACACAAACGACAAAGCAGAGCAAGAGAAGACAAAATCAGCCGTCACTGATCACGGTAAAAGAAACGACTATATCAAGGACAGGGACAAGGGAAGAGGAAGGGTCATAACTTTGGAGGCCAACAAACACCAACCATGGCTCATAAGCCATCAAAATCAGAAAGTGGATGACCGTGAACCAGAAAAAGGGGGCCACCTGGGACTCCAGTCTGCAGGGACCATCAGACGATGGGGGACTGACAGATCTGTCAGGCCGGTCACCTCTGAGAAAGATTGCGGAAGGATGTCAGTTAGGTAAAAACATAATTCATTACTTTGTCATTAAAAAGGAGACTATATCGTAAAGACTGCAGCATTTTGTCAATGATCCATATTTATATTTGCATCTAAAAGCTACCCACATGGTTCTTAAAAGGACATAACACATCTCCGTAGAATGGAGCATTACCTCTTATTTGACAATCAGTGGGGATCAGCTTTTATATGAGGGACATAAATTAAATACAGAAATACTTGTTATTCACATAGCTTCAATATTAACATCTACCATGTGGGCATTTTTAGCTTGTATGCATTGAGTTTTACTTTTGTAGTATCAGTAGAGAAAGGCTGGACTCTTCCTTTGTGTGACATCCTCTTGCCAGATTACACTGTGCCTTTTTAATTTAGCTTTCTATTTAAAAAACAAAAAGTATAATACACAGCCAGATTCATATGGAAACTCAACTTTAAGATCTGCAATACATCCAAAAAAAGATGGGTTGTGTTTCTCCTCTATCATCACCTTCTGTATAAAATCAGGATGAAGCAAACCAGCCAATGCTTTTTGGACTTTTTTTTTTTTTCACGAGATTACCTGCTGTTGTTGCTTGACAAGAAGAAGACAGAAGGACATAAAGTGGAAACTCCTCAGGAATGGTGATTATGAGCAAGTGAATTGAAACCAGCCAAGAAGAAACCAAATCTGAGCCTGCGAGACGTATTAAGGTAGTTAAATCAAATAAAAGCCTCAGTGCAACCCTTCACTCGTGTCTCCCCCACCAACACAGCACATTAAGAGAGAGATGAATCAGAAGTCTGTAAAACAGAAAATAACCCTTTGAACTTTTAGCAATGGGCCGATTAAGAAGAAGCAATATCGACGGAGAAGCAGTTAGACCTCAGGTGGGGGGGGGGATTTTTAAAATGAAAAGCTGTTTATCATACCCATCAGCATGTCTTATCATCCCAAAGTGGGGATGTGGGCTGCTGGCGACCAGACGCTGGTAAACACAGGACTCCCACCCTCTTGACCAATCACAATCCAGGTGCCTCACCCTACCAAGCCTACAATGGTGAATTAAATGCCAAGATTTATACCCCGAGTGCCACTGCAACAGCTTTAGTCAGATTTGGAATCATTTATCCCATCAGAGGGTCGACGAGCCTGAGGTTTGATTGATAGAGCCGGAGCAGTGAAGGGAGTATACAGTTACACAGACTGCTGTGGTGCAGGCCAGAGCTCCTGCATCTTTAATTCAGCACTGAACAGCCTTATAGAGTCCAGACGCAGCAACACTGTGCCACAGATAAACAATTCCCCAGAGAATAATAGTGGGAATGTAGCCATCCATATGCATGCCAGTTCAAAAAGCAGATTGCAGACTCTACTGGAATATGGAGTTGTGATTAAATAGACAGCAGGGTGGCAGTCTGGTTGTGGATACCCACTCTCAGGCTTGCTCTTCTCTATTCTTTCCCATCTGGGATTACCTCATATCCAGAGTCAACTTTGTTGTTATTTAACCGTATTATGAACAGATGATCCATAAAGCCATGCTGTTAATTAAATGAATGATATAGTCAACATTATTTTCCCTCACAGGTTCTTACTACTTGGGTTCCTACTTTCTTCAAATGTGATTCTTCTTGGTGGTCCAAGTTGTTGAAACTTTGATTGTATTTAGGTCAAAGGGTGAGACGAACATAGCTTATTTTTGCACAGTCAAACAAGTATCTTTCAATGATATATATTTTTTAAAGAACTTTTAGTGGATGTCATGTATGATGTACGATTGGATGGCACTTGAATGTGGTTGATTTCATTGTACGAGTTACAAGGACAAAGATAGTATATTCTATTCTATTCTGCGCTGTTCAAAAGCACCTACAAATCTAAGCCATCGGGAAAACCATTTTTCCTTGAAAACTACTGTGATAAAATAGCAAGCCCAGTGTTACACCGGGGATTACTTCTTTGTTGACAGATTAGTGTGTGGCATATATTAGCACATCCTCAATAAGTTTTGTCCATTTTTGACTTGGGGGGGGTCTCTGAAACACCCTCAGTAGCTTAAATACTAACTGTTGAGAACAGAATGAGTGACTAGAGCATTTACACTCTGAACTACATACAGTATATTTTGCAGGTGTTTTCCGTGGTAGTCGCGGACGGTTCAGAAAAAAACCCAGAACAGGCATATATTTTGAACATGATTTGTAAAAGTGGAGATCCATGGCGTTGTGCAGCTTAAGTTGAACCAAAAACAGGAACCTGAAAATTAGAAACTGGATTTCAGCACATTGGAGGCAAAAAAAGAAGAAGAAAAAAACAGGATGCTGCCAGCATTAGCTGGTGTTTTTATTTTCTCAGTTCCTGTCGGGATGCAGCAATAGCTGTGGAAAATCATCAAAAGATCCCGGCAACACATGCATGTGACGGTGGAGGTTTAAGTTCACCCTGAGGCCCCATTGCTCCATTTCAAAATTTTGAACACTTGACGGCATATTATTTTCAAAAATAGAGGAAGCAGAGTCCCGAATGAAAGGTGCAGGGACAATTAGATGATTGAAATTGGAGCTGTCTGAATGTGAAACACATGATCTCAAGGAATTTAACTTAACACTATTAAGAAACACTAAAGGATCACATTGAAGCAAGCTGACTAGCTGTAAAGTGTGCGTTGGATTACAGAGGGCCTCTCTGATGGACTCAGTGGCCTCTGCACCTGGTTTCAACGTCGTGACATCACCAGTGGAAACGGGATTGTTTGGACTCTCACAACTGAATCAGAGGAGTCAATCAATCTTCATGCTCCATGGAAATCCACTATCACAATAGTGCCCAATCAAAAGATTAAAGGACTCTCCTAATTTGTCCAAATTTGCGGCGAATACAATCACACAGGCCGGGCTTGCTGCGAAAGAAGGAAATTGCAGATTATATGAAAGTGGAGAGGTTCCATGTAAAATATGGAAACATATTTTGAGGCTTACCACAGCATTTATTTGGATGTAACAGTTTCATACGACACAGATTTGCAACTTGCTGGTGGCAGAGAGATTTAACTCTTACCACCTGGAAAGTGACTGTATTTGATGGAAAGCCTGCTTTATTGGCAGGGTTCACATAAAAAAAATGTTGTGTCACACAAAGATGGTTTGTAATATTTATAACAAGACAATTAGAGTTGATATACAAGGGCGACGTCTGTGATGTAATAATTTACGAGTGAACACCATCTTTCAGGCCGGTTTGTGCTTTATCGGAACATTTTACTATATGGCCAATATTTCAAAATTGCAGTATAACAAAGTGTAAATATTTTTTTATGGCTCAAGCACAAACATTAGATTATAAACATCCCTTGATATGAAAAGTGAGGACTGTCACAATATAATGATTGATAGGTCAATATCTGACTGCCAGCCGCTCGTGCCTCCACCTGCTCTTTATCAGTGGTAAGAGGAAGCAGCTGTGGCGATGGAACACAGCCGACCGAACACGTGATACTCAGCCAACCTCATAACACACAGGTCAAAACAATGACCAGGTTACGGGTCAAAGGGGCAGGCTTTCTTCTTCTTTTTTTTCTGGCACTGAAGAAGCACATTTTCAAGAAACACTTGTTTTCTTAATTTATTTGTTATTTTCTATCATAGAATATTTAATTAGATACGTACCTTTTGAGAATATTGAGATGTACCAAGAGGAATGCACCAATGCCATTTTTTTAAAGGCAGAAGCAGGTACGAGTAATAACCTTTAGCTATTTGCCGATACAAGTACTTATCAAATGCTATAAAGCCTAATTCATACTGCAGATGCGAACGATATGCCGTGGACCAGATGTAGGATGTCGTATGGCTGGGTACTACAGGATCTACTGAGCAGTGAAACTGAGCGACAATGGGTTAACTCTGCTCACCCAAACGTCTCTGGCGATGAAGTTCCTGGTGTTGTACGAACTATCTCTTGTCCTCCTCTTGATATTTTAGCAGATCATAGTTTACACTCTGATTATCAAAAATCTCAAAACAGAGGACATCGCTAATGTTCTCTTACATAGCTGTTGCTGGCAACGTTGCATACTGTCACGTAACACTTATCGGATTGTATTGGAGAGCTTTCACGAGTACGACTATGAGAATTAACAAAGCCCACTGAGGTGTTAGCATATTTACATTTATTCTTAGTTATTGCCACTCATTTAGAGAATAGTGCACCCTGAGATTATTCAAAGAGTATGTGATGTATGTTCATATTTCATTTGCAATGCACTTTTACAAAACTGACATTAGTCAATGTTTTGCAAATTTCCTTTTCAGATTTTCATAGAAACATTTATGTTTTTGAGACAACTTTTGAAGAAAAACAAATTACCTCCTTCCTTTCCTTTCTTTGCAGGTTACTAATCCAAAATTGGCATATAATCACAGACTTCAGAAAACATCTGGCAGACACTTGGTGTTCTAACATTGAATATTTAACAGGACTGAGGAAGGATTTTCTTCAGATACCCTGCTGTAATATTTCTGGTCCTGACACTGTCTTGCTCTTTCGGGGTGGTTGTAAAAGCAGCAGATCTGTATTGGGGAATATGTTGAGCTGCTGGTGCTGACATAGTGGCAAAAAAACCCCTGTTGGTTTCCTGAAATAATTCCGTTTCGACGTTGCAGAAGCCAGGTGAAAAGACAGCAGGTGCAAGTGTTGACTATAGTGTGAAATACCACATCATTCGTATCACTATTGGAAAATAGATAAAATAGGATCGACATAAATTATATGCAAGCATACTGGGGCATTTTAAACTGCAAGTTATATATATATGTGTGTGTGTGTGTGTGTGTGTGTGTGTGTGTGTGTGTGTGTGTGTGTGTGTGTGTGTGTATACTCTAAAGGCAGTAGTTTTTATTCTTTTGAATTCTTTTGAATACATTTCATCTCTGAAAGTAGTTTGTTCCAGAGCATATGTTTGGATCTGAGAGCTGTTTGAAGGCAGATGTAGTTCCTGGCTGCATCTTTTCAACAAACTGCCTCTTGGTAATTGGCCATTACTCCAGTACTGAGAGACGTGCTGTCCAGAGGGCAACTACACTTCTCTGGAAACAATCATGGAGTTAGCAGGCTGGCGGACAGCCTTGTCACTACGATATGCCTCTCCTGCTGAGTGCATTGTCCCTGGGGAAGATGGAATCTGTGGGAAATGGGGAAAAAAAAGATGGCACCAAATATATATATATATATATAATCCGATGACTGATAATTAGTTACTTCTTTAAAAAGTAACTTAGTTACTTCACCAATCACTTGTTTTTAAAAGTAACTAAGTTAGATTACAAGTTTTTTTAGTTACTTTCAGCAGCTGCCAACACCCCTCATTGTCTGAACATAAAAATTACAACCGGTTTCACCAAAAACTCTGCTGATCCCTGCTTCCTGCACCATGTTTATACATATTTAACCTTTGACCTTCATTCTTCGTTGTATTTATATCTGCCTCACGCTTTTATTATCACATTTTTACTATTACTGGTATTTATTTATCCAGAGATGTAGTTGTAAGGGGCAGGCTTATTGCAATTTTAAGGTTTATTGTTGACCCGTGTTGTTTCCGATTCCTTTGTGTTACCTGAACGCACCATTAGAGCGGGTTGGCCTGTGATTGGCTAAGAGTGGAGAAGGGGGAGGGTCAGGTGACCATGCGGTGCCGACACGCAAAGATGTTTTCTGAGAAAAACTAAAAACCTTTGATTTACTCAAAATTGTATTGAGTAAAAATGAAGTGGAGTGTTTTTTTTAATACATTTATATATAATATTAGATTTAGATTTAGATTTTAGATTTTTTTATATAAGAATATCTACCTAGCATGCACATATGTTGTCCTGGGAAGCCATATTATGTAAACTTCAACAAGTAACTCCATAATTACATAAGAGCATGCAAGGTATGCTCAGTGATCTCCCTTCATCTATAAGCAGATCCAAACATCACAGAGGGAAAATAATAATAACAACGGACACGTCTGCCTCTGGTGCAGACTGGAAACTAGATCCAGATGGAGAGAGCATATCATTACCGTTTTATTAGGAGATATCAAAACAGAAAGGTACATTCCAGGAACCAGTCACTCTCCTGCCGAACGCTTTGTTTGAAATGGAACAAAAAATTGTTGTGCCACTTCGCTTTGTTCCCAGTGAGTGTGTGTGTGAAACAGATGCAGTTCATTCGAGGGTGGGTAAAGCACCAAGGCGTTGATAGAAGAAGAAAAGGGCCGGTTGAGATTGGAATAAATCGAACCCACTCACAAACGTACTCTTTCAATGCTCTGCACCGAACCTGTCTGCAGGCGCACAGGGCCATAGCCTGACCAGAAGCATGCTTGCCTGGCCGTTTTAATTAAAACACATGACTGGAAGCAGACCCCCCCACCCCCCACCCCCACCCCCCACCCACCCACCCTCCTTTGAATTTTGCTGAAAACATCATGCTGACTCATTTATTAGACTTAAGGCCGTATGAATACCTGAGAACTCAGTTGACTTTCAATGTTGCCACCCTTTCATCCTTGAAAGGCAAGACTCCTTCTTTACAGGACATGCTTTCACTGTGTGCAGCCATAGAGGCTTTCTGGTCCCTCCAGTCCTCCTCCTCCTTCTCTTCCTTCTCCTACTCCTCCTCCTCCTCTTTCCTTTCACCCCCTCTGACATCCTGGAACCCCTCTTTGATGGTCCCTGTTTCAACTTGCTTATTTCTATGTGTACCTGAGGATGTTTAGTTATGTATATTTCTACCAGTAGGTCCCTCAGTGCTGCCTCCACACACACAAGCCAACTCTTGTTTTCTTCGTCAAAGAAATAACTGCGGGGTGCAGAAATCCCATGTCTTCTTTCAAGTGTGTCACAGCTAGTGTTGAGTTGCAGATTTCAGCTGGGAACCAATGTGAGTGCTGAAACCCACCATCGCATCCCAAAGTCAGTTCAGTCTAATTAGATCGCCGCCAAAAACAAGAGTAGCCAGGCCCTGGGAGGAATATGGTTTGGCATATCCCGCTTTTATCCAACGTTGAGAATGACTGAGAGGCAGTTCCTGAGGAGAGCTTGAAGACCAGGCAGGAATGATGAGAGCGAAAATGACCTGATGAGCATCAGACCCTCGGGGTCAAACAGAGACATCGGTGTCAACTGATTCTCTCAAATACACCAAAGTATTTTGCTAATTAGATTTATATACTGTAACTTCTGCACTATAAGAAACTTTTTTTTTTTCACACGGTTTGAACCCTGCAGCTTAAACAATGATACGGCTGATTTATACATGGGTGATGCATTCAGGTGCATCAATTTGGTAGGTGCAGCTAATATTCAGGTGTGTTCAATAGCCCAGAAATTACAGTAGAGAAGAAAGAAAGAAAAAAGATTAGTAATTATAATTAGGAAACAATGGCAGTGGAAATTGAACCAGCAGTGAGAGACTCATTGATAATGCATATCTAGGAATTTTGCAAGTATGCAAGTCCAGTGTGTTTCAGACAGGATTTAGGTTGCGATCATTTTTTAAATTCTCATACTGCATGTACAGTGGTATGATAGTTGTGTGATATAATGGCCATACTGGAGGCAAGTTTAAAGTATAGACTGGATGAGGATTATTTTAGGATTACCCTGTTAGCAGTCTTTCCTGCATGTACTTACAATCATTTCTCTTACTAATCATGCTTGTATAGCCTATGGATTTCCCTTTCTCCCTTCTTTATTTTCACCTTTGTGACGGGCTCTCAAGCACTGAAGCTTGAAATTCCCGATTGTTCAAAATCAGCACGACCATGAACGCCTGGACTATACACCACACTATACAGCCTGAGGCCAGTTGTCCACTGGGTATTTTTTGGTTATTGGGAATAGTAACATTGTGGCAATGAAGACGTTGCACAGAGTAAATGAGAAATTGTCTTGGTGATTATAAATGTGCATTTTGTGGAAAAGTGACGTTGTGTTTGGAAAAAACTAAAAACTATTTAGTTTATAAAGTTGTACAGAATGCTAAGATTCCAAATGTTAATGGAAGCATTAAAGTCAAAACAATAACGCACTTTGCTGCCACCCTGCTGGCTTTTTGTCTGAAGTTTGGAATTTACTTTTCTTTTTTTTAATACAATGTGGCACCGAATAACTCACTGAGAAATTCAAAACCTTGCTTTGGTGAAGGCAGCATTTGGTGCACGATACTCACAGGGTGAGATCACCCATGTCTGCTGTCGGTCATCTACTCTGCCAAACAAAATGGCGCAATTCAATCCAGAGGGCCTGCCGAGGAGAGACAAGGGTGTCCTGAGCAGTGGACAAGATCCTGGCACTGAGCCCAGATCAACATTCGCACTGGGAGCCCCGGAGTGATATCACTGGAATAGAGATTTTTACGGCCCAGCAGGCCAAAACACCATCAATCATATCTTCAGACACATGTACAGTTTATGACCAATGAATTAACGCCCTAATTCTGCAGAAAAAAAAAAAACCCCACACATGAACAAATAGCTGATGTTCCTTCGCAGAAATCCAAGCTGTGTTAGCATTTATGAAACAATTCAAAAATATCTAGTGCAAACATTATTTGATAGTCCTGTTGCCAATAACAATGCCATCTGCTTCATATATGTTACCATAATTCAATAGTATTTTGGGGAATGTCTTCTCTTTTTCTGACTGCACTTTTCTGTGTTTTTGTTAAAAACCAGTAAGTTCCCTGTTCTTTAAGAAGCGACAGTGTGTGTGTGCACTGGTGAATATGGTTGACCACAATGGCTCATGTAAGCACTCAAAAGTGACAGTGCACAGACAAAGCTGAACCATGGAAATCAAGAAATTATGTGGTGGAAAGAATCCAACAGCTATAAACAGGTTGGACCACACCGCACACGCCTCGACTCTTAGTTCATCTCCATCCTCGCATTCCTCTTCCTCTCTGGCCTGTAGAAATGTGGGACAAAATCCTTATGCTGATATTTTTTACCTGTTTTAATAAGGCCTGATGGGCTGCTCACCCGGTGGAGACTGTCAAACGTTTCCCCGTGTGTTTACAAAGCCCACTTTTAACAGAGGGGAATAAATGTGACAGTCGGTTTCAGGTCCAAGAATAATAGTTCAGCTCTGGTCTTTCACGTGTTTTCTGTCCATGCGAAGAGCAGTGCGTTTTCAAAGAGCTGTAACTAACGTTTGCAGTGGGCCTATTAACTTTACAGTAACATGCTGAGTGAGAAGAGCAAAACCTGTAAAATACAAGTACAGGGTGGTATAAAGTGTGGAAAGATTCATGCTGTGAAGAGTCCCCACTTAGGATGTGGCTGTGATTGACAAAAAGAACAAAATAGGGTCCGTCAAGATTTAAAGCGGAATTGGATTCAGCACTTTAACAGACATCTGGTTTAACCCATGTTTATGCGGCATTGTGGGGCAGTGAGGAACTTTCTGGGAGGTTGGGGGAGAAAGTCATACGGGACAAAGAAGAGTTATGTTGTGGGTTTATCATGTACGTGTTGATTGTTCACAGCAGTAAAACTTCTGTTGGTGCTACAATTCATGTTGACTACTAGATTTCAGCTCAGTGAATTAAATAATAGTTCTTCAGTCAACGTAAGTTTTTGTCCAATAACTGACAACTACTAATGGTTTGCGTTATGAAAGAACGAGGCTTGATGTGACCTTCATTTATTAGAGTCACCCACCAGCATGCGTAGAGCTCATCCTGACAAATACAAAGTTTAATACTAGTAACTATAGTTTTACAGGGAAATATTGTTTCTTTTGGGCGGAGAAAGATTGGTCTGAGACTGGGACTACCCACTTGTATACAGTTGATATGTTTTGCTTTTGAGAAGAAAAAAAATCACTACCTAACATTCATAGCTTTAAGTGTGTTGTGTCAGTGCTCTCATGCCTTACAGGTTTGAATCATATATATGTGTGTGTGTGCGTGTGTGTGTGTGTGTGTGTGTGTGTGTGTGTGTGTGTGTGTGTGTGTGTGTGTGTGTGTGTGTGTGTGTGTGTGTGTGTGTGGATGAGGGACCAAAAGTTTGCAGGTTTAAATCCCACAGAGGACATTCCACCACGACAACCACTATGAATTAATAAATATGAAAATAATAATCATTCATGATCCTCAGTGTTTTTTGACACATTCCATATTTTGGATGAACATAATATCAGGTCTGTACACATTCTTACCCTTCTTAGATTTTTCTTTTTTTCATTTTTATACAGTTTTTTTTTTTTTATCTCACACAAATATTATTGGTAACTGGTACCAGTTGAAGTGTCATTCCAAAACTATGGATCTGAAGATTTTGCCGACAGTAAACAAGACAGTTGGCACAACAGACTCCAATACCTGAAATGAAAAGCGCTATAACCACAGTTTTGTTTTGTTTTTTTAAAGACAATTTAATTTGTTGTTCAGTACCTAAAAGTAAATATAATAATACATAAATAAATAATGTAAATATATGATATATTACCAGATTACCACATTATGTATCGGTCTACCATGTTACCTTTAATCATTTTATGTATTTAAATCTAATTCAATCTGCAGTCTTGGCTTCCACTTGTCTCCCTATAACCTGCATGTACAGCATGTGCGCTAAAAACATTCACACACAAATTTGAGGACATAGACCTGTGAGGAGATTGCTGGCTGGATTGTGATCAGCAGCTTGACGAGACGCTTTGGCAAGTCGTGAGTCTTTCCAGGCAACAATTAGGACTAAGCGTTTTTTTTTTCTTCATTTGAGTTTAGGCTGTTAAATATGCCTCAGGGATGTCCACTTGACCCCAATAACTCTTTTAGGCAGCCACAGCAAATATGTCTCCTTACTTTCATTAATTGCACCTCAAATGAAAAGACAGAGTGGTGAGGTGACTGGGTCAACAGGCTGCTTTGTAAGATTAGATGGAGAGGGAGCTGAGATATTTTATTAGAAAACATTTGCCTGCGTTCAGATGGACAAACACTAACATGCACATTTTCATATTTGAATTTGTGTCTTTGCATGTTAGTTTATTAGTCTTGTTTGTTTTGTTCTCTTAATTTGCCAGTGCTGTTGTTCATGAACATGTTAGAACACGAGGTAAGTTAACAAGCTGTGTGTGCTCTGTTTGAAATGGAGGTTGTGTGTATCACACATGGTGTGTGACATCTGAGGTGACCTCAGGAAAGAGAAACCGCAAGACTGTCTAATATCAGGGCACTGCAAAAAACCATGGCATGAGGCAGACTTCAAACCATGCCATCAAATACACGCAAACATTAAAGGAGACTTTTACACACACACACACACACTTTCTATCATGCTGACACTGAGTTTGGCCTCATAACACAGCAGTAGTGACCCACCAGTGACACTGCTTCAGGGATTCCGCCACAGCTCCACCTCGTCCCGATGTTGCCCCACAAGCCCATAGGCGTCTCCAGCATCTCCATCCATGTCCCCCTATGCAATCTATCAGGACGCCCTGAGATGGCTCGCTTATCAATAGGTGAGGTGTATTGTTTCAGGGGGCTTCCTCTTTCCTGTGCAGGACAGTCCTGCTGGGTGGGTAGAGGAGGGGCGCGGGGGGGGCTGGACATCACGGGTCCATCAGTCCACCAAGGGCCACTTGAAATCACGAAAGATGTTCATGGTTTAAAGAAAGACCTGCACTTTTCCTGCCAGTTCGCATGTCATCGAAAGACAAAAGCTCTGCCGGAGTGTATTTTTCCACTCCAATGTCGAGAGTGCTTTCCAGCCATCTGATATGGTGGTGAATTACATTGTTTGGTTACTCTTGTTAAAGAGCTGCAGCTGATGGTTTTCAGTGAAACTACACCGGGAAATGAAGTTTAACATGTAACCTGACACTGCTATTTAATCATAGTCATTAATCTAAAAAGGCCATTTAAATCATGTTTGTTTTGTTTTTTTTCTTTATATTTAAATGTGTCAAATTTTAAGTTAAGTGACTAAAAGAGCCTTTGTAAGTTTGCCAAATGTAATTTTCAGACATGTGCTCTTGTATATGTTTTTCTTTTCTGATTCAAAAATCTATATAGTGCCAGGAAGGCTGTTATGAAGGCCCCATTTACATGACAATGAAAACAAGTGTATCCGCAAAACCTTCTTCCCTTTTGGGGGGCGTGTGTACATGTGCACGACACCGGAATTCGGATCTACTGCATCCGTGACTTAATTATAACGGCTCCCAAGGTGGAACTTTTATTTCATGAGCATGCACATCCCCAGTGGGAAACAGATTCATCTGCTCATGTGCCAGTATAAAAAAAAACATGGTGGCCCCTGAAGTGGTTTGTATTGTTTTACAGTCCACACCAGGATTGTAATAGTTGAGACTCTGTCTTAATAGCTTCCGATTTGTCATCAGTCCATACAAATGTTGGAGGCTCTCCATTTTGTTCACGTTTATAACGTATGGTTCTCTGCACGTCTGTGTGGTTTCATTACCAAAACATGCAACAGTGCCATCCCTTGGCTCGCCATACGAGCTACGTCGTTGTCAGCGTGTGCGCTGCTGCAGTGTAAACAATTTTTTTTTTTTTTACGGATTAGGTGTTGTCACATAAAACATTGTGTAAACAGGGCTTGAGTTATGTTGTTTCAACTTATT
Organism: Blennius ocellaris; assembly: GCF_963422515.1. Lineage (NCBI taxonomy): Eukaryota > Metazoa > Chordata > Actinopteri > Blenniiformes > Blenniidae > Blennius > Blennius ocellaris. Next base: position 5,814,532 of record NC_137661.1, on the reverse strand, counting down.
TACGCAGTATAAAAGGGTTTGATATTTATAATATACAGGGTATGTGTATGTATTAAATACACACACACACACACACACACACACACACACACACACACACACACACACACACACACACACACACACACTACAAGGTAGGAGAGGGTTTTTTTTCATTTTTGGGGGGACTTGAATGGAGGTGACCACTGGGCAAGCAAAGGGTGTTTGCTCAAGTGGAGCCAATTACTCCAAATAAATTGGGTCTTCCTCTCTAGTCTCTTCTTTACCCCCCCCCCCCCCCCCCCCCCCCCCTCCTCTTCCCTCCATGCCTTCATCTCTCTGGTAAAGGTTGTCATTTGAAAACCAGGTCAGATCCACAGTGAGCCCCTCCTTTCAAATAAACAGGCTAGTAATGGCTGTTTACCCAGAGTACAAGAGCCATTATGTGCAAGGAAGTTAAACATCTCTGACAGGCAAAATGGCCACAGACAAATCACTGTAGTCCTTTCTTGAGGGACTGATTGGAAAAATGCTGATGTTTCCTTAAATGTTACCAGCAGTCATGCACGATGGTCATTCACATGCATGATGGCCTTTCAAAAGGCATACCAAGCACATAGTGTAAGGTTTCGAGTCAAAAATCTTTTGTTTGCCTACTATTACGCTGCAGTGTGAACAGATGACCTTGCCTGAGACGGATTTCATCTTCTTTGGCTGCCTGGGAGCCGCAGGCCCCCCAATCGGAAAGAACCCCATTAGTTTTCAATCACCTCGCAAGATCTGGACAGCATAATGTGAAAATGTGGAGGACATGTTCGATGTAAGTGCATTCATAATGTACTGTAAGGCCAACCATAATGAGCTCAGAGGTCATCCCAGGGAGTCATTATGAGATCAAAATGAAGTTGGACAATAATTTGAAATGAAATGTGCTGCACCGAGCCTTCGTGCTTAATTGAGAAGTAAATGGGAGGATAAACAAAACAATGCATTTGTGGTCATACATGTGTGGAGAATTAAGTATGCTGAATCACAGTCTGTTAACAAGCCTATAATGGAAGACCACATAATGGGTGCCAGCTCAATAATTTACCATTAAGTTTCTCACAAAATGGAAGTGGGGTGAAAGTTAACAGATTTAGTTCCAGAAATGCAGTTGAAGTCTCAATCTATCTCTCTCTGTGTCTCTTTTACTCACTCTCTCAAAATAAAACACAAGTAAATATGTTTTCAGCAAAGAAGAGGTGATACTTCATGTAACCCAAATAAATATGTCTGAAATCTGCAATAATCAATACTCATTATCAGGATTAATGCACTGTTTTCTTTAGTCCATTTTCTGACACACCTCATGGTTGCAGCCCTGTTTTCATTGGAACAAGATTAATTAAACCAGATCCATGATCCAGTAACTAGATTGGCAATGAGACAAACATGGTTTTTTTGTCCTTTTTCTGAATGCTTTGGAAATACTACATAGATTTACCTTCTCTATCTTCAAATCAAATTAAAAATGCAGAACCGATACTTGATGTAACTGCTGTGAAATAATGACAACAAAGAATGGCTCCATGTATATCTAAAATAGCTGATGTTTTTGGTGTAAAGACATTATGTATAAAGTTATTTAAATGTGATTAAATGTGCAGGGTTATGAAAGTGAACTCCAAATCGAGAAGCGTAAGTGGGACAGATTTATTTTCTTTAATAAATGGCTATGTCTTTTAAACAACGATAGCGTGTGAAGCTGGTTGTAATTAGGGCTACAGCCACATTTTTTGCAGATGCTGCCAGAGGCACAACTCGCTCTGGGTTAGGGTCTGAGGGTTTTTCTTCACAGATTCGAGCTGTGAGAGAATGTACAATGTGCTGAGGCACGTTGTTGTAATTGGCTCACAACACAACAGTCGGCTCCTCCTGAGATGTCAGGCTCACTTCAAATGGGTGTTGCCCAAAGCTTTGATTCAGCCCCATCATCGTCATCATCATCATCATCATCATCATCATCATCATCGTCATCATCATCATCGTCATCATCATACCTCCAAGCACAGACACAGAGGACAGTTGTACAGTGTTGAGCTATAAACTCTGGCACAGGACCCGCCCAGTGGGAATTTCAGTCTCATGCACTTCCAGATGAATGGCTGGCAGGATAATGCAGCATGCATCCGGTGGAAACAATATGGTACAACTCTGCCTGTGCGTGTGTGCTGGAATCTTGCATGTGAGCATTGCTGGAGGCGATGCACGTGCGCGTATCTGCACAATATCTCAATGAGCGCTAAAGTGTGCGTTTTTCTCTTCTTCAGCTGTCAGAGTGCCAGGGAGCATTCAACACCTGGATCAGCAGGTCTCCCCCTCATGCACATCTACTCTTACACACTCCACTGATCTCCTTCTCCCTGCAGAGGGAAAGGCTACACAGCTGCTAACTTTCCCAAGCCTTCGCATACAGCGTTCTACAGCGCCGAGCTACTGTAACCAAGCCCCAGTGACATTTCAGCACGTCCAACAATCCACTGATTCTATGCTCGAGAGTCTAGGGTTGCGTTGTATCCGCTGTGCATTGTTATACTTTACTTTTCATGTTGTATAATGTACAGTGACAGTGTCGACTTTATTCTTGAGGATTACATTTCTCGACACAAGCCGCTGACAGATGCTCAGCGTCCCGGAGTTGCTGGGTCAGTGTTAATGCAGGCTTTGGTAATTGTGCCAGATTACCCACACAATTAAAATACAATACATGGAAAATGTGGAAATTATCATTGACGTATTTGTATTCTCATCTACAGTTCTTTGTTCAATAATGTCTTCCTGATGTTGGCATTAAAATAGACTCTCCTATAGCACATACTTCAGTCCAAGTTTGGCCACAGATTTTAAGAAGATGTGTGTTTTCGGTTGAGCCTCACAGTCTCTTAGAGGTTCAGGTACAATCACACAATTTTTTTTATAATTTCTTGAGTTGCTTTCACTTAATTTTTTTTTTGGTTTTTTTTTATAATGAGGTCAAAGTCATGATGGACGGTCAGTCATCAGTCATCCATGGTCTATATCATTTTGCTGAATTTGCAGTAGTCTACTACCACAGTGTGGCCGTCATGTCATGTCACACCGTTTTAGAGGGATGGACATTACATTAGTTTGCCTTGTTTCCCGAACACTTGAATACTGATGATTTATTTGCAGACGCCCGGTGTTTCGGTTTGCTCAAGACCAAGTAGACATCAAACATGTCCTGATTAAGCCAAATGGGAGAACATGAGCAACAGGTAGATCATCTTCGAGCTCCATGCTGCATCTCAATCCCAAAGTCTTACGTGGAATACATCGAGCACAAAAACATTTTTATCATTATTAATGACTGTGGTCATCACACTGTAGCCGATCCTCCCTCGGGGACCTGAGTGCTCTGACTTGCTTCTTCACCAACTAAGACAGACATCAGTTTACTGATTGAGGGCAAAGAGAGGCTGGAGAAGTCTTACAGCTTACATATAAGGACTTCATTAAAAGCAGTCCAGCATATCTGTGCTGAAGGGATACTCTGTTTGAACTGAAACGCACGTCAACTATTCTCTCTAAACAAAAAGTTCTGTATCATTTCCTGCAGAGGAATGTTTTCAAATAAATCATTGGGAGCTACAAAATGTATATATGAGTGAAAAATTCAAATATATATTATTGATTCGCCTTAACTATTACATCAAAATGTGAAATACTATGTTTTTGTTTTTGTTTTGTTTTTTTACAGTTAAAGAAATTGTGCTTGTATCATCTCAAAGCATACTGTTAAAAAAAAATCTATAAAAATCCCACTTTATGCTCAAACCTGACACTTTGGAGTTTACATAGTGTCATCAGGTAACAACTTTCAGTTCTCAGTTTGCACCCACACTGAAAAGTATGTTCATAAGACTGCACAAGATCTGCACCAGCATATCGAGCAAGTCCCTAAAAATAACCTCCGTGCCATCCTCCAGCCCTTTGAGGACCAGAGCCGAGCGAAGCAGCTGAACAGTGGCGGAGTAAAGCCTCAGTCCGCAGACAGATGTTTCTGGGAACAGGTGGCTGGGGTTGTCCCCTGGATTTGCATGGCTATGACAGACACAGCAGACCTCACAGACTTCAAAGGGTAGGAGCATGACTGCTAATGATCTGTGGAGAGAGCGAGGAGGAGTGGCTTGCAAGGCAGCGAGCTTCACAGGCGCCATGCAGACAAGGACATCAAGTAAAAAGTCCACTGAAAAGTTTCTCCTGCTACTGATTTTTTTTTTTACCCCCCTCTAATGAGGTCATGCCTACTACTGTTGGGGAGTCATTTGATACTTAAAACCACATCATCAGATATTACCACATGCACTACTTGATATGATATTTAAGGTAATTAAACTCACAGAGATTCGACATAAATTAAACCTCAAATCACTATCATGTCACAGTTAAATGAAGTGAAAAGTTGGATTTCGTTATACAACACCAGTATCATTGTAATAAATGTGTGTGAATGTCATCATGCACTTTACATACCCTCACATTTGGGACTTTCTTTTTTAAGTAGTGGATCATGCAAAATGAAGAAGGTTAAAACAATAATAAAAAATTTAAGCTTAAGGAAGCTAAATGCGGTGGAAGGACCATTTGTTTGAAAGACCATTAAAATATTCACCAAGAGCTTGAGATCAAGCATGAACTCTTCAAAATCTCAGTTGATGAGATTTCTGCTTGCAAGGCAGCAATTACGTTAGACAAGATCTCAGCGTCTACCCCCTCCCCTTCATCTGTCATATTCCCAGCTTTGATCTCCTCTAAACCATTCATTAAGCAAATACAACACACTGCCACTTAAAGTTCGCAATGGAGCCCTTAACATCTAATAAATAATGCATTCAGCCCGGATCAAAACATAAGACGAGGAACAGCCCCCCCCCCCCCCAAAAAAAAAGGGTGAACACATGGCTCGCGCACAGGGAGCTAAATGGGAGAGGAAACATTCTCGCACACAAAAAAAAGAAGAAAAAAAATCCCAGTAGTCAAGCATTTGATTTAATAGGAGTGATTATGGAAGCTATCGTTTCCATCTATCAGTCTGAGGCAAGGAGTGTGAGGGTGAAGTGTAATACTGGCTAGAACCATTAACATGCAGTATAAGTACGGCGCTATCCTGAGTGAGACGAATAAAAAATGGAAGGATACACTTAATAATGAGGATCAGCAAAGCAATAACATGTGTGACGGACGACTCACTGATTGTGGTACTAATATGCATTAAGGTTAACGCAATTCAAAGATAATGTTATGAAGATAAAACTGTTCATTAATAATAATATTCACAAGATCACTTTTGGGGTTTGGCCTTCCGTGGGTCTCCAGAGAGTTTCAGAGGTGAAGCATCACCATGCATGGTGCTATAAAGAAATAAATGGGGAGCAATTATTCTTTTTCAGAACACTAATTTTTTGATGAAAAAAAAATCTTATCAAATAACACACATTAGTAAGTTAGATATTCAATCAAAAACTACAACTGAGCTTGAGACAAAAGACGTGTGTCCTGACACATCATATAACTGTGCAGAGGCAAACTTGAATACTCCAAAATTGCATGACATGTTATAATCGTGTTTTCATTACCAGATGTATCTGGGACATTATGATTATTTCTACTGAACGCTTCTCGTAGCTGGGCTAGTAGATGTACAGTTTAGAAATGTGGAACTTGCAGTGGCATAAAAGAATAGGATTATCAAAGTCTGCAATAGCCAGGGTCACACAAGTCTGTACGGAATATTAAAATGCATCCAATAACTTCGAAGAAGATTGAGACAGGACCAAGGTTTTGCACTGACTGACCAACCCAAAAGCTAAACCACAAGCAGAGCTAAAAAGATCCGTGATCAGGATTTGTTCCTGTTATTAATTCTGGAAGAGTAGTGCTGTAGACTTAATCCCCACCTATCCACCTTTCTGCGCTTCCCTATTAAAACAGTAATGGATGCCATCGTTTAAAGCAACACGGCCAAACAAGCCCTGCATGCTAATGTAATTTGGCAGGCCACCTTTCTCCCATGTGTGTGAATAGACAAATAGAGTCCTCTGGTTTCAGTTCCGGGGGCCTTCCTGAGGTAAAGTGACCTGTATCAGCAAGGGGGCTTTGACTACATCTTGACTTTATTATTCCTCACGCTTAAATCAGTGACCTCCTCTATTCCTGTGCCATGTTCAAATAAACATGAAGGAAAAACTATTATTCCTCCCTCTGTCCACCAATGTCCTTTGGGTTCCCTTCTCATCTTTCCCTCTTCATGTTTGTTTTCTCTGCCTTTCTCCTCTGATGGGAGACACGACACACCATGACCTGATGGTGAGCCACGCCACGACCTTCAGCAGCACAACTTATCCCTACACACTCACACACATGCAGATGGGCTTGGCACTAGGGTTAAGGAGCTGTGTTGACTTAAGGTCTGCCGAGATGAGACTTTGCTGCTGTATATTCATGATCCCCTTCAATAAGATATGGTCATCAAAGTCCTCCAATTCAATGGAGGTTTAAAAGGATTACTGTTGAGAAAACTGGATCCCCCCCTCCCCGTGTTCGCATAGAACAAAAAATAACTTTTCAATGAAAAAACAATCACATTTTTTTAGAGACACACAGTGAGACCGATAGTAACACCTCAGCACGATTTCCATCTCAGGACTAAACCCCTGCTGTGTCAAGCATGGCAACACAAAATCTGCCTCTCAACGGGTCTATAAAAGTGTCTGTATCTGCACCTCCCTTCGATTCACTCGTAAAATATAAGAGCTTACTGTAGGTCCTAAGTTGGCCTTCATAATGTGGGCCTTTCTAAATGGTCACAGTTTAGTCCCATCTTGGTCCCAGCTTCTTCTCCTCCTGAGTGTTTATCATAATTGGAATATTGTCTCTAGGCTTTCAGTTCAAAAGAGCCCTCCAAGGTAATCTCAACCATCTTGACGAAATGCAAACATGCCTCCAGAGGGGCCGCCAACTCAGAGAACTTCTTTGCCTTTAATAACATCTTTTATTAAAGCAGGGTGAAAACAATTAAGGGTGTGTGAGCTCTGAGTCTTAAATACAGCCTTTATTGAATCAGCTTCCTCCTGTCCACTGAGGGAAGGCCTCTGAATGTGACACAAGTGGTGGTGCCTAATATTTAAATGGGGGGCGGGGGTGGGGGTGGAGTAATTCAATTATAGGTAATATGCATCAAACCTCCCCTAAAATTGCTGTCTAATTCCTTTTAACTGCTGAGAGGAATACTAAATGTGCCTAAGGTCTTTTGGGAAAATGTGCTTCTAAAATGACAAAAACATCTTAAGGTTTGGAAAAGGCTATTGGGAAATTATCTTATATAACAGTCTTATGGTGTGATATTATTGAAGAAATCCCAAACATCAAAAGGAGAGGGTTTTTTTCTGATTTCAAACAGAAACTACAGTCAGTCAGTCAGTTAGTTAGTTAGTTATAATCTCATAATTTGAATCTCATTTGAAAAGGTATTTGTTTGCAAAAGAATTCAGTTTGAAAAATATTTTTGTTCTTGTCATATCATCTAGCATTTAAATAGCAGCCAGCTCATAATAGCTATTTTAATTGCAGAAAACAAAATCATACAGTTTAGCCTGCAAAATGATTTAAAAAAATAATGTTTTACCACTGATTACTTTAGTTCTAAAATTCATTACAATGTAAGGTTTTCAGCTTAAAAACAAAAAAAAACAATTACATTTTGTATATTGTTTTTTGAATTACATCCATGCTGTGTGTGGCACTGATGTGTGTGTGTTATTCGAGCTGAACCCCTGCTGCTTTAGCAGTTCACCACGGGGTGCAACTGCACCAAGACATCAAAAAGCATCTCCATCTACTTATGAAAATCTTCAGTCCACAGACACACAGCCCAAGAGAAGTTCATCCATTCATACTCAAAGTACTTAGATGAACTACAGTAGCAGCTTCACCCTGTGTAAAGCTGCTGTAGATACACCACTATCTATTAGAGAGGACTTTTGAGACTGATCAACTATTCTGTTTGTTTCTCTGCTCGAGATTTAAAACTTTTTGAATTGGATTTAGATCAAAGCAATACCATTAAATTTGATTTTTCTTTTAAATAACATATCTTGTACCTTTTAGAATAACATGTTCCATATATGGAAGTAAAAATATAAACTGTTGCAACAGCTTTATTTACCATCCACTTTTTTTTCTTCCAATAAACCAGCAATACTGAACAGAGAAACAAATGCAGTTTGGACCAAAGCAACGGTTTTCTATGAAGTGACTCATTTGCATTCTGCAAGCTCACACATTTCACAAACTCAATTCCATCTTCACTTTACACCAGACTGGAATGTTTTTCCAGGCACTGTGCAATTTGAATAACTATTGACAGACCAAAAAGATCAACTTTTTGCACTGATATCTTTATCAGATCTATCTATATCAAATATCTTTTTTTTTTTAAATGCATAGCGAATGAGTTGGAACAATAGTAGAGAGATTGAGATGTATTTGCATGCAAAGACCCTCAATAAACAAAGCTATCTACTGGGTTAAACAAAGGCTTTCAAAACACGATACATTTTGCCCACAGAGGACATTTCTTTTCTATAACATAGAAACATTAATAGAGTTTTATAAAAAAAAAAATGAAAGTAATTAGACAATTAGGTGTGTGCCCATACTAATTAGATTTGAATCCAATGCTGTTTGCAGGTACCGTCCATCCTAAAAGTGCTCATATACAATCCCACTCTATACCACTTCACAACAACTGACATGGCAACGGGGATGAATTATTGAAGAAATGAGAGCCAACAAAAATTGGCTTATTTTAATTGGTGATGCAATTGCATAACTGATGGCAATTCAATGGATTATTTCTTTATTTTTCCCGCTTGACATGGTGGTATGATTGTACTGCACTTCTATAATCAAACGTTACATCATACCTGGTGGCAACAGGCCAGATATGAGAGGTATGAAAATAAAAACAGGAACAAAGTCGACTATGTTGGTGTAGCTACAGTTGTCCGTATGTATCATCAAATTCCCCAAAGGTAATTGCTCATACTTTTAAAGTTTGTAAGTTCTGCAGCCTATAGTTGGCTGTCAGTGTGATCAGAGAGATCAGAGAATAGAGAACAAAATGAAGTGACCAGTGAGAATGAAAGGCACAGCTTAACGCAGTTGATCACAACACATCTGAGAGTCGTAACGTTATCAAATTTGTCAACCTTTAGGATGATTAGAGCTTGTCAAATCCAAACGGACAGACAGATGGCTGGGTGAGGCAGCCTGTGAAATCTGAGCCCGATTGAAAAGCAGCCCGGGTTTGGAGTGAGTGAAAATAAATATGTAAACTCGACCTACTCTGCAAAGCGAACACGCCTCCTCTCATTGCCAGTTCTGCATCGTCCCACATATGAAGCTTTTGGGAGTCCATCAGTTACAATGAATAATATAAATAGCCCTTCTATATACTTTTTTTGGAAGCCCGCGTAGGTGTCTAACTGAAGTGCACAGAAATCCCTGCTGATACAAAATCAATTCAGGATATACAGTTTGAAGAAGGGGACATTAGGTTGAAAGAAAAAGGGAGAGACCTTCATTTGTCTCTGGTTTGAATCAAAGGCTTACAGAAATATGTCTGGATGGAAGTAAACTGTTCTCAATGGGAAACATGTGACCTCCAAAGTGGCAAGGTGCTCTGAGAGGAGTCGAGAGCTCCCCTCTTTCCTCATGAAGGGTGCGACATGAAGCGCTGCGAAATCTGCAGGGTGCCTCCTTTTGTTTGTATTACAAATGGCTGAGCTAAGGGTTAGGGGGTCAAAGCGATAATCACATATATAAACACACCTCTCCTCGTGAGCAGTGCTTTTGAGAGCCTCTTGCTTGACCCCACTGTTTTTGGCAGGTAATGTTTGCAATGCATCAACATTCACCAGGGGGCTGGATGCATGAGCGGGGCCATGCGCAGCACAGTGTTTATTTGGTTCCAATCTTTCAAACAGGAAAAAGCCTCGGAAAAAATAATGGTACACAGTTAAGATTCTCTTAGACCCACATGTGCAAGCAGGCGCACACACTTCGCCAGACGCACACACATAGCTCTCTAATTAATAGCTGCTCTGCCTCCTGAGTCTGTGAGGCAAGTCCACCCTAATCCCCTGGCACTTAGTTCAGAGTAATCAGTGCACAGCAAAGTCTGCCTTTGGAACACTAATTAGCATCATTGATTTTCTTCTCAGACTCTGACATGCAAATAACCCAAAAAACAAGTCACTTTTTTAAGAAGCCTTTACCAGTCAATGTAGTCCATTGTTTTGAGCTACAAGCCAGTTCAGACAGAGCTTAGGTAAAAATGTGGGTTCAAAACACAGCAGGAGACTATTCGATTAACTGTGAAAGACCATGATTACCGCGTGTGTGTGTGTGTGTGTGTGTGTGTGTGTGTGTGTGTGTGTGTGTGTGTGTGTGTGTGTGTGTGTGTGTGTGTGTGTGTGTGTGTGTGTGTGTGTGTGTGTGTGTGTGTGTGTGTGCGTGCGTGCGTGCGTGCGTGCGTGCGTGCGTGCGTGCCTGCGCCAATGAATTAACATATGGTGTTGATTGTTCTCAACTTATTTTGACCACGTGTCACCTATGAATATTATTCACAGAACTGCTGTAGGAATAGAGTCATGGATTGGGATGGGGTGGGGAATATTGCATAATGCACCCCCCCCCCAAAAAAAAAAGAAAAAAAAGAAAAACAACCTCAGAGCACAACCGGCTTAAAGCATGCTGACACTGATACACTAATTAAGGTATCTCTCTAGTGATTACTTGGCCAGTCAGTTTAGCAACTTCTCTTTCTGGTATACCATGATGCCTGCAGCTCGAGACAAGAGAGTGTGTGAGGTAACATCAATAAGAATCGCCAGTGTCCACATGCCGGAGGGAGAAGTAAATTGCAAGTAATGGACTCTGAGTGCGCTGAGATGTTTATCAGACTAAATGAACAGAATCACACTGGCGCAATGTGGGCCTCTGCATTTGTGACAACATGCCATAGGGAGCCACGATAAATGATGGCTGCCATGAATTTATGTATTAAATGTTGGAGGGGAACTATAGCTGATCATTTGGAGCAATCATTTTCATTACACTCCAAATGCATGACAGTCAGGCATTCTACTCTCGTTCTTCCCCACTGCTCTCACTGAGAGAACAGAGCTCATAAACACTCAATACATGTGACACACACTAGCACAAGAAGTTATTGTTTCCTACAATTTAAAGAAGAAAAAGAAGGAGGGTAGGGATTGGACTATTTTTGTGCTAATTAGCTACTGGCTGTGTCCAAAAAGTAGAATCAAAGTGACCACAATCAGCCTTCGCCTTCTTAACAAGAGTCGGTGGGGAAACCATCACAGCTTGACTTAACCAAAACCCTCCACTGGCATATCCATAAAGGAAAGGAAGAACAAGGAATTAGGGAGATTTTCTGTCTTCCAAATACACAAGCCAGACGCCAATTTATCGCTCTTCTCTTATTCAGTCTCTCTGTTTCTCAGTTTCCCCCCTTTTTCTCTTTTTCTTCATTTCAAGCTCTTAGAATTCTTCTCTCCCTCACTCACTCTGTGTGATTGCATCCATATGCTCTCCAGGGATAGATGGGGTCAACACCCTACTTACTCACGCCACAGTGAGGCACTGACACTTGTGAGAAAGCTCCAAAGCAGAATCAAGCACACACATGCGCGTGCGCACACACACCCACACACACATGCGCGCGCGCACACACACACACACACACACACACAATGGGTGTGAGGATTGTCTCCATGTTGCATGCCAGGCAATGTAGTTTCAGTACTTAGGGTAAAGATGGGCTCTGAAATTTACATGCCAATTATTAATTCCACATCATGAACATGTAGAGTGTGCTACTTTTCAATAGTTCTCTCCCTCCTCTCCAACCTCCCAATATTTAGAATTGGCCCCTAAAAAGATCTGGCATCAATTAAGTGGCAGTCAGAACGACTGGGCTTGATGGGGCCCAATGGATACGTCTGCCTTCAATCCCATACTTTGTTCGGTAAAGCCGGGAGAGGACATAAATTCAAACCTGAAGACAGTGTGCAAATTGCAGTCACACTCGTAAGTGAAGGGGAAATACTGCCAGAAAGGAGAGAAGGAATTAACCTACCCTGCACTAACAGCCCAACTGTTTCCTTCTCAGAGAAACACACCAAGATCTGGGCAAACAAAATGTGTCATTGACCAGAGTTGGTGCTGTCTGCCGAGTGCAGACAGTAACAAAGCAGAAGAACACACGCATCTTTGGCCAAACATGCAATAGCACATGGGCAAGCACGAACATTTTCAGCCACCACTGAAAACATCACAGCAGCGACAGTAAACCAGCTTTCAAAGGGATCTACTTATTTTGGTCTGGCTCTGTTTGTACTCAAATGCCCATCCTGCTGTGCTCATTCATGGCATCTGCTGTCACCTACCACATGCACACACACACACACACACACACACACACACACACACACACACACACACACACACACACACACACACACACACACACACACACACCAACCTGAATGACATTGATAAAATCTGATATAATGAAACCCCTCCCCGAGACCTTGCCACTGACCTTTGAGAATCTGATTTACTCAGCCATATCTCTCTTATCATATCCCTGTTGTCACTCATAAATTATGGCAATGTGACAGAGGCTGATGGATCCTTACACGCCTCCGTTGACTGTGTATATTCCAAGTCCTCCCAATTTGCCTGTATTTCATCAAAAAATGATCAAACCCCATGGCTTTTATCACTCTCGAAGAAAGCATGAACTAGAGTCTCATGTTGGTGACCCTTTGCTGGACTGTGTGGTAGCTTCTTCCACCAAACAACCACAACTATAAACACCCTTGAGATTCTGCGTCTTTACTGTGGTTGAAAGCTTTTAGAAGCCATGCTGCCCGTAGAAGTCTCTGCAGTAAATACAGTAGCATCATACAACATACAAAAATAAGTTAATCTAATGTGAATTTCTCATCCATCGCTATAAGCCATGAGGTAAAAGTCAATTTTAATAAGGGATTTAAAAAAATTAAAGATACATTTTTGACCTGAGATCCATCCTCCTTGCTTGACATTGGATTTGGACAGCAGCAGTTCTAAAACTGTACCAAGAAAGAACTAACAAAATAACTGTGAACTAATAGCAAAATCAAAACATGTGCTTGCCCAGTCACAGGAAAAGTATTTGCATGAATTAATTCTTAAGGAATGCAGTTGCAGAGACTTACCACAGGCCCCAGGAAATGGTGAGTGGACTGTCTGGATGTGGTTGGCCTTTCTCCCTCAGCCCAAAACAATGGCTCCTTGACCACCTGTGCCTTTTTTTCCCCGACCTGATGTCTGTTGATGGCTGGTAAACTAAAGCACCACTACTCCCAGCTGGCCTGGAGTGCTGAGATAACTATTGTGCTTATTTTCAAGGGAGCTAATATGCCTCAGATTAAAACCTGTGGGATGTCTGGTGGAAGGTGTGTAGTACTATTTGACTTTCTGATGGCTGCACTACTGTTTCAATGTTGTCTTTTTGCACTATTTTGTTTTGGAAAGAGGTGTTTATTTGTGGAGACTATTATCTTTATTTGAAGCACAGTTTATGGAATAGGAAACTAATTTGACTATTGTTTGGAGTTGTTAGCATTCATTTAAAGGAGCACTGAAACTGATTTCTACAACTTTAAGCAAATATTACCACTATTTCCAACTTATTATCAAATATTTATGACCATTTTCCTAACAACAGATAGGCCCTTGGAACTTGTACTATAGGTTGATGATGGTTGTACTGTCTTAAAGTGAGTACTGCATGTCAATACCATCACTTACAGAGCTTCGTTGCATTTGTAAATGAGGGACAGCCATTACTGAGAAGTGCCCAGAAGGCTTGCTGATCAAATTCTTGCTCGCTGTCACAGAGATCATTGGTCCCAGCCCTCCTTACTGTAGCTTGTGTTTGGCTGTTCCTGATCACATGTGGTTCCAGTGGAGCACTACACCACCTACCACACACTTCCACTGATTTATTGAGGTGTTGGCGGGGTTGAGATTTGCCTGAACCATGCACCCTTCCACCACCCTACCGAGGTGCTTTGCTGGCAGGAGAAAAGAAGCCGTTTGCAACACCATGTGTCAAAGAGGTAGCACACATCTGGCTACGCACACCGAAGGCAAAATGTGGAGTTAGCAGTGACACGAACCACACTGTGTGGGGAGAAGTCATTTCAAATTAGGAGGAAAGAAAAATGCACCAAACTGAGTATTTAGGAAATTAGTAGCTACACCTGGAATTTTGGGGGGTGAAATATTTTAGTATAACTGTTGAAAATATTGGTATTATGTTTTGATAACCTACAATCCTACAAGTATTTTGATCTGTGCAATTGAGAAGAGTGATGTCACAAACAACCAAAGGCACTGTATCTTCTGACATGTCTATATGAAAATACTCAACGAAACATAAAGTAAATATTAGGTCTGTAATTGTTTTATAGTGCATGGAATTGTGTAATAACTGAAAAGAAAAGGAATAACTAAAAGAAAATAAGCACTGTTAATAGAGAAAACAATAATTAAAAAAAATAAATCAATAAAACATCTTAAAAATACAAGCATTACACATTCATCCGCCACAAAGTAGTTTGCATTTGATGTATATTTCAATGCATGAATTGGACATTTATGTGATTCCTATAAACACATCCAGCATTAGTACAGATGATGTTATCCCAAGGGCCAGGTGTTCTGTATACAAATGACAAATACTCATCAGGGGAAGTGGTGGTTTGCACAAGAGGTCAAGAGGTCACATTTATTTTAATCAGGAGCTATCCAGTGACCTCAACCCCTGAAACTGCAGTCTGACGATCACAAAGGGAGCGCTCAGATTAGCACGTCACCCCTTCTCTGAAAATAAGGACCGCATTCTGCCGTCTTAATCCTATGAGAGAATAACCCCCATTGAGGCCTTGACCTTGCAAACCGCAGACTTAACAGACAACTTTGATTTGTCAACGATGACCACAAGAAAGCCGGCCACACTGGCTGTCAGGGCCAAAGCTGCTGCTGTCTTACACATGTCATATGGATCATGTGACACCAGGGTCACAAGGGATTTAAAACATTTTAATGTGCTCCATTGTATAAACACAGACCCCTTATCCAACTGCATGTTGAATCATGTAAATAAAAACAATCATGATGAATAACTTTGATAAACGACACATAAATAAAGGAGTTGCAAAATCATCCTGAGGATCTGGAGTTTTTAAATGATGTCCATTCCCCCAAAGACATGCAAACAAACTGAACTTCTTAATCAGTGAATTTAAGTTGTATTAGTAGAATAGTCACCCAATGTCAAATCTTGTATGTATCTTGATTTTACCCAATCAAATTATTAGAAGTATGTTCAATGAATTATCCATGCTAAGCACTTTGGAACTTTTAACTATCTGAAAATAGTGACAGATACTTTGCAGAGACAGCTGCTTTGTCTGACAATTTATTAAAATAAATGTGTGAAAACTACATTTCAAGCATTAGATAGAAGTTAGGGTGTTGGACAAAATCACATGAGCATATTGGCAACTTGCAAAATATCAGCATTTCAAGTAATAATGCATATATTGAAAAATGTGCTGTAGATGAAAAATAAACAAGGAAAGCACAGCAAAAATATAAAAAGTGACATAGCAACACCACTTAAAGGATTTAAAACCAATTTTGTGTGTGTGTCTATATGTGTGTGTGCATGTGCATGTGCATGTGTGTATATTTTTTTTTTTAATTCTAAATATTACAGTACAGACAGGCCTTCCAAAACAACAGAAATCTGTATGTTCTCCTGTATTGGGCAAAAATGATGCCAATTCATGATCAATCTATTCTGCAAACTACTTAGTCTAACTTAAGGTTGTTGGTAACAGAAGAAAGGCATGGTACTCAGTGGATACTTGTCCATCACTAACAGAAAGAGACAGAAAATCGCACTCTTTTTTTTACAACTGGTCAATTTAGAGACAACAGCTCAGATGAAACACTTCTTTTTGGGCTTTGGGATTAAACCAGACTACCTGGAAAGTCAGAACATACAGATTATACACAGGAAGACTCGAAACCGAGACTTGAACCTTTCCAGCTGTGAGACAAACGTACTAACACGATTTGCTAGAGATTTTCAGTTTCATTTCAACACAAACCCTTCTCATTTGAGACATATTGTTTGATATTGTTCAATATTTTGAGACTAATACACTGCAAAATAAACTTGTCTCAAATCAAGAAAGCAAAAAACAATTGTTACTACTGTATGTTAGTTCAACCTAGACTATATAGGGAAACACATATTGCCCATATACAATGCTCTCTCCCATTCATTTAAATCAACAAAAATTTCCAAAGAGTGGTAAAACACAAATGATCTTTCTTATCAAATAAAACAATCAAATTAAAGCCAAAACCAAGCAAGTGGGAAGACAAACCAGCCTGAAAGAAATGCATTTTCAATGTTAGGGCAGCTTAAAAAATCAAGAGGAGAGTCCAAAAATACAAGCAAATTCCAAAACACAGAGTCAAAAAACATAAATGGAACATGGGGAAAGTTGCGGGATATCTGTTTATTTTTTTCTTCCCTTGTCTTGTTCAGCAGCTTGAGTAGACAATGGGATGGGATTGAGAGCCTTCCGATGTCAGAAGAGTTTTTGCTCTTGCAACAGGAAGAGATGGAGAGTATCCCCATGTTGCTGCCTTTATTAGAAGTAAGCATGGCTGCCGTACATGACCGGAGATGAAAGATAGAGAGGAGAGAGAGAGAGAGAGAGAGAGAGAGAGAGAGAGAGAGAGTAGGGGGGTGGGTGGGGGACAACATACAATACCCTTGTTAGTGCTACATATATTATTTAGTTATCACACTGATCCAAATATTTTCCAAATGTTATGAGATTAAACCAGCCTGAGCAGCTCTATCTAGACAGTAACATGATTAGGATTAGGGTTATCCTGACTTAAAGGTAAAAAGACGATCTGCTGATGAACACATTAGGATAATGGTTATATATACAATGGGGATGGGGAAGACAGATTAGACACATAGATGGTTATTAGATGGAGGGAGGGCAGACAGGAAAGGCAAGTGTGCATTGACAAAGATGAGACCGGTGAGTATCAATATAAAACCAGTAAGACAAAATGTGTAAGACACAGAATTTACAGTTGCCCCACCTTGTATCGTGGCGCCTGTGTTGGCTGTGATGAACAAATGCCACAACAGACAGAATCCCAACCTCCAATTCCTGAGGTGGGAATAGAGGAGGTCAGTACCTCTGGTGAGAACGTAATGGACGAGCACGACAGAGAATTATGAGGCAACTCCACCCGATGAGGTATTTGGCCCAGGAAGAGGGGTTCCAAGAGGCCAAAAGCCTGAGGTTCATCTCCAACTCCTGGTCGAGTCTCTCTGACCACCCGTTAGTCTGGAGATGGTAGTCATGCACACCCCTAGCAGCTTGCAAAAGGCCCTTCAAAATTTGGACATGAACTGTGGGCCCCAGTCCAACACCACATCAAAAGGCAATCCATGCTCCTTGAATACATAAAAGAAGAGAACCTCCGCCGTTTCCTTGGCTGAGGGCATCTTGATCAAGAAGTGCACTACTTTGGATAAGGAGTCTACCATTAAGAGTACAACAGTGTCAGCTTCTGAGGCTAGAGCTCTGGTCACAAAGTCCATGGCAATGTCAAACCAGGGCTGCCGAGAGACAGGTAGGAGACACATGACACCAAAAACTGGGCAACACGAGGACTCAATGTACTGGAGTTCAGCAGCAGATGTGGCGGTAGGGGCTAAAGGAATAGCAACTTGTCCCTGCAGCTAATGCACCTGATTTTCCACTGCAGCAATGGTGGTCTCATGACGCTTTGCTATACCTGCAGCTCCTTTGGACTAGCCTCTTGATGGGCGAGATGGCGCCCCAGAGTAACCAGAGCCTTCCAAACCAGGTCAAAGTCCACTACTGGGTCCATGTTTTGGTCAGATTGTATTATCAAGCATTGTGGCGAACCCAAAAGCAGTCTCACACAAACCTGAAGGTCCATAAGTCAAAAAAAAAATGAAGAATCCAAAACAAAAAGGGAGCATGTGGAATGTTGTGAGATGTCTCAACTCAAGGGTACAAAGATCAACTGGCAATGGAACCATGAAACCATGAGAAATGGATACATACACAGAGGGGAAGAAAAAGACACAGGTGAGGCACAAATGGTAAATACAGGGAAATTAGACACACAGAGGGAGGACAGACAGGAAGAGCATGTGTGCATCGATAAAGAAGAGCCAGATGAGTATCAAAATAAAAGTGGAAGAGACAAAACACTGAAGTCATTTGGACTTTACATTGTTACATAAGGAGACCCAACATATAGAAGAATTTAAAATATACCTTAGAAATGAAGTTGTGTCACATTACTTGAATAAAGTGGAGTCACTATCAGTGTCATCTTCCTAAAGCAATAAAAATACAAATACACGCACCAGACATTCAGCGACACCATTCACTTGAATACAGTTTCATGTTAAACAAATAATGGCCAGTTTTAACGAAGCTGTAATAACAGAAAAGATACTTACCACAGACTTCAAGATAATGATAAATCCAACTACAACAAACAGATATGCCTGTGTGATTGTGATTTGCCTTTCTCCTGGTAACTGAAATGACACTTTGTTCACCTGCAGCATCTTATTTTCCCTGACAGCTGCTTATTGGTTGTTGGCAAACAACCTGGAGCATTTGATTATCAATGTTTTGACTTTCTACATTCTTTTTAAAAATGTCTATGGAAGGTTGCATCCACCACGTTGATTTTCAGACCATTCATACCTGTCTGCATTACAACATTTTCAGAAAGGTTGGTTTCTAGCCCGGTCATAGACAACCAATGAAATCAAATACAAAGTCATGCATCTCCACTTGTAACAAAAACCATGGAAGAGGCGCTTGGTTTAGCTGTTCTTGTCTATTTTGAGCTTTATCACCCATTAGAGAGAAACATCATGGATCAGACAGCAAAACCCATTTATAGAAGCTAATGAGCCGAGCAATGAATGTTGCAGTTGTGCCCTCATAACTTTATGCATTGTGTAGTCAATGTAGTTTATGATCTTGCTGTCATAGCAACAAAATAAAATCCAATATGCAGATGCAGCATTTTATTTACCAATTATGGTGTTGTTTGTTGTGTTTCTTTCTTTTTTTTTTTTTTTAACAAATCTACTTCATGTCAGTGTTCCTAAGGCCTTAAGGCACAACAGGAGATATTGTCATGATTGTTCATCTTACATCAGAGACCACAAAGAATGTATTTTCCAATGGTGAAGGAGAGGAGAAGGAGACGGACACACACACACACACACACACACACACACACACACACACACACACACACACACACACACACACACACACACACACACACACACACACACACACACACACACACACACAGAAATCATCAGATAATTCAAGATAAGACATTTGCTTTGTCTGCTTAACATAAAGCATAATGGGCCTTGCATATTAAAGATTTAATCTGGATAATATTTGTAAATTGTGAGACAAAGTTGCTTCCATGGATTAGGCAAATCTTAAGGAAATCAGAATCCCTATTTACCACTCAGTATTAAGGATTTTTCTTTTTCACTTTGTTGTCACAACAGTTGATGTTGGTGACCTGAAAATGTGATTTAACAACAGAGTGGTCTGTGACTCTCCAGAAAAGTTGCTGTCTGCAATAATTTCTTCACAAATGTTTTGGGTGATCTGAAGCATGAACCATTAGCTCGTGATAAGCTGAGCTGTAGTTATTAAGCTCCAGTAAGCCAGTGCAACAACAGCTACAGCAGAACGAAAGTACAGTGAGGTTGAAAACCTCGGCGTAATTGGCATTTTATTGCTGATTTTCTGTATTTACTGTCTGCTCCTGCAGTGCTCACAGTGACATTATGAAGGTGTATTACTCCCAGCCTCTAGCTAAATGTTTCAAAGTAGTTTGGGTTAGCAAGTTGATAGGCAGGTGTTAGGATGACAATCTGACCATCTGAAGAGAAAAAAAAGACTTTTCTCAATTAAGCAAAAGCAAAAAAAAAAAAATCACAGATCTTGTTTCAAATAAAGACCATACCTATGACTCTAGAAAGACATCGTCATTTGTTTTGGGGTTTTTTTTTTTCAGAATATAGCAAATATGTAACTTAGTACACTCTTTCCAGTTACCCTGCTGCTTCAGAGTGCAGACACTTTTCCATATGTATGAGGCTTCACCTCTTGTTCGGCAGTATGTTGAAAGCACAGGCCAAAGTGCAGTTTTGTTTGTTGTTTCATCACTGACTCCTGTTTTATTGGTGGTGACTTAAGAGTTCCAACATCCACTATATAACATCGACAGTGAGCGGTTGACATCAGCGGTGAGCAATGTTATGGTGTACGGGCAGTGGTATGAAATATTAGGCAGCAGACTGTATGCTTCACACACAATTCCATATAACAAAGTCCAGAGCCATTAGTGTTGCACATGCAATCCAAAGAGGGCTGAGGGAAAATGTTGCAGGCCGGAAGTAAGTGTTGTGGGATGAAAAACGAACGAGGTCATATGTTGATGTGAAGTATCACAAATATAAACTGTGGTAACATTTAAATCAAGCAGTTGACGTGCGGCACTTGTGAAGTGCATTATACGTCTATGATAGTTATACAATTGAAACGTAGTGGCTGGGAATTATGGGCAGGCTACTATGAACCCCCACACACACACACGCGCGCACGCACACACACACACACACACACACACACACACACACACACACACACACCTTCTTTCAGCCATGTACAAGACTGATGGAAACCATAACATGGAGCCGAGCTCCTCCAGGGGATTGAGGAACGCCACATACTAACACAGCTCCAGTTACACTGTAACCTGAGACTCAGAACTGGAGAGACAGAGACTCACACAGAGCCAGGAAGACACAGACAGACAAGAGAGAGAGGGAGAGAGAGAGTGAGAGTGCGAGCGAGTAGTTTCAGACTTTGTTACAGTAGGGAGATGACACCAGAGTCCAGCTTTCACATATATATATATTTTTTTTTTTACAAATAACTAGCAACATTTACTACAAATACCACATGGCAACATGTGGCCTGAGAGCCTATGAAATGTATTTACATCAATGTCATTTATCATCATTTTTGACATCTGCAGACCAAAAACAGAGCTCACTTCAGTAATCATGACCCTTCCCACATTTTGGCCTCTTAAATGTTGATTTTTAATTCACACAGAGGAAGGAATGAAACAACCGTGGAATGAAAGCTCAGATCTACCGTTCATATATTGTGTGAAAGTTCTAACTGCCTGGCTCCATCACTGATGAGTAGTAGTGCTCTCGAGGTTAAAGTTACTCTACCAGAAAAAAAAAATATTTAAAGGAAACTTCCTTTAAAATGTATAACTTCTGCTCAGAGAATAAACCAATACATGGAAACAAGACCATTACCACTCGTTTCCACAAATTTCCAACCCGCAGTCGACTAAATCGATCACAGCAAAGCCCATATATTTGCAAACAAACTTGCATTTGTAGCCATCAGTGTGTGTTTATGCTTAACAAACTGATGTCATCTTTGGAAACTTGAGGCCAAGGGTTTCTGGGATATCACAGATGGCGTTGAAGCAGCTCAAGTGAAAATACCAACATTTGACTGATTCAGTCTGAAAAAAAGCGAGACTTTCTCCAAGAAAAAGCCATGAGAATAGTCTTAAATGTTGTGAAAATGACTGTTGATCATTGTACAAGGGGGAATGGAGATCTGGAGAGATCGACTGTACAAACAGCATTTTGGCACGGTAATCTTCAGGCCTCTCTTTGAACGCAAGATATCAACAAACCTGGATATGTTTTCTTCGAAATTTGAATGCTGGAAATATGTTGTTTGTATGAGTGTAATGACGAATGGGTCGGATGTTTGCAGGTTCGAATCCAACACCTGATGTGTCACCACTGTGGGTCCCTGAGCGAGAACCTTGGCCTCCATTAGCTCCCTGTGGCTGCAACTATACATCTTAGAAATATATGTGGGTGGGCTAAAGCAGAGGCTAAAGGCTCAGACATTTGATTAACCAGACACTAAGTTTTAAGCACTCATTCTGAGAGCCTATGATTTAACTTTGGCATTCAGTGCTCATAGGGTACAAAATTATATTATCCATCTCATTGTTGTCAAAATTAGTTAAGTACATGAAAAGGCACTTTGCCTATTGAGTTTTCTTTGGAGTGCCTTGCTTTTGTTTGTTAGTAAGTGTGGAGCATTCACTGTGATGTTTTGGAAAATACAAGATCAAACAGGATGTTCACAACCTTTCTTAACAACAATTAGTCGGTTTCTTTTATCTTGTAGATGCAGATACAATCTGAGTTTCTCATGAACAAGCATTGTCTCCTTTGAAAAAGTAAATTATCAATCTCAAACAGTAGACAATATTTAAATTTGCCAAACATTTAGTGATGTTTATTTCACCAGCTCTCTTGTGTTACTTTAAAAAGACAGACTGCTAATGAGGAGTTGTGACACATTTTCATGAGGTGAGGTAAGACTCAGGAAATATGTGAGAGGAAGATGGAGAGGGAGCAAAAGAGTCAAGGATGAAGAAAAGTTAATAACAAAAGTAGATAAAATCACCTCCACCCATTAATCAGCAAGCAAGGCGAGAGCAGGGAAGAGCATCTCCTGATTCTCTCTAAGCATTAAATAAATCCCTTTTATTATATGGGCTTGTATTTAGTTACATTATCTTATTGTGTTTGTTAATAGGTGGTCAAGACAGGGGGGGATAAACACCAGAGGGAGCGACAAAGAGCAAATACAGCCAGTCCTGTGGTAATGGTAATTGACTAAGCCTGGAGTGTATAAATAATAAAGCAAAATAGCCTTTTCTGTCCATGAACCCGGGGCATTTTTATCTTCCTAATGAAGTGACCCTTGTTAACCTTCTCTTAACATTTAAAATGGTTGGGTAGAAGTTAACTAATGAGAAGCTCTGAATAAATACACCCAAGGACAACGGACTACAATAAAATGTTCCGACAATACAGTTGTTTATGATGCAGTTGCTTGCCACTGAGGCCATTTTTGCAACAGACAGTATGATCATTAACCTCCACACATCATGCCCCGGCATCCTTGTGCAAGACGCCAATTCCTGGATTCACTGTGGGTTGTTAAGCAGCAGCAAGATGCCGAAAATGTAAATGTCAGCATGATAGATGGCTTCCATTGCTCCACTCTCCTTGTTGTGGCATCATAAACATGTAAACACCACAAACCAAGGAAACCACACTAATACGAGACAGCCCACCTCTGACCCCTCCCACTCTCCACCGGGGACCGGTGTCGCTTTCTGACAGTGCCACAATCCTGCGTCTGCTCGCCTCTGACTCAGCTTCACAGATGTGACACAGAACTGACGGGGTACAACGCCATCAAGGAAGCTGAGGAAATGCAGAAACATTGAGCCCCAGGGTTTCCTTCAGGGAGCTTGCATGGGATCTGGGGCATGTTTGAACCCTGTTGCCCCGGCAGTTTTAGCTGTCCAAAATGTTAGCATATAGGCATATCATGGCAATCCCTTAGGATATTCACAGGCCAAGGATGTGAGGTCATGTTTACATGATGCACTACTTAAACTTGATGAAAGCTCTCAATCTATTGACGTTCCACTTTTGCATCGTCTAAAAGAGCATTTATTTATCATGGAAATGCATCGCGTCATGTTTTAAATGCTCTTTCACTGTCTACAGTTCAGTTCTGCACGTGCATCCTGCCATATTTTAAGGACAAATGCACATTCATGTTTTGAATTATAATCAGAACTGTGATTAGTACCTTGAACACATGGCTCATCATTGCATATAGTCTTGTCAGTAATGCCAATTGTAGACAAGCTTTGGCACTGTCATTATGTCTCAGGATTATTATTTTTTTCTTCCATCAACATGAACAGTGGAATCAATTTGAACCATCTGCCTGGCACCTTTGCCAATTTTCCAACAGCCTATGGAAATGCTAATTGTGCCGGTGGATTAAAGAAAAAAGCACATTACCAACTCGCATGGCAGTATGAGCCCCTTTGACAAGGAGGTTTTTCATTGTTAGTGCGGGTTGCTAAGAGATAGTTGCTCCCTCATTTTAGGGGTCACAAATGTAATGCTCCTAATTTTGGTGGAGAGCACATCCATGTAATTACAATAATCTTGTGCATTCCAGATTTGAATGGAGTTATTGCATCATAAAGTCGTCTTGCAGGAAAACATGAGGAGGAGGAGAATTATGCTGATAGTGGGGACAGAAAGCGAATATAAATATATTCAAGGGATAGAAATAATCTAGTCGATAGGCTATCTAACAAAGGGGTTGTGTTATATATGTGTGTTGCTGTTTGCAATTAATTCCAGCGAAGGACTGTAATTGTTCTCAGCTGTTTGGTATTGCATGTGTGAATCATTTCACTTTCAGCACCGTCTATTTACAGCGTGGCAATACCCATTCACAAACACAACTCCAGGCCTCATCAAGCACGTTGCCAGACAACACATTCTTTGGCCTTGCAGAGGTCTCCTCATCTTCGTGAGACATCTTTGCCACAGCTCCACATCCCTGACATATTTTACACTTCCAAGTTAAATACAAAGCTGCTCAGCTGCACTATACCCTGGGTGGGTATGAATGACATTTACATTTTAAGCATCAACCGATGCCCTTATCCAAAAGAGCTATCAGTAAGAGGGCAAGTAAGAGTTCATGAGCCACTTCAACATGCAGTACGGTTTACCAGAATTTTGTAACGTCAGCACAGTCTTAAAATGCAAATATATTGCTGGGCATACAAGAAAATGAGAAATCTACACTGTGTGTTGATCCACAGAGCTTGACCACAAGAGATTGGAGGAATAGTGCAATCTGATACAGAACCAGAACAGTAAATGTGTTGGGTTCAAAGAGGTACATATGAATATTTATTCTGACACATACAAACCTTACCTGAGTTTGACCAAAGTTCAAGAGGTCATGCCAGTGACAAATGATAAAATGCTGAAAAAAGAAAAAAATTGAGTCACAGTAGAGGCCAAGCCAATGCTTTAAGCCCCTGTGATGCTCGACGAGGAGCTGATGTGCCCCATGAATGAAAGTCCAAGTACTTTTTTCCAATCAATTGAATTGAATTGAAATCCTATCAATTCAATTCAACAGGAAGTACAGCATTCAACTACTAACTCCAATTTGGCATGAGAAGGAAATGCAAGCTTGTGTTTGAGTAAAACTAGGGTCATATTCATTCAGGTTAAGAGTTGGCAGCTGTTGTTCCATAGAGTTGTAAAGATTTCATACATCCACAGTTTGGTTCATATAGAAAAGCTGTTGTGTGCATTTCTATTAAATACAGTATATATATATATATATCTAAAAAAAAAATTGCCCTCTCGCCCTCCGCGGGCGGTCACCTTTTTTTCTATTCCAAGCTCGGTGTCACGGCTGGGAGCCGGCGCGTGGAGTGTCCTGAACCCAAAAGCAGACCTCAAGCAGAAAATTGTTTGCAAACGTCAATGTTTTATTGAGGAAACAGGGAAAGGGGAGCTGGAACGGTGACGGGACCCGGGGGAATCTCTGGGGGGCCTCCTGGAACCGGGACGGGACCCGGGGGAATCTCTGGGGGGGCCTCCAGGAACCGGGACGGGACCCGGGGGAATCTCTGGGGGGCCTCCTGGAACCGGGACGGAACCCGGACGGGGAACTTCTTGGAACCGGGACGGGACCCGGACGGGGAACTTCTTGGAACCGGAACGGGACCCGGACGGGGAACTTCTTGGAACCGGGACGGGACCCGGACGGGGAACTTCTTGGAACCGGGACGGGACCCGGACGGGGAACTTCTTGGAACCGGGACGGGACCCGGACGGGGAACTTCTTGGAACCGGGACGGGACCCGGACGGGGAACTTCTTGGAACCGGGACGGAACCCGGATGGGGACTTCTTGGAACCGGGACGGAACCCGGACGGGGAACTTCTTGGAACCGGGATGGAACCCGGATGGGGAACTTCTTGGAACCGGGAGTCGGAACAGGAACGGGAACCACCCCGGGGAGGACACTCACTCCCGGGGAGGACAACACCGACTCACCTGCGGGCAGCAGCCAACAGGGACGGGACCCTGGAGTTGTACTCCACATGGAGTGAAGACTAGGCAATCCTCTGGCACCGGACCCACCTCACTGCAGGGCTTAAGACTGCATGGCAATCAATTAGCTGATTGCCTGCAGGAGTGCCAGAGAGGATCCGGTGCTGGAGCGAGGTGTGTGACTCCTGACACTCGGGTCCTCTACCAGAGGCCTGGGAGCTTGAGGGTCCTGCGCAGTATCTTTGCTGTTCCAAGTATTGCACTTTTCTGGACTGAGATGTCTGAGGTTGTTCCAGGGATCTGCTGTAGCCACTCCTCCAGTTTGGGGGTTACTGCCCCGAGTGCTCCGATTACCATGGGCACTACTGTCACCTTCACCTTCCAAGCCCTCTCCAGCTCCTCTCTGAGCCCTTGGTATTTCTCAAGTTTCTCATGTTCCTTCTTTCTGATGTTACCATCACTTGGTATTGCTACATCCACCACCACGGCTTTCCTCTGCCCTTTATCAACCACCACGATGTCTGGTTGGTTCGCCATTACCATCCTGTCTGTCTGTATCTGGAAGTCCCACAGGATCTTGGCTCGGTCATTCTCCACCACCTTTGGGGGGGTCTCCCACTGTGACCTTGGGGTTTCCAGACCATACTCCGCACAGATGTTTCGGTACACTATGCCAGCCACTTGGTTATGGCGTTCCATGTATGCTTTCCCAGCCAGCATCTTGCACCCTGCAGTTATGTGCTGGATTGTCTCAGGTGCCTCTTTGCACAGTCTACACCTTGGGTCTTGTCTGGTGTGGTAGATCTGGGCTTCTATGGCTCTGGTGCTCAGAGCCTGCTCCTGTGCAGCCAGGATGAGGGCCTCTGTGCTGTCCTGTAGGCCAGCCCTCTCTAGGCATTGGTAGGACTTCTTGAGATCAGCCACTTCAGTTATGTTCCGGTGGTACATCCCATGTAGGGGCTTGTCCTCCCATGATGGTCCCTCTTCCAGCACCTCTTCATCTCGCCATTGTCTGAGACTTTCGTTGAGTATGTCATCCGTTGGAGCCCTGTCCTTGATGTACGTATGGAGCTTGGATGTTTCATCCTGGATAGTGGCTCTCACGCTCACTAGTCCTCTGCCTCCTTCCTTACGGCTAGCATACAGTCTCAAGGTGCTGGATTTGGGATGGAACCCACCATGCATGGTAAGGAGCTTTCGTGTCTTCACATCCGTGGTCTGTATCTCTTCCTTTGGCCACCTTATTATACCCGCAGGGTACCTGATCACTGGCAGGACGTATCTGTTTATTGCCCTGGACTTGTTCTTGTCATTGAGCTGGCTTCTTAGGACTTGCCTCACTCGCTGGAGGTATTTGGCCGTTGCCGCTTTCCTTGTTGCCTGTTCAAGGTTGCCATTTGCCTGTGGTATTCCCAGGTACTTGTAACTGTCCTCAATGTCTGCTATTGTTCCTTCTGGGAGTGAGACCCCTTCGGTGTGGACTACCTTGCCTCGCTTTGTCACCATCCTACTGTAGATCCTGGTGGTGTGGATCAGGGAGTCTATGTCCCGTTCGCTCTTGGCGTACAGCTTGATGTCATCCATGTAGAGGAGGTGACTGATCGTGGCCCCGTTCCTGAGGCGGTATCCGTAGCCTGTCTTGTTGATTATTTGGCTTAGGGGGTTCAGACCTATGCAGAACAGCAGTGGGGACAGCGCATCACCTTGGTATATACCACATTTGATGGACACTTGTGCAAGTGGCTTACCATTGGTCTCGAGGGTGGTTTTCCACAACCTCATCGAGTTTGCAACGAACGCTTTTAGAATCCTGCTGATGTCGTACAGCTCCAGTGATCCATGTGTGTGGCATTGAGTCGTAGGCTTTCTTGTAATCAATCCAGGCAGTGCACAGGTTGGTATTACGGGACCTGCAGTCTTGGGCGACTGTTCTGTCAACTAGGGGCTGGTGTTTGGCTCCTCTGGTATCTCTACCAATGCCCTTCTGTGCTTTGCTCATGTATTGATCCATGTACCCGCTTATCTTAGCCGCGATGATGCCTGACATGAGCTTCCATGTTGTGGAGAGGCAGGTTATTGGCCGGTAGTTGGATGGGACTGCACCTTTGGTGGGATCCTCCAGGATCAGGATTGTTCGCCTTTCGGTTAGCCATTCTGGGTGAGTCCCATCTCTGAGCAGCTGGTTCATTTGTGCTGCCAGGCGCTCATGGAGAGCTGTGAGTTTCTTTAGCCAGTAGGCCTGGGTCATGTCAGGGCCTGGTGCTGTCCAGTTTTTCATACCTGAGACTCTTTCTTGGATGTCTGCCGCTGTGATGGTAACTGGATTCTGTTCAGGGATGTTGCTGTGTTCCTCCCTCAGAGACACCAGCCATTGAGCACCGATGTTATGTGCTGCCTCCTTTTCCCATATGCTCTTCCAGTACCTTTCAGTTTACAGCCTTGGTGGGTCTACTCTGCTGTTTTTACCCTGCCACTGAGCGTACACTTTCGCAGGTTGCGTTGCGAACAGCCTGTTTATTCGCCTGGCTTCAATGTCTTTCGTGTACCTCTTTAGGCGGCTGGCCAAGGCTTGGAGTCTTTGTTTGGCAGTTTCGAGTGCTTCAGGTATGGGCATCTGGGTGTACCTCTTGGGTAACGGTCTTTTCATTGCACCTCTCTGGGCCTCTGTCATATATATATATATATATATATATATATAATGATATGCCGTTTTCGTAATAAGCTTTAAAATGAGACACAAGTTGTAAGGTTCTATTTCCCAGTTTACATTTTTCACATGTTAATATTAAACAAACAACATGGCTGCCTTCTGAATTATCAGTGCTGTCAGAATGCAGTGAACACATTTGTTACCACAGTCATCAACTAAGAAGACTTTTATGCACTTCTGCTGTACAATGTTGGCAGTTGTACAGCAGGCATTTTTGTATATGATTGTACAACAATGATGAATGAGTTAAAACACTTTTGACTGCTATTCAATAGATTTTAAGAATATATTTTTAATTAATACATTTACCCCTAAAATATTGAAATGTAACCTTCTGGAAACAGGAATAATGGTATTACTTCAAGTTAACAAATCATCAATCAGCGTCATGATTAATTTCTGTGTCGAAGATATAGCTGATCCCCATATTAGTTTTTTTTTTTAAGACTCGTGGCTATGAAAACAAACACCAAAACTAAGATTTTTTTGAACGGCTTAAGACGAAATCTGTGTGTTCATTTCAGGCTTTTCACAAAACTGAGTGACTGTTATGTAACAGTTGAAGTAATTTGTTTTACAGACATACACACACCTCTCCAATATCTCCACCCACAGGCCAGATGCAAACTTGCTGTATTTAGGACCTTAAGCAATTGTACTACAAACAGGATGTTAGGAGCAAGACAACAACAACAACAACAATAATAATAACTATATGCATATGATAGTAGCTTCTTATTGCTCATCATGTGGGAATTAACCAAAAGCCTACGTGATTGTTTGTTGTCTGTCACCACTTATACTATATCCTCATGGGAAACATGGTGGTTGCCATGGGGACTGGAGTGTGTTACTTGCATTGGTACACCCTTTAAAGAAGAGGGCGTGGCATGCAGTTGTTATTTTTTCAATACAGAAGGCAGGGCCCAGAGAGGACTTGCTATGTCAGGTTAATAATGATGCTGTTTAGTTTCTGTATTTTGGTGTTGCAGGCC
Organism: Blennius ocellaris; assembly: GCF_963422515.1. Classification (NCBI taxonomy): domain Eukaryota; kingdom Metazoa; phylum Chordata; class Actinopteri; order Blenniiformes; family Blenniidae; genus Blennius; species Blennius ocellaris. The sequence continues at coordinate 5,784,501 of NC_137661.1, read as the reverse complement.
GAAGCTTGTTATTAACATTTCACGAGGGCACCCAAGAATGCAATGCATGTTTAATAAAACACTATCAACGCTGTCATGAGCAAGTCTGCTCTATCATTGTCCCAGGTTGAATCCCATTGTGAATCTAATTAGTTACACCGAGGCTAAAGCCTAATGTTAACGTGTCACATTGTGACAGAAACCCTCACTGTCACCATGAACCGCCTCCGCAGAGCCTCAGCAGAGTCTGACATGCACCGCCAAAAAAATGTGTAACTCCATATCGTAGGCTTGGAGACCTCAAGGGTCCACTCCACTACATGTTTTCCGGTTTGTTCCGTGCACACGCAAAACAAATCTCAGTTTGCTTCAAAAGAGTTTAATGTGTGCTACGACACACATGCTGGATAATAAACTCAACAAAGTCTCATGCAGTTTCACGTCAAAAACTCAATGCCCTCTCGCATTATGGTGGTGAAATATTGAAGCAGAACTTCAAAAGGTCCACGACGGCGACGAGACAACAGGCTGCCATGTGCGTCGTATCGACAGAGATGTATAACTCGGCCTTAATGGTGCAGCGTAAAGTCGTAACATTTTCTGTAAACAGCAGCTTGTTCAAAGCTGACATAGCTCTGTCTTTATTTTATCCCATTCATTTTGTACTTGCTCGCTTCTCAAGCTATATTACACTTGTTCACATCATTCAGCAGGTCAACCTGCACAGTGCACCTCCCACACAAAAAAAGAAGAAAAAAGACGGTGAAAAGTGACAGTGATGAATGTTTCAGACTACTTCCAGATTGCAGCTGAAGTATCAATTGTCCCAGATGTGTTCTGAAGTCAATGTAGGTTGCGACAGGACCCAAAGAGCTGGCCAGAGCTTTACCTGTGAATAATTACTCTTTTCTATCAGAGGAAGCTCAAAGGAGACATGCATCACTCATTCACTGGAGAAGAGAAGACAAAAAAAAAATCTCAAACGGCTCACAATGGCACCCAGGAGCAGTGTGCAATTAATTGATAAACGCCAAGACGTGATGTCCCCTCAGATAGTGTGGAGGAGCTGCAAAAGAGCGCACTGATGCGTGAATCAAAGACTAAAAATGCATTAAGAGAAAGTTAGTGAAATGCCATTAACCTAGCGAAGCCCTCAACTGATAGTGATGGGCAAGAGAGTGAGTTTTAAATTGCACCGAGCCCTCGAGATTATGGCAAAGTCTGTAAGTCTTCCATGAAAGGCTGAAAACCCATTTTGATTGCTTCTGACACAGGCTCATGAAGTTCCATCAGCAAGACTTTGAATCTGAAAACCATCATTAGGGATGCGGTAAATGTGTTTTGACCGAGTGATTATTGTATATACACATGTACTGATTTATAATCACGTTGAAATTTCAGGAAAAATATCATACTTTGCCTTGGTTGGTTGTTTTGTAAATACTGAGCACATGCCAGCATGACTGCATGTTTCCCATAATAACGTTACTATTAGTCTCTTCCCAGAGGGCACCATGAAAAATAAAACAAAACAAGAGGGGTTAAATTCTTTTTCGGCATTTTGGATGACAAATCAGGAAACTCGGTAAGGACTACAATCTCTCCATTTATACTGGAATGTGGTAGACATGTGGATTAAAATGTGCTCATCTCACACACACACACACACACACACACACACACACACACACACACACACACACACACACACACACACACACACACACACACACACACACACACACACACACACACACACACACACTCTACCTCCTCATCTTACTGTAGAGATTCTCCTGGCTTTGATTAATCTCCGGCGTCGGGGAAGTTCCTGTGTTTGGGTCCTGACAGGCAGGTTGCCCACTCCACATCTGGAAGCTCTCGCCCTGCCATCTCCACACACACGCAAATCAACCAAAGGCTCTTTCTCCCATTATACACCATTTGCTACCTTTGTTTTCTCCTCTGCAGTCAATTATTGCCAGGATTCCGACTGTACTTAGATAAGTCTAACTTCATTTCATCTTCCTGTAGGCTATCCTCAAAAGTCAGGGCATATGTTATTTAGAATTTTGTCTCGCTAAGCCATGATTCACAATTAAACAACTCCAGCTATGGGGATAGTTGTAATTAAATAATAATAATTATTAGTATTATTATATACGCTGCAGTCATTTTTTTCTCATGGTTCAACAACTAAAAAAATTTCATCCAAGCTTGCAAATGGCTTAACAAAGGTCCAGCTCTGGCTCAGAGATAACTGTTTAGTTTTCAATAATAAAAAAAACTATGTGAATGACATTCACCAAAAGACCAACAAAGCAGAACAATCTTTCAGTCTCTATAGATGGAGAGGTACTTCAACTAGTTTCTCAGTTTAAGTACCTTGGAGTCATACTGGACTCAAACTTTGCCTTCAAGAAACATATAAAAAAGGTTATCAACAGTATGAACCTCAACCTCCAACATTTTAAACAAATCAGGCTTTTTGTCTCCACCACTGCTGCTAAATCATATCTTCATTGTAAGATCTTCTCTCACATAGCGTCACATACTGCACTAAAACCTGTGGAACAGCTGTATAAAGAAGCCATCAAGGTTTTTGCCCCCCCCCCCCCAAAAAAAAAACCCAAACAAACAAAACCTGCTCCTCTCACCATTGTCATCTTTTGAGTTTTGCAATCTTCAGAATTTTGAAACATGCTTATCTCATCTACAAATCTTTCCATGGTTTGAAGGAATTTATTAGACGAAAAGTCAGTAATCTCAGAACAAGATCAGCCACTGGAGGAGACTGTGAGCTTCCATTCAGATGAACCACCACTGGACTAAACACCATTTCAGTGAAAGGGTTCACAAGCTGGAATAGTCATTACTTTTACTATTCCTATTATTATTACTTTTACAGCTTTTAAAAAAGAACTCAAACTCTGGTTAAAGACAATCAATCAAATCAATCACTTGTAAGACCTGATTCAATGTTATAGATGGAGGAAATAGTGTATGTATATATATATATATATATATATATATATATATATATATATATATATATATACTCTATGTCCAATTTTGCTTGTTTTTAAATCATTGTTGTTGTCTTCAGGGGACTACAGATGGAAAGTAGCCTGTGGCTAAATCTGGGGCATTTACACAAAGTGACTACTGAGTGTCCATTAATATGCACTGTCCTCTCCAAATAAACTAATAAAGAAAAGAAGACAATTAAGATTGTGGATAGTTGTTTCATTTGTTTTTGTATACTTTAAGATGGTGGTTAAAAAAAAGGAGGGGAAGTGGTCTTGGATGGATGGAGGTCTCGAGGTGAGAGCGGAGGACTTGGGTTTAGAAGATTGGAGGCTTGATCCCCACAGTGGACGAGTCACCGCAAGTTTGAAAAAAGAGACTGTTTGATTACAATCTCACCATTGTAAAGTGAGATTTTAGCACTGTCTCAGCTGATCTTTATAGCAGCAAAGTTAAACAGCTTTAAACAATTCAAATTCCAGGAGTATCTTGAGAATCTACCACTCGCAACTAAAAACAAAGCAAAGTTGGGGAAAAAAAGGAAATTGTGAATTTTAAGGACATTGTTACATCCAAAAGGAACAATGCACTTTAAACCTCATGGAGAGTGAAAATCCACCCTCATTACATACATTAAATTAAGAACCATTATTGATCAAAGCTGCTTTTAATGACCTGAGCAGATTTAAACGTGATAGTAAAAACAGGACAGTAAAAGCTGAGCTGCTTTTGATGAAGCTAGCCACTCTTCGTTTGTGTTGACTTGAATGTGTGTATTATAGGTCACGTCTGAAGTGCACAAATATGTACAGAGTCTGTTTTGTTGGCTCCTCAGCAGTCAAATGAGAATATAAACACAGAAAGTAAGGGTCACAAGAGGCCTTTCCTGGTCAACACTGAAGAAATGGCTGGGTACACCCCGGCAAACCGAGCCAATATACACAGACAATTACATAAACACACTCTCACAGCTATGACTAAATTAGAGTCACATAACCTAACAAGCATATATTTGGATTCCAAGAAGGGGATCCCTCGATCCTAGATCCCAGGAAGCAGGAAGACACAGTTTTCGTTTGTTCCCAAAACTCAGCACTACATTACTCACCCAGTTGTAAGAAAAAAATGTGTTTTAAATGCAAAATTGGATTCTATTTAAAAGTAGAACATTCATATAATTGGCTTTTTTTTAATTGTTTCTCTTATTGAAAACAGTAGTCGACTGTTGTATGCTTTTTCTGTTCAGTATCACTTCAGTGGCACAGACTTACATATTTTTATTTGTATGTCTTGATTAATGGAAGGTTAACCCCTTAATTAAATTCAGAATGCATAAAGACATGTTTGATTCTCTAATTCTCACCCGTTTACAGTAACATACGGCAAAGATGAATACCCCTAGACTGCATTTAGCCTCACAGTTAGTAACAATTTTACACATCTACAGCTGCTCTGCTCTCCAGAACTCCAGTGGAGCTCTGCTGTCACCGCTCTAAAGCTAGAACCAAACAAATCAAAAGGGAGGAAAGATTTGTTTGTACCACTTGTACTTATAAACAAACATCAACCAAAGGAAAAGTGGCTTTGTTTCCTGCATTGTAATATTAAAGGTAAGTGAAACGTTACAGCCGTTCAATGCGAAATGTCTGAGGGGCGCAAGTTGCTTCTGGATCCGGCAGCTGTGAGATGACTGCAGGGAAACTCACCCATCTGTAAGCAACAAACACAACTTCACAGGCATGTTTGACATTTCAGAAAACCACTGGAGTACATTCAGTTGTGAGAGGGGATAGAGCAACTGAACAAACGCAATGAGATTTGAATTAAATATGTAGTGTTTGCTTCCTCATGCAGGTTCCACTCTATTCTAAGATATATTGATTTGCCTCCAGAGGGTCTTCAGTTACTTTTGGAAAACACCTCTAAAATGTAAGTTAAAGGAGAGTATGACATATTTCACGACAATCTTAGCCTTGAGATGTTTTTTTTTTTTTTTTTTTTTTTTTACAATTTGATAGTTGCTTCTGGACACAATCTACTGTTTTCAGTCTTTTGTGGAAATGTGTTTTGCTCATTGTTGAGCTAACCAACAAAGAATGTAATAAATCAGCTTTTTTTCTCAGTTGGTGTGTCAGGATTCTCAGTGTTAAGGAGAAGAGATAAAAAAAATTTAAAAACATGAATAAATAACCACAGAAGATATCCAGGCCTGCAGTTAAAGTCAACATGCAAAGGAATGAATATACATTGGGTTACAACATAATTCCCGATACAGAACACATAATGGACACATCTACTATAAACTCCACATGCATGCAAAAGTCCTATTTAGCTGTCAGACCTGGCAAGTCCTTGTAGCCAAAGCTCCGACAGTAACTTTCACGCGAGCAGTGTCCTCAATGCAATAAATCACAATAGAAACACAGCCAGTTGTCCCATAGCAGTGTTTCAACACCACACACTATTTACGGAGTGGGCCTTTAAAGAGGTAACAGCTTTTTGTCTGTACTGAATGTATACAGTATGTGATGGGTTTCTGTGCCAGGAACAGGCTTACTGCTCCTCCATTCTTCATAAATGCAAAACAAGTGAACGGGAGACGCTCTGTAGAGGGTGGCTTTGTCTTGAATGAAGGGGGGTGTACAGTAAACTACAGCAGGAGCAGAGACACAAATGTTGCTGCAATTACTTTCGAGGAAAATAGTCAAAGACGTGAGGTCGGTCAGCCAAAGTCAATGAGGCTGCAAAATCTACCATTACCAGGTGAAATTTGCTGATGGCAATATTAGGCAAATCTTCTGGCAATTTCAGGATTTGGTGCTCAGATCATTTATGAGTAATGGAATCATGACACATTGAAATAAGGTCAACATTTTGTCATTTCTGTAAAATGTGTTTTCATGGTTGTGTCCAGCGTTATTTTGGACAACCGGGTGCCTTGTGTTCCAGTGGTCAGGCTCTTTAAATGTGATATAGTGGAGAGCATAACACCCCCGATTGAGAGACCGGCCTGTTCTGGCGGCTCCACTTTGACCTTTTTTGTGAGTGAGCTCGACATGCCACCTTTCATTCCCAGACACTTCGTTAAGTCAACTTCCTTTCTCCCCTCAGACTGCTGTTATTGTAAAGTGTCACTTGGTGCTGTCAGAGACAGAGGAGGTCGTTCTGCTTCTGCATGTGTGTGTCCGAGCATGCCTCTGTGTGTGTGTGTGTGTGTGTGTGTGTGTGCGTGTGTGTGTGTGTGCGTGCGTGCGTGCGGGCGTGCGTGTGTGCGCGTGCGTGTGTGTGTGTGTGTGTGTGTGTGTGTGTGTGTGTGTGTGTGTGTGTGTGTGTGTGTGTGTTTGACAGTCTTTCTATCAGTGTCCCAGCTATGACATGATACTGCCACTCAGTGGACTGATGCCAGAATGCACTGTGAGGAGAGTGAGGAAGAGTGAGGCGTTCTCCTCTGAGATTCAATTACATACTTTGGAACAGCTGTTACAATACATACTGTCCTTTAAAACTGCCTCATGTAATCTATATGGATGAGTGGAGAACATTACAGCAAGAACACCGAGCTCAGCTCACTGGTACATCATATACTGATGGATTGCTGCATTACACCAGTTTGTTTCAAATCTATCTCACTGCAAGTGTGAACCTTGTGAGACGACTATTTATCAAGTCTGCTGGTCAGCATCCATCTACCTTTTGCGAACATCTTCATTGAGACAAGAGTTATAGGGGGCTTGAGTCTCTCCCAGCTAATACAGAGCGAAAGGCAGGGTACACTCTGGATAGGTTGACAGTCAATCACACGGCAAACACAAAGAAAAAAAAACAACTACCCACACACATTTACACATACAGCCGGCACAGAATCACAGAATAACAAGCATATTTTTGAGGAGGAAACTGAGTGTCCACAGAAAAGAGCTGCAGACACAGGCAAAACTTAAACCTTGGAGAGAAAGACCTCAAAGTTTTTGTTGTTAGGAACTTGTGCTTACCACCAGATTATATCAACATATTCAGAAAAAAGTTAAATTTAGCATTTAGATATTATCCTCACAGTTTGACCCCATCCATCTCAAACAAAACACATATATTTTCCCCTAAACAGTTTTGTGTGCCGCATTAACCCATAAACTATAGCTCCCAAAGTAGCATTCGACGACAGCCTCAAAATGTCCTGACGTTTTGGTCTAAAGAAGTACATCAAATAGTCTGTTAGTATCCAGATCAACTGATCTACTGCAGCAATTGTGTTCATTTCACTTAACTCCAATTTCTGTAATTCTTCAAGATACAGACATAATAGGTGATTAAAATTAAATAAATTAAAAAAACAACGTCTTAAGAAGGTGCTGTAAAAATAATGCTACTATTATTTTGATCAAGATGATGGCAAGCCAATTGGGTGAGACCTAGTGCTGTACAAACACTCCATGTTATCCTCCACAGACCTCAGAATTTCATCATATAAGTCATGATCATTCAGTTGTGTCTTGTTAGACTTCTTGCATTTAACAAAGAGTGAAAATGTAAGTTCAGAAATTTTTTATTTTTTTATTTATTTAGACATAATCCCATGCACCAAATGCACTAAACTATTCATGACAAAACAATCACTTCTTGCTGTATGCAACAACTAGGCACAGGACTCCTGGTTTGGTTACCACAGAGGAATTTTTGATAACGCCCCAATTATAGCAAAGTGCTGGAGCAATTATCAGAGTGTCACACTATTGTGTAAAATTTTAGAAGATAATACGTCGGTTAATTTAAACTGCCAATGCAGAGAAAAGTTTGCTTTGAACTCTGAACATGCTTTTCCCCATGAAGTCACCCACAGATTGGCCCCCTGGGTTTCATTTGGCTGGGGAGGGTTATGGGAGCAGACCGATTCGTGAACAAATGAAGGTGATGACATAGACGACCGGGCAAGAGAGCAAGAGACGGAGACAGTAAGGGAACAATGTAGTAAAAAAAGGATGACAGTGTCGATAAAGTGAAACTGGAGATCAAGCCAGCAGATGGAGGAGCAAAGAATGTGACCTGCCAAGTTGCTTATGGCACTTCAGGCCCGGATAGACGGATACGTACAGTCGGGAGATAAAAAGAGAGGGAGAGTGGGAATGACAGATGCACGGCGGGGAAGAGCCAGGGAGGGGGGGAGGGAGGAAGAGACAGCGAGATGAGAAAGGGGAAGTCGCACTCTCACACTAGGGAAATGAGCGGGAGATGAGCGAACAAGGAAATGGGGGAGACCTATGAAACGAAAACTTTCAAAGGAATGCAAAGCGAACAAGGGAGAGGGTGAAAATGAGCGAGGAATTAAGAGGTAGCTCAAGAGAAGCGGCCAGCAAAGTGAACGAGGGAAGCGGGAGAGCAGGGGAAAAAGGCCATGGCTTGCCTTCCTCCGATTGAGAAGTGGAACAATAGCTGCCCATCAGTCTGTCAGCACCTCCGAGCGCAGAGGGAGTGAGAAGGTAGGAGTGACATAGCGCTAGCATCAATGAGCTATTGTCTCCACTGAGTCAAATCTCACTTGGGTTGCTATTAAAAGTTGTAATTCTATGAGTAATGGCTTAAACTGGAGCTGGTTCTGGCTCTCGGAGGCTGTAAACAGAGTGATTGTGCAGATGCACGTAGACTGTAGAGACATGTGACTGCGCCACAACGTGACCGAGGCTCACACATGCAGAACGCCACCCAACAGCTTGTAAAAAAAGGGGGTCTTACAGATGCACAGATGCACAGATGCACACACACACACACACACACACACACACACACACACACACACACACACACACACACACACACACACACACACACACACACACACACACACACACACACACATAAATATTGAACAATGATGTCCTCTAATGATTGCCATTACCTTCCTCCAAGCACAGGTAGTGTTTTGATTTAAACTTTTATTGTTTCTTGACAACATAACATAAACATAAACATAAAAAAACAGAGAGTGGGAAAGGATTGGAATAAACATTATGCAAATCAAGTGTGTGTGTGTGTGTGTGTGTGTGTGTGTGTGTGTGTGTGTGTGTGTGTGTGTGTGTGTGTGTGTGTGTGTGTGTGCATACGTTGTCTTTCTCAAGAGTATAATCACCCAGCTATCTATTGCTCTGCTATCAACTGGAACACTTGGCATTAAAACAATGTGTCCTTGGTTCAGTTTCTGACTTATATTATTCTGGACAACAGAAAAACAATGTAAATCCCAAAGGGGGATGCTTGCATAACCAGGATTTCAATGAAAACAATTGTTATATCTGAGCAGAGATTCTTAGTTACCGGTGTTTGTAATTTGGGAATTAAAATCCATAATTAAATCATCTCTGTACTAATCTGTCAGATTTTCAAATACTACAAATCAGTGGAATTAAAGTAGCTGGGTATGTTCATGCCAATGGTGCAAGGGTTAAGAATAAAAGGTGAGATGGTGAAGTGGAGTCTAATTCCCAACGGAAGAAAAGCCAACATCAAATGAAACATTGGGATCCAAACAGCAGCTTGATCAGACAAGCGATGACCAGATCCCAACAACATGAACTAAACAGGAATAAACAGACTTACAAAGACAGAAGGACACCGTCAGGTTTATACACACATACCTGGAGCTGGATCTTGACAAGACACAGGTGGAAAGAGTCAAGGTGAGAACCCAGGTGGAACGCAAGGCATGCTGAGCAATGACATAGTTGAGATTAGGGGAGAGAGACACAAAGCACATGACAGACATTAAGCACCAAGTTAAAACATGAGCCGACATGAGCGACAGACAAGGTTTAAAGTGTGCCAGGGATTACCCCAATGAATCCTAAAAGTATGAAATGAACTCAAAGACAACACCGACTGAAACAAACTGTCCGCCCTGGTATTATTTGATACAAGTGTTTCTTCTGATAGAGTTGATTATAACTTCCTGTTAACAAAAGAAACAAAACAGCTACATTGGGATTGCAGTGTCATACCTTCAGGACAGATCATTCTTTACTTCTTAACTTTGTTAACTTGATATTTGATCAACTACTGTTTTCTTTGATAATTCTACCTCTTGGCGCCATCATCAAAAACATGCAATAGGTATTATTTATTAAGATCCTGCATAAATCTTTCTGAATTGTATGTTCAAGCAAACAAGTTGAGGTTTTCTTTTGTGTACGTTTTGTAAGTGATTAACAAGAACTAACACCATTACGAGAATGGAATTTAAATAAAGGGTTTGCTTATATTAGTCCATTTCCAGGAGACCCATTTGCTTTAATCTGTATTGTTTCCGTATTCAATTTTATGGTTTCACCACAAAGTCACCGGATGGAGTGGTGAGCCACAACAAGCGCAAAATGACAAGTGATAGATTAGAGTCGAGCTTGGTGTTAGAGGAATTCATCAAACCTATTGGACCACTACAGCAAATAATATTGAATTTGGGCAATGACAACAAAAAAGAAAAGATGAGAAAAAACAAAACAAAAATGTAATGTGGGTTACAATGTCAAAGCATCAGAGAAAAAGAAAAGCAACAGAGGTGAGACATAAAACATTGCAAAACCTAAGAATGGGTACAACTATATTATAATAAAGTCCCCAAATAAAATTTGACCAACCAGTGAGTAAATGCATCTCAGCACTATATTTTTTGAACCAACTGGTGGGTTTTTTGCTGTTTGTCTCATATTAAAATTTTTAACTTTTCTATCAGTTGTCTTATCACTTGTAGTTTAATTAACTTGTTCCACTCACACAGATGACAGGTGAGTTGTACCCCTGGGAACAGCATGCATTTGTGTTAGAATAATTCCTCACCTCTGGAATGCCCTCCCCCTCCCTGTTAGACAAGCCCCCTCACTGTCCATTTTTAAAACTCGTCTTAAAACACATTTTTATTCTTTGGCTTTTACCTCAGCGTGAGACTCTGCTCTGGTTTTAGTGCCTTCGTTTTTTATTGTTTTAACCTTTTATGTTTTGTTTATTGTTTCACCATCTTACTGTTTTTATTGTTTTAATGTTTTTATTTTGCGTCTTATATTTTTATTTCATTGTACAGCACTTTGTTTCAGCTACGGCTGCTTAAAGCGCTTTATAAAGAAAGTTGAGTTGAGTTGAGTTAAACACGAAACATTTTGGTAACTGATGTAAACCTACATCATGTAAGAAACAAGAGCGCAAACCTTAACACAGCTGTGGTTATAGCTTCATCAGCAGCTGTACGAGTATTCTTACAAAGTAATTTTGACAAGGTAATCATTCAAAATACCCGGCAAACTTATGGGAAACCATCAGTTTATTTGACTTTAGCCAACTACATCCAAAAAAACATGGCTTTTGAGGGACCTACTAATATCGTGCGGTTATTAGCCTGGCTCCAATCCAGCTTCATGTGCACCCACTCAGTTCATTTCTACATCAATATCTGCTCTGGGTGTGCTGCGTTCAAAGGCAGGGTCAATATGGTTCTGGTTAGTAAGGGAAACAGGGAGACAAAGAAGAACGGGGGGAACGAGTGGTCTATGTAAAGGTTCACTTAAAACAACACAATGGAGCACACTCTCCTCCACGATTTTGACATGCGGTACTTTAAACAGTGTCAAATAAATACCTGGAAATGATAAAGGAGCCCTTTGGGATTCATCAGCCCCGCGTTTGAATATGAAGAGCTGAGTGTGAAAAGGCATTGCCGAGTTTGTTTATGTGTATGTGAAGCTATCGATAAGTGCGCTCATGGAAATTTAAGCTGAAACAGTAAAATAATTGAAGAATATGTTTGCCTGTATTCCCTGTATGCATTTTCAGAGCAGCTCATGCCAACCAACCAGGCAGCCAACTAGACACAATTAATGTCAGACATCCGACAAACCTCATTTCCCTGGACAATTCCTGCTCTTTCCTCCTCACAAAACAACAACTGTTTGATTTCCTTACCAGTGTGTTGTTGTCTGTCCAGTTGTACAGGCAAAAGTGAAATACTACCACCATATTCTTATTCAGAGAAGTGTAAAACATGTAACTGATTAATTCCCAAAAAGAGCAACACATCTAGAAAAGTGTTTTTAGGTCAAAAACAGCCGTATGATGACATCCCATGTGTGCCATTTTCTGCTAGGAATTGTATTTTTCTTCTTACAACTATTCGTACCACCAGTGAAACAAAAATATATATTTCTAAATTATTTATTTACGGGGAATTTAGAGAAATAGACCTGCAACACTGGCAAAAGCCTGCAACACTTCAAAAACATGTGTTGAAGCTTAACAATTTATATAAAGGGCCAATGATGGATGGATGGATGGATGGATGGAGCAAAGAGAAAAAAGAGAAAAATTCCATTGACTGTGATTTATTCTTCGATATGATCTGATATGATCTGATATGATCTGCGATCAAAAACCATTTTGGTTTATTTAAGGGAAAACGCGGTGTCAGAAACTGACATACACCAAATCGTTACTGATGGAAACAAGCTTGATCATTGGCAAAAAGGTGAGGATAATATTTGACAACCAACACCACGAGGCCCGCAACACAGAGCAGAAAATGCCAGAGAAGATGAAGAAGTGATGGACACACTCTGTTAGCTTGTGAGACATGTGGTGTTACGCTGCAAGCCGAGTTCTTCAAACTATACCACAGACCGGAAAAACACCCCCAGAAGAGATACGGTAAGGAGGAGAAGAGAAAGAAATGTAGGAGTATCTACAGGTATCTTCATGGGGTAGCGAGGTGAGACGTTCAATTTAAAAGACAGATGCACCCACCAACCGGCTGACAGACAGACAGACAGATAGATGTGCAGTCAAGGCCCCGTCTATATTGTGTCTTGGCTGCTTGTTTACACTCCAACTGTGTCAACAGAACTTTTTGAAAAGATTCCGTCTCGTGTAAACAGGGAAAACTGGACTTTTCTGTTACTCTGGTACTGTGCTTGCACACTGCGGTCGTAGTAAATAGTTACAAATAGGATGAGTAGATAGATAATAATGATGGAGGTCCCACGTGTTTGTGCTGTTACTACCACCGTCATCTGGATCCATGCGGCTACACGTTTTTTTCATAGAGCAGATACTGAGTGGGCCTATATGACAAAGAAAAAACAATTAAGTGAACTTTACAGAGTACTGAGTGTGTCGTTTTATTACATAAACACAGTATCCAGTAGTGGCCCTTAAGGAAAACTACATAGATTTTAGAATTTGTGTATACGGTGATTGTTTTCTAAATGTTGCTACCAAAACATGAAACAAATCTCATTCTCACTTTTGATTAAATGAATACTCAATTTAAATAGATCTGTTGCAGATTGTTTTTGAACTACAGGTATATAATGTTCTCCATTTTACATTTCACTTAATAATTGTTAAGTTGAAACAATGTGTGCAATTCAGATGACTGCAAATTGAGCAAATAATGATGATGATGTGGAACGATTCCTGAAAATGTGTATTCCAGTGCATCGACTGTTACATTATTGAAAAATGCTTGATTATTTGTAAAAGGCTGTTATTAATTTTTTTTTTAAAGAGTTGAGTAAAAATAAAACAAGTACTCACTGCAAATACTACTCAGAACATATGACAAGACTTTAACTGTGTGTACTTCCTTTGCTGAGAGCAGGCATACATAATAAATGTTTGAAATATCTTTGTTGAACCCACTCCTTTCTCAGACAAACAATTAAGTATAAAAAAAAAGTATTATACCAAGCTTAAAAAAGAGAAAAAGTAAAGCAGATATGTAAACTCCTTGGTTAAAAAAAAATGGATGTAAAATGATGAAAAATGAATTTAAATTGTGGGTGGACTCTCATGTACATTGCACTTAAATATATATAAAGTTCCTAAAAATATATATACTATATACAGTTATCACATTGATGTGAGTGAGTACTTGTAATTTACTGGTACCAGTCATGATAATTACAACTTAGTATAAACACTATCTATTTGTTAAGGGAATCGAATAGATGAGGTATACAATATAATTTACCCTTGAAATGAAGCCCACAGCAACAGCAGGAAAATGTGCACTTATGTTTCTGTAGGTCACTGTGGTGTAAAATCAGCTTGCTGCTGATTTCCATACTTTGAGTGCGAGCAGGCCAAGCACACAAGTCAGTCAAGCGTTCTACCCTGCAGACTTTCCATCCCTACACTCTGGACCGTCTGACAGCCATGCTGTGTAGCAGGAAGGGCGCGGGAAGGAAGGGGTGTGCATTGAAGAGCAACGGAGGTTTTCATGGTCACAGGCGGCTGCACGGGACCCTATAAATGTCATTCTGCCTGGTGGGAGGACGGGACAGAGTTATGAAGCCAAACGGAGGATCACCGCGGCGATAATGTTTTTCACAGGCAGAGCACTGGAACCACCTGCAGGTTTAAATCAAATTCCACCATCTTCTACCCCAACAGTGGCGTCGGCGAAGGAGAGTGAACTGCAAACACGACAGGCTTTGTCCAAACACACTCACAGTGCTGAAATTATCACCTGGAAGTGGGAAGAAGAAGTAGTGATGGTGAGTTCACTTCCCAATCAAAGTTATGAAAAAGAGTGAAGTCCCAAAACCACATTGTTGTTCTGCAACCATTTTGTGAAACCCTGGATCCTGGTTAGTGCTGGTCATCGGTTTTCCTTTCCGAGGCGTCGAGGGCAGATCGTGTTTCTGCTTATTGAGATGTCTCATTAGTGAGCAATACAGTGGGCGAGGAGAAAATCAAAAGTTATATTTCTGATATAATTTATGCCCGTCTTGACTCAAGTGTGGCACATTCTTTTTTTTTTTTTTTTTGCTGATACAATGGAAAATATATATAAGTGTGGCACATTCAAACAATTGACAGCTGTGGAGGCTGGGAAGAATATGACTGAATAACACTGCCACGACACATCACGATGGGTTTTCCCGAGCACGCCGTGTCGGTGTGTGGCTGGAACTGGCTGGTAGTGCTACCAAAAGAGGCTTGGCAAGCGGCCACATTTTTTCAGGAAGGCTTTATTCACCCCTGTGTACGAATGCATCTGCTGCTTTCACTCATTGCGTGAGCTTTATTTATTTGTCTACTCCTCAACCTGCTGCTCAGCATTGAACCGAAGCGATGGCAATCGGGGGTGCTAATGGTTCTTGATAATACACAGTTGCAGTCCATACACTGTTCTTAAAGCACAAAAACAAACAGAGAGAGAATAACACACACTCACACACGCACACACGCACACGCACACACACACAAAGTCTGGCGGAGCTAATCCAGACAGCGGGGTTTCTCCGTAGGATTTCACGACAGACACTGCTGTCAGTGGCCTGCTGCCCCAAGGGCACCAGCCGATCAGTCTGCCTGCAGGGCCTGAACCAGACCTTCGAGCCTTGAGGGCAGGCGCTCCTCACCGCCTAACTCGGCTATCGCCTCATCTCTGTTGCATTATTGATGAGCTCCTCAGCTCTCTGACAGCTCTCTGCTAGACAGGAGGATTCCACTGCAGCAGTATTCACCGAGAAGAAGCAGGACTGGATTTTGGGAAGTATTTTACCATTTAACAATGGATGCATGAGCGCATGTCCTTTATATGTGTGAATGTGTTAAAAGGATATAAAAACACTGAAAGACAGAGCGCAAGAGATAAAATAGTCTGAACAAGGATGCATGACTGATTTTTTTTTTTTTTTTAGCCCTTTGCACTCTGCCCAGTCAGTCTGTTCAGTAACACAGCCTGTGGTATGAAATCACACTGGGGTCACTGATAGAAAATGCTGATATGAAACCTGCCACCTCTTCCAACATCACCACACATGAGGGTTGCTGCAGACTTAGAGGAAAAACCTCAGTAGTTTTATATCAGCACTATATCTCCAGGGAGAAGGGGGGAAGCTTCCGGAGAATTTTCAAAGGAAACTAAAGTTTGTACTTAAGTCTACATCCTGTGCTGACTGCAAAAGCAAAGCAAATGGCATTTTCGCAGAGTGCAGGTATTGTACACTGGTCTGAGAATGTGAACCTGGGATTGCACCGCACTGTGTGGAAAGATGACGAGTAATGGTCTTGTCTGAGAGAAAGTCAGCTTCAAGCCAAAGAAACTGCAACCTTGGGAATGTTTAACTGGCAGGGATACCATAAACCCACCTTTTTAAAAGCCATAAATCAACATGAGTAGACTGTACTTTTTAAATAAATACCGGACTCAAGAGAAGAGGGGTTTGTGAGGTGGAGGGTGGGGGGGGGGGGGGGGGGGGGGGGGGGCAGGTCATAAGAGGTTGATTTCTTTCTTTTTTTTTAACAGTCATGTGCAGTGGATTGTATATGAGGTGACTATGTGTGAGGCTTAGTAGTCCCTCATAGAATGGCAGCTGTCTTTTGACCAATCATTCAACCACGCTCATGTCTGAATGGCAACGTTAAGTACAATCTGTCGATATGTATGTAGATATGTATGTACACATACATATTTCATATACGTATATGTATGAAAGCTAAAACATATGAAACCTAATAAAAAATTAGTTTGGGGACTTTTTAGAGGATTAAAAAAAAAAACAATGATACAATAATATACTATACATACGTTTAGAAAATACACTAATACTTTGTATAAAGGTTCTTAATTAAACCTTTTACCTCCTGAGCTAAGAGGGTCGCCACAGCTTGATATGTCAGATTTTGAATATAATATTTACTTTATGCTCCATTTGAACTTGTAGCTGCCAGGCTGAGATAATGCCTAAACTGTTCAGCTGCGGCTCTCCACTCAGGAGTTCACTATTCACTCCAACTCTCATAACAAGCCGTATTGCATAGAGGTTTCCCTGAGTGATAGCTTATCAGCGGGAGATCTGAGGTAAATGGGCTGGAAGCAGGGGGTTCGACTTCATATAAACAGAAGACACTTGGAAAAACAGCAGTAGCAGGAGAGTGGGAATGGGGAACAAACGAGTCCGAAACTGTGAGAGCAAAAGGGTAATTTGATGGGAAAAGAAAGGAGACGAGATATATTTTCCTATGTTGTTTTCACTCATACGTTCAGTGAGATTACGTTTGAATGACTATGGTAGCCAAACTTGCGTTTGGCAAAGCACAAACGTCTTTAACCTGATTTGTAAGGAAGGGAGACTATTGCTTCTGGGCAACACGCATGAGTTTTCTAGCGCCGGCCAACCTCAGCTAATGCCCCCTGTCTTACTGATTCCCGGTGCTGTTTGTGGGCAGGGAGCCTGTAGACTGGAGCTGTCAGGGCCCCGCCTCGAGACGCCAGGCTCTCTCACCCACCCGCAATTTCCCCGGCTGAACCACCCCCCCCTTCCACCTTCACCACTACCACCCCTGCTGCCTCAACCTCCCCAGCACGGCAGGGCAGCACGGCTTCTCCAACCACTGTTTTGACAAGTACTTTAGACATAATGTCACAGCGAACCCCCAGCCTGCCAGAAATGCTAACTAACCATAACACTAATTAGTCAGCGGGAGAATGGGGTTGGAAATGGTAGCTTGAACAGTGAGTGGTGGCGGCCATTGTGGGAACACTTGGATCTGATCCTGATTGACAGAGAGAACAGAAGAAGAGAGAGAATGCGAGAGAGAGAGAGTGAAGGGGGGGGTAGAAGGCCAAAGTGGAATTTCAGGCAGCCAATCTCCCTTGGTGCATGCACAACAAGGTAGAGCGCAGGGCTTTCAGGAGGCGGGTTGAGTTTCACATGATCTGTCCCCGGTGTGCTCCTCCGCCCACTTATCTCCAAAGCCATCAGTGTCGGCAGGGTTACCTCTTCCATAACCGTTTAATGGTTTCATCACCCATGTCCTCAGACATTTTATAAGACAAATAAAGTCCTTTCTGTTTTTACTCAGGGGTTTCATTTTTTATTTTATTTTTTTTTGCGGGTGTTGATGTGGTAGGACATTATGGCCTAAATATTGGACCTGCCAAAGAAGATGGATAGAGTGTCACCATTATTAAAGCATAGGCAAGATGCTGATGAACGACCAGTGATTCACACAAGGTTGGATAAATTACAGTTTTACACATGGTAAAAGGGGCATTTGTAAAGATAGAGATTATGTAATACCTGTAGAGACTCCATTGAGATAATTAAGTCAAAATCCATGTTTTTATATAACTTTATGTATACAGTTTTCTTTCTGTTTGAATTTTCATTTACCTCCCTCGCCTCACAGCCGGAGGAAAGCAGGACATGGAACTCAGTTTCTGAGATCAACACTTGTTGCATTTATTGGCCACTTACTTTTATGTACAGCTTCTTGCTAGATCTGCTCAGCATATGCACGCTCGCTCTCTCACGCACACTGGCCAAGCGAGCAATGTGCCTGTTAAACGGGCCATGCGAGTCTCGCCCACTACTGTCATGCATACGTGCTTGTCTGCCTGTGTGCACGATTGTATGGGAAACACCACTTTACAATCAAAAAACTGCACCAAATGCCAAAAAGGCGCCAATCTAATCCAGAGAAAGTAAAAAAATAAAAGTAGCACTCACCATCACTTGTAGATTAAATCCATCCTGCTGTAAAATGCTGCACAAAGCCTTTGTTGGTTTGAGTTAGCTCATATATTTCTGGTGTCGGTCTTCCTCTACTCACAATTTACGGTTCTTCTGCAAAAGGCCCTTAAGCAGGTCTGCTATCATATCATCGATCTTGCTGTTAATTTAGCCGCCATCACTCCAGAGTAGCAGATAATAACGGAGCATGGGCCAATCAGTCAAGCTCATTTCAATGGCAACACCAAGACCAGCACTAGAAACTCTGCTGGCCCTAAGGCGGTCCGTCAATATCACATCAAAATGTGATTGGCTGATGATACTGTCACTCAACATTTTAACCCAATAGCAGCATCCAGCTTCCATCAGAGGGGAGCAATGCTTTCCATTGCTTGAGCTGGGATGTGTTTAGAGGACATAGGAGATTTGAGCTCCATAATGTATAACCAGTCGTCTTCTGTAAAAAGTTGCTAAAGTCACTAATTGATTCCAGGCACCGATTTCAGAATCACTTTTTAATTATTACAAAAGAAAAATAAAAAAATATATATATATATATATATATTTGACAGGGTTAGCAGTGCTAGCCCTGCTGCCCCTGACTGCACACCACTGAGAAATGATCTATCATTATTTTATAATAGGGTAGATACAAGAGCATCGATTTCTGATAAATGACTTTACTTAAAAAAGTTGAATACAAAAAAGTTCTCTTCTCAAAATATCACAAAAATGAAAACGCCTCTACATAGACTAGTATTTATGTTCATATTTTGAATATAGTTTAGAAACTTTAGTCTTTTGCCCTTGGAAAGTGAGGTTGAATCGATGTTTCTTATTCACGAGGTCTGGGTTTGGGTTTTTTTTTACCAACCTATCTAACACTATTAAATTGAAAAACGTGCATACATTTGCCACCTCTGGACTTCTGTAAATAGTTGTCCTTTTTTCCCCCTGGACAATAAAACAGGAAATAAAATCCCCTTTCTTGTGTGCAACAATCAATAAATCTCCCAAACTCCTCAAACAGCTTCCAAGAGAAACAGCGATTGTATTTGACTTGCTTATCTAGAACATATGAGGAGGAGAGGCGTCAGAGAGAATACCCTGCAGCTGCTTTCAAAACAGCAAACACATGTTGTAGGCACAGTAGAGATGATCTGATTGGCCCCTCACACCCACATGAGGAGGACAGTGTCAAACACTGTCTTCAATTGATGTGTCCAAGCATTCCTAAAAGCCATGCAGCTTACCCACAGACTTTTCCAAAATTGTCTTCATGGGAAACTTCACTTATTTCTTTGGTTTAGCTGAATGCAGTCAGTTAAAAAAAAAAAAAAAAGTCCACATTAGGCAATGCAGTCAATGAAATCTTAGTTATCTGTGTCAAAAAAAGTCAAAATATAAACCTTAATACATTTTGCATGCTAATGTCCTATTAAAATGGTTAATAAGTTTCAACAGCAATGTGTGTATCTTCGAAATAACACATGTTAAATCCAGACATTAACACTTTTCAGAAATCTTCATGCAGCTTAACTCTGAAACACAGTGATCAAGTAAAGGATGTGGTATGTTTAATGTCTGAAGCTACAGGAGGTTTGCACTTGTGGTTTAGTTAAATGTCATGTAACTAGTGTTTGTTGTTGATGGCGTTGCCTTCGTATTGAAAATAGTCCAATGTGCTATCCTGTTACTCATCTAATCAGCGGCGCTGCTGACTGTGAATTTGAATATCAGAACCTTAACATAAACGTTCCCAATTAAAGATGAGAACAAGGCACCTATGCCACTTCTGGGAGTACGAGTAGCAGTTTTCCATTGTTGATCTTGGTTAGAATCGATGGCACGGTGGAAGTGGCGACCAAAGTAGAACTGAATAACAATAAAGTAATTCTCGGTAGTTAATCAAACATGAAAACTTTGTATAAATACTCTTACAGGCATGCATGACGCAGCGTCACACTTTGAAGCTTAGGTTACTCACTCCTTGTTACTCACCACATTGTGTGCACATCATGGTTGAGCTAAAGCACTTTCTATAGTTAAACGAGAATATTTGTTTAAGAGACGTATAAATAATAGAGAGATCAAATTGTTTTTCACTGATGTGGAACATTAAATCAGAAAGATGCTCTTGTTTCAGTTTACCTATTACCTCAAAAGCCCAGGATGGATTCAACATGACATAATTAAATAACAACATTCTTTTTCGACAAAATAAAGATTTAGAAATTAGGTTTATTTGAAGAAAAAAAAAAAAAAACTAACTGAAGAAAAAAATTGCTTTATAGCACTGGCTCCAACAACATTTGGTCAGGCTATGTAATGGAATTTTAAAACTTTTGCACGCTCCTGTCTGCCCTTATGCAGCACCCCAATGCATGCGAAACACAAATATCTGAAGTAAATAAAGATCTGTAAAAGACAAACATCAAACTCCTGGATTGATTAAAACTTTTGTACATTTTTCTGTATTTCCACTTTGTGTATTGTGTCTATTAATTTATTTTTTTATTTTTTTATTTTTTTAAACTATATGTGGTCAATCACCCTAGTGCAGCACTATTAGTAGGTTATCATGTGAAAATCGAGATGGAGAAATATCTTCATGTCTGCACACCATACTTCTTTTAATCCTGAAAAGTCTTACAGGTATATAACACTGCTATCAAAAATATGTCCCAAAGTGTCAACCATCGCTGTCGTAGTAAAGAATATTGAACACACTGTTAACAATATGGCTGAGTCAGATTTGTTACACCAAAGCAACCTGATTTGGTTCATCAAGCATCAAGTTAGATTTGACATATAACTTAATTAAATGATAAGTATTTAGATTTATTGACAGTTTAAAAACAGCAACAAGAAAATGTCATCATAATTTATCCAAAGCCGGGTTCCGCATGCAGATTTAAAGACATTTTAAGAAATGAGCAGTCACGGCATTGCATTTAATGTTAGACAATTCCAAAGTTTGCACAGATGTTTTATGCCATAATTTTCAGAACTGTTAATGTGTATATTGCAGAGAGTGAAAGAGTGAAGATCAAATGATCCATGTGTGTTTACCAGACTGGTCTCAAACATTGTTTCAAAGTGTTTGTCACCTTGCAAGCTTCTCGTGTGAATGAAAACAACTGCGTTAAAGTTCTGTGGGGTTTTGATGTTTCCTAAAAGTGATCACAGTGGTGTCAGTTTGCATGGCTCTTTCAAAGGCTGTGACCTGCCACTCGGGCTAAATTTAAGCTGCCATCGATCAGTATCACACTTTTTTGAGGCCACCACATCAGCTATGCACTTCCAGGGTGTGAGCAAAGACACACTGTATTTCTCTGAAACTGCAACCCTTGCAGTCAGATTCTCAGAAGTGGGTATATCAGCTTTCTTGTTGAGACTTGTTGAGATTTACAGATCCTGTGGCTTTCTTTTTTTAAATTTCCAATGCAAAATTTGCCTTTTGTGTGAATAATTACGCAACTTAAATTTCCTGCAATGTTTCCCATGCGACTATTTTGTCTCCAAATAGCAAAGCAAAATATATTTTTCTCCTTAGTCCAAGATGTTTTGGTTGATACGTCATTGTTAGGGTCTCTTTTAATCTGAAATATTAAAACTGCTGTTATTAGCTGTGACATGGGTTGCAAGTATTTTGAGACACCCTGTAAATGTATTTTATGTTACATAATAGACCAACACAATATGGTGCATAATTGTGCATAATTTTAATGTTTCCAACTGTTTATTTGCAAAAAAATAAATAAAATTGAAAACCATGTATCATTTCCTTCCACTTTAGAATTGTTTTATGTGGCATATTGTGTTGGCCTAAAACAATCTAAATATAATAAGAGTGTATTTGTGATTTTAATACGACAAAATGTGACAAAGTTAAAGGGGTATAGGCCTGATATTGCTGTCATATTGATGGTGATTTCATGAATTATATAAGACAAGAACTTTCTGGATATTTAATCTAAAAAACAAACCAACCAACCAGTGATCCAATTACTGTCAAGTTTGAGAAAAAGCAGGACAAGTAAAACTTGAGTAAAACTCACTAACAAACATAGAAGAAAGACACCAAAAGTGATGGAAGACATTTAAAGATGGTAAAAAGATTGAATAGAAACAGGAGTAATAGGCAGCATCTCTAAACTGTAGACCGTGCGATGCATATTTCATTAAAAATATATTATGGTCCTCCTTTAACTTATAAATGAAGTTCATGATCTTATACAATACAATAAAGCATGCATGGGGATCTTTCCGTCGTTGAACAGGAAATGTGAAAATTTAGCAATTTTTATTTAAAAAAATAAGAAAAATGGTAACACAATTTTGATCAAATTGTGTTACCATTGGACACATTTAACTCGGCCTCCCGTGCTTCCTTTGGCCACACATCACTGCCTTGCACATGTGTAAATATTCTGAATTAATCAACATGATGTCAGTCAGAGTCATATTGGCCTGTGCTGTAGATGTCACATGAATGGAGATGTTACACAATGAAACTGTATCAGAAGAATGTCGTCAGAAAAACATTTAATAATGCAAAATTACCCCAAAAAAGAAAAAAACGTCAGCCATAAAATTGGGAAATTCCCTCGTGCACCAATAGAAACATGAAAATGTTGTTCACATATGGCATGAGATCACATAAACTGTGGGTACATATCTAAACATTTCTGAAGTCAGAGAAAGAAACAGAACAATATGGAAAACATCAGCTGTTTAAATTATGAATAAGCACATGCAGCTTTGAACACTCAGATGAAACGCACTGCCATTGGATGGTCCTTATGGGAAAATGAAGTATTCAAGTGAACACATACTGGTGTGTTTGAACATAAAAACAAATGCATAAACAGGCTCACACGTAAATGTTCTTTTTATTTCTTTTCACCAGCTTCTGATCCAGCCGGCCAGCAAACGCCTCTTTGTCATTCTCTCAGCAAAGCCCGTTTATAAAGTCTTTGATTTATGAAGCTGCTCCACGCAGCCAAAACAATGCCTCTGACCTCTTTTCCCACAGTTCCTTCATCCTCTGTCTATCAGCAGATGCTGAGGAGACAATCATGTGCAATAACTGCAGCCGTATGTTGCACAGTGTTTGCAACATTCATTGAAAAAACATTATGTGGAATCTTTCAGGACACTAGATGCTAAGGGGGCAAGATAGCATGCATACTACCATGCTAACAAAGCTTGAGCTCTTTTAATAAGTGGAAGACCATACATTATGCATAATAATTTTCACTAGTAGTTATCAGACACAATCTTAAAAGCCCTGATCCAGTGTGTGTGTGTGTGTGTATGTGTATATATATATATATATATATATATATATATATATATATATATATATATATATATATATATATATATATATATATATATATATATATATATATATATATATATATATCCTGTGTTTCAAGATAAAAGAAAAAAATCATAATTTATGTTCAATATAAACATGATTTTTAGCTTTCAATTTTATACATCATAGTTATTACTATTAGGTGAAGGACTTAAATCAGTACATATCATTTTACATACTTATTTTACACAGGCATTTGTTCTTTTATTTGTGTAGAATATGTGAACATTTGCCAGCTCGACGGGAAATCTTAAAATTCACACCCGTGAAATAATAGGTAAAATGATAGCGAAAATAAGACTGAAGAAAACAAAAAGGCAATTCTTTATTAATGAAAAAAGAGCAAAAACAGACACCACTTTGCTGAGGACAGAAAATAGGAATTGTACAGAGGAGTATAATCTTGTAAAAAAAAAATGGAAATCAAACCAGGTACTGCAAGGAAACGGGGAAGCAGGAGAGCTATGAAACAGTGCTGCCAAAAATCCACTTCTTGGCAAAGACAATTTAAAAGCAAGGTTGCATAGCCTATAAACATATTGTGATTACATATATTATTTGACAGTTTACAGAAATAGGGGCCTAATAAACCTTGCCACTGTATTTGGGGTCCCCCAGTTACACCAGGTGGAACTTTATATTAAAGAGGAATTACAAGCTGGCGGTGACATAAACGAACTAACATCTCTCCCTGTTGGTGTTGTTTTGGGAAGTCGAGATACGATGCATCCAGAACCAGTAAAAGACGTTGACTCAAAAAGGTTGAGACGCTCTTGTTACACATAAATGGAGCATGAAGTGGTCGTGTGTGCAGCCAGAAGGCGCTGAGATGGTTTTGGGTCTCCATTCTGTGTGATACCGACAAGCTTACATGTACATGTACCTTTCAACACGTGTCAGAAGTGCCAGCAGCATTGGAGAAGTGGTCCAATAAACCTTTTTTGTGTCACTCCTCTTGCTCTTATTTATTGTGGAGATATTCAGATATTCCATTCTCCATTCTTTTTTCTGTTTACATATGCTCCAATCATTCAGCTGTACAATATATCTTTATCAACGTTATGCAGATGTTCCAAGTAAAAGCATCAGACAGCCAAAATCATTTATCTTAAACTATGTCAAAGCTTTTAGAATCTACACCAAGATATGACCATTTAAGACTTGTATTGTTCATACACACTCTGGTTTGCCGTCTTTCTGTGGCTCAGCTGCAGGGAATGTGAAACCTGTTGCACGAAACTCAAAAAACAGACACAAAGTCACCCAAGAGTGCTTTTATAAATATGTACCAAATTTCACACATGCTTAATTTAATGACTGCCACATCATTATTCACTATTTTCATGCTTGTTGGATTATTGGAATTTCAATAGGTGCTCACCATAATTCCACAATTCATTCAATTGACTGCAAGTTGATAAGAAAACAGCACCATTAACATTTTGACAACAACTAAAACCAGAACGCAGTAATTACGTTTAAAGTCCTCTTATTCCTTCCGAATTGAGAGTTCACTTCTTACTTTTGAGATTTCTGCACAAGATGGCCAAACAATATTTATCGGACACGTTGCACCCACACAGACTTGTGATGTGGTACACTAGTCTGGCACCACCCTCATAAGGTTGTCGGAGGCTTCTGTGGCTCCAGGTCCCTGCTGGATGGAGCTGCATTCATCAACACGCAGGGTGTTGGAAAACTTGTTTGACCCGGTGCCCTGGAATGTTGTGACGAGGAGAAACGACTGATATCAATCGGAGCAGTGACTTGTTGTTAGACTAATGTCGCAGACACATACTGCTCATAACAGCCGAAATTGGATAAATATACATCTTCCAAGTTTGTCTAAATGTGTGTCTTCAGACCTTGGTGACCTTCCTCCCTGTGTTTCCTTTTTCAAGATTCAAAACAGGGAAGCTGACATGATGTTTTCTATTTGTAGTTCCAAAGTGCTGGAAAAAGCTGAGACCGACTGATCTGTGCTGTGGTTTGCAGAAGAGCCTCACGGGTACACATCATTTGTGATACTTGGTGAATAGACGAGCAGAGGAGGCCAGCAATAGACCTCAGAGGGATTCTGCATCATGTCTCTGGGTGTGAAGGTTCATGAAGGATAATGCAGACCCCCCCCCCCCCCCCTCTCACTTGGTGATTCAGAGTTTAGATGTCTACACCTCCCACTCACTCTCATCTCCTTTGCCTGATCTTTTGCCATCTTTGTTTCCCAGTGGTGGCGAGTTCTTTCCTCCTCTGTCTCCACTGCCATTTTACTTACAGACTATGTATCTGTAAACACGTGAACTCATGTGTGTTCGTAATTATAAACACACACAACCAAAGTATCACACGCTCACATGTGGACTTGTATTAGTAACATGAATCCTGGGTGGAACGTCCTAACATCCTCACATTAATCCGGAAAGGAATCAAAATATTATGCTCTCCTTCATGAGTGCTGAAAAACTAATGAACAACAGCTAAAATGAAAGGAACCTAATTCTGTTTTCTTAATCTTGCCAAAAGCTGGAAAACAAAAAATGTACCTCTTGTCACCTCAATTTCTCCCCTCAAACAAAGCAGATTCCCCAGAATGACTGGAAATTACAAGATGAATTAGAAGCCCATTCTATCTTGAAAACAGAGGGACTGTGACCTGGAAATAAAGAAAGATTTTATGGAGCCTTGGCAAAGGCTCTCTATTGGCTTAACTTCCTCTGCCCCCTCTACACACCAGCAATTTTGCATCACTTTATCATTTCTGTAAAAGAGCCTTTCCTCCCTCAGCTTCTCTCTTAATTTCTTAACTTCTTCAATAGACTAAAGCCACAGAGATAAACACACATTTCAGCAAGTCATTAAGGATTTCTTTAGGCTCTTTTTGCATATTTTGGTGCCAGAAGTTTTAATATATAATGACGTCGGTTTCTCTTGTCCATAATTCCCAGTGAAGGTCGCGAGCTGTCGTCCATCCAAACTACCAGGCTGTTTGTACATAGAACTGTCCACTTATTTAGTTGCAATGCGTAAACACAAATTCTCACACATACAAACATGCACTCCATCATAGGTTACATGCCGACCCACCTTCACTCCCATGGAGCCATTTTTACATACTGCAAAACCATACGTGACATGACCCGCCCACACAGGACCGTACCTTGCCACACTACACTTGAACTATACTTGACTTGTACAGTCTGTTTCATTAAATTGCTGATTCCCTTGATTCAGACGCCACTGAATTAAGAAGGGTGCTCACTTTCACTCTCATGGTGCTTTTGTAACCTCAGTAAGGTGATACTCAAATTACCTTACAGCTATAGACCTGAGAAATGTATAAATGCAACTCATTGGAGACTCGTGTTCTTTTTTGTCCGTTCTGCTTATCTTGTGGTGTCTGCGCACGCACACAGACACACACACACACACACACACACACACACACACACACACACACACACACACACACACACACACACACACACACTACTTGCCTGAAGACGTAAACCAGATGCACTTCAATGTGTTTAATAAAAAAGCGGAATGGCTGGAGGTGGAGGAAAAGTTTAACTTTTTTTTTTTGCTTTTGCTTTGACAGCGAAGCAGCTGTTTCAACACTGCACCTAATAGAGTTTGAGTTAAGTCCCAATTAATCAGAGCAACAAACACTAGCAAAGCCTTTCAATTTTCTTATTACATTTACTGTATTTTTAGCCTGTAGGCGTGCACTGAATTACAATGAATGTGAAGTATACTGCAAACTCACAGCCAGGGTATGTAGCACGTAAGGGTTTAAAGTAACTAAGTGCACTTATTGAAGTGGATGCATTCACATACTGTTTCTTGTTATTTGTATTAAACATTTGATCCACTTGATTCGTTTTTTTCATTTGC
This sequence comes from Blennius ocellaris, assembly GCF_963422515.1. Lineage (NCBI taxonomy): Eukaryota > Metazoa > Chordata > Actinopteri > Blenniiformes > Blenniidae > Blennius > Blennius ocellaris. Next base: position 5,756,721 of record NC_137661.1, on the reverse strand, counting down.
TTATACGTCTGTACAGCAAAAGGAAAATGATGTGTCTTTTGCAAAAAGTGACTTTTTATATCCTTCAATGTATTGTATCAGATTTGGAACCACTTTAAAGGAAACTTTTTGAAAACGGCTTCCGAAGTGGAACTTTGTGAGAACGCTCCGACTCCGTCTCCATGGAAACACACTGCTACTGCACATCACAATCCAAATAGTTCTTCTACACATGTGCGAGTAGATGAAACAATAACAACAATGTTTTCCTCCAGAGTGTCATGAGTCCCAGTCCATATCCTCCTGGGACTTGGTAGTTTTATAGTTGAGAGTTGCCGTAATAACGATCCAACTGGGTTCTATGTTACATACATACAAATGACTGCCCATATATCCCATTAATGTTTGTAGTGTGTTGCTTTCTGCTTGCATATGTGTGTTGTTTGCTCACAAAAACAACCAACAGCACCAACTCATTAACTGGAATGCTCACTAGGTTGTTTTCAGTGTTTCTGCCGCTTCTGTGTAAACGGACATCATTTTCAAAAACAAAACTTTTCTAAAATCAAAATTCGAAAACAATGTATTTTCACTTGAAACGTTGTGTGAATGGGGCCTTGGTGTCTGCTCGATGGCTGAGCTTCTCATTCTAATTACACAGAGTGACGCCAGCCAACTTCAGCTGTTTGTATCTCCCATCTCATTCTTACGGTCACGACCCAAAGTTCCTCGCCATGCTTGAGCGCAGGGGATGTGGACCAACCAGTAAACAGAAAGCTTTGCTTTACAGCTCCCTCTTCACCACAGCAGCCTGGTAAAGTGACAACATGACTGCAGCCACCTGTCCGAGGAATCTGTGGTCGATCTCAAGACCTCTTGTCCCGTCGCTCTTGAATAAGGCCCCGACTGTATGGTCACAGTTCTCACAATGACTTTTGATTATAAAGGACATAAAATCTGTCCTTCACTCCTCACATTTTCTATCTACCCAACGTTTGCTTTGGCCCTTGTTTGTAGCACAAATGCCTGCCTCGTGCAATCTCACGTTCAGCTTGAATTTTTGACGTGCTGTGATTTGGGTCACTGCTCTTGGCACTCTGAGTTGAATATGTCTCTGGCGTTATGCATGATGTCAGTGGCAGGCGAGAAAAAAAAACTATGGAGTGCTGGGAGGGAAATGAAAGAAGTATTTTATAGGGTATATTTATCTTCAGCAGAGTTTGCTTCCACGCCATCCTTTAAATACCACTCATCATCCCACTGAATAGAAAGAAGGACACTGAATGAGTTTAGGACCGAACAGCATCTGACCAGTACTGAACATTTTATGTCAAGTGAAATTCTATTAAAATATGGTGATTTTGAAAAAAGAAAAAAAGTTTGCAATGTACAATTTTAACTACATAACTGGAGGGATGTCGATCTTGAGCATCTGTGATAAGAACTATCAAATTTGAGGGAGGGATTTCAATTCAGTTTTATTTAATGTTGCCACTGACATCAGAATGTCACGCATGTCAGTGCTGAATTGCGATACAGACAAGTAACCAATGAGACCACATGAGAGTGACAAACCAATTTTTATCTCCATGTAACCCAATCATCGGGGGAATGTGGGAAAAAAATGGATGGATAATTTTTTACATTTCCCAAATAATATTTTATACATTTTAAGAAAATACTTTACTTCAATTTGTAATCATGACTGACATCAAATATATAGCATCTGTTTACTAACGAATGCTTAAATCTATTAACCAAACATTATAGAAACTTTAATCAAATGGTAAGTAGGGTGGTTTGGACCAGGAAATCTTCTTTTATCTCTTATAGAGAACATGACTAATTACTTTTCTGTGCCTTTTTCAATAATGTGATGTTCAGTAGAAAGTGTGAAAACATTGTTAAGCAAAATGCTAATGATAGCTGAAGAGTTCTACTTACTCAAGTGATAAAGTAAAGAGGCGACTTATCAGTGTTTACACTCTAACGAGACTGGCATATTTGAGGGCAACACAAAGGAGTTTTAAGTAAACACTTCGTGAGAAAATTAGCATTGGAGTTTGAAAGAAAATGTACATTCACAAAGGTAATTGCTGAAGCTCAGTGTTGATCTGCTTGTGTCTCTAATGAGGATTATTACAGACAGTCTTAAGTATGTATCATCTATTTTCTTAGTTCTGACATAAATAACAAGCCGAGCACTGTGTTTCTCATGATCAGTGAACTTGACAAAGTTTCTGTTTATCGTTGTCAAAGAAACCTTTTCCTCTTTCGAGGTTCAAATACTGTGAGGTTTTCTTGTTAAATCTTTTTGTTACCAAATCATAGTCAAAGGTTTCACCAGGAAATCCTTGTGCACCGTGTTAAATTGTTTAAGTTGATAATTAATACATTTCTAAGTCTGACAGTGCTGCAGCAAACACAAGTTTAACTTTCGGTCACATATGGAAATGGCAGGAGTTGTCTGTGGAGTTCTGTGGCCACTGCATGGCTGTGAGGCATGTGGGGGTGTTAGAAGCGAAGTTCAAATGCCGTATATAATGCAGCGACTTTTTATATTTCAGTTCCAGCTATTTATTGACTGTGTAGGAGGATCGGGCCCACAACACCAGCAAGTCAGACAGTGTCAACAATGTGAATAACAGCAGAGGAAGGAGACATAAGTGCATAAAATATTATTGGTAATATTCATATTTTTTTCCAAGAAAGATCTGGTTTTCATCACTGCAACATTTTCCCAGTTTCATAGCAAATATTTCATTTAAAACAGTTTCAACTTTCTCAATATTTGTCAGGTGGTTCACACATTTGAAGCATCATGGACTTCATTTGTTGTGCCATGAAATCACTACACTCAGAGATAAATAATTGTATAGGTAAGCTGCTGTAAAGGTTGGTTTGTAAATAAAATCACAAAGACCAAATGGATACTCTTGAAATGCTTTATTATTTAACTGTTGTAACTGAGTGTGCTTCTACTATGATGTTCCACTTTTTGTGCCCCCCACACTGCAATCACAGTTCAAGAGCATTAAAGGCTTATGGTCTGTGTTGGGATCATCATCTCATGTGCTAAAGAAAAAAAAATAGAAGAGAAAAGAATAAAAAATAGAAACTGCCGTCGAGCTTATGCCATGAGAAAATCTTCAGAGGCCCTGACCAGCGCAACACGGAAAATGTACATGAATCAGAAAACTTTACCACTACAGTTTTGAATGTGCTGTCTGCATTCAGCTTGTTATCACTGCAGTAAAAATACAGTGACCATAAACTGGGCCTAAACACCAGCGTTTCGTTAAATATATTCTTTAATAAAAAGCAAAATGAACACAGCACAGATTTAGCGGTACCACAGCCGTCAGACTGAAAGGAGAAGTAAGGACTTGATGAGCAATAATCGACTTTGGTTTGTGGCTGACGTGTCCAAATAAACTTAGGAATGCACTTAGGAACATTAGCAGCTAAATTTAGATTACACAGAAACCTTTACGATGAAGTTGGGAGAACAACACTTCTGTGACTTTGTCATTTAGATTTAATGCTATTTCCAATGAAGTCTTTCTTTTCATCAACCACACGATTAGATACGTTCTGATGGCAAAATGAGGTTAAACCACATACAAAAAAAAAAAAAAAAAATGTAATGTAATGTAATGTACTGTGGGTGAAATTAAATAGAATACGGATAAAACTTCATACCGATCTGGTGCCCACAGCTTAAAAAAGACTCCAGCTATATGGAGATATTGATGAACATAGTCTGGTGCCTTAATCCTTCAACTTTTTAGAGATGATTTTTTTTTTTTAAAGGATAATGAAATTGAATGAATCACGCCTGTAGGAGCCAACAGAAAAAAAGTTGACACCATCGATGAAAACTGTCTGCACATGTATTCATGCTGCATACTTACCTTCTTTTCAGTCTGACAGGTTGACACCAATTGCGTTGCTTCGATTAGACTCTTCTCTGATGGAGATGATGTTTTTATAACCAATGTAAATGTCTCCACTAAACACTACATGTTTACACATATAGCAAATAACAGACGTGAAACTATAAGGAATATAAGGGTCTGATTTTTAGGGCTCAAATGAGCAATCATTTAAATACATTTTAGGGGGAAAAAGGAGGATTATAAAGTTGAAAACAAATTGAAAAGTACTCATAGATCCTTTTGAAAGAAAAACAAGAATACCTAAACATCTTGGTTCAACATGTTCTCTCAGAAATAACTACGTCAAATAAAAATACAATAATGAAATATATGCACTGTTGGTTAAACCTGCTTTATTCACACATGTGCTCTGAACAATTGATTTCAGGCATGCCTCACAGATTCTCACCCTCATGTTAACTTCATCTCAACTGTGTTGCATTTGGATGATTTTGTAAGCCTCAAAACCCTCAAATGTGTGCATATAAATAATGGGATACAAGGCCACACACACACATACCCACATGCACAGATTTTTGTCTGTATTCTATTAATGAATCGCTTTTGGCGAACCCAGTCGAAACTCGGTCAACTCCTGCTCACCCTCACCGTTACTCCCATCTGAACACCAGTCTGCCTCTGAAGAAATGTCCTTCAAGGAAAAAACATCAAATATAATTCAGTCCCACAATGCAGAGTGTAAAAGGTCCACACAATATTAACAACACACACACACACACACACACACACACACACACACACACACACACACACACACACACACACACACACACACACACACACACACACACACACACACACACACACTTCCTTCTTTTGCCTCCGCAGTCACCCTGTGACTCAGTCGGCCCAGTAAATCCAGTCTGTCCAATCGATTAGCTCTCCTTCTTCACGCACCTCCCTAATGCCGGAGCCCCGAGAGGCCCCTGTGCTCCCCACCTGTTTGGTGCAGATAGGCCGCCGGAACGCCTGTTACAGCAAATGTGACGTCCGAGGCGTCCGCCGAAAAGCGACACGTGATAATGTGTGAAAGTTGTAATGAATTCATGCCAGCGGCTTTCTTTTGCTTCCCCATTAGTGACTTTTGTCGGCCTGACGGGGAGCAGTCGATGACAGAAGCCTGCGAACGGCGTCCGTCTGTAAAGCCCAGACGCTCTGAAATAAACCGATAAGACGCTGAGCCCCCAAAACAGCTTACTAATTCAGGCCACTGTCGCCTCCTCAGCCTTGCTCCCGACTGCGATGTGCATCCCTTTTGTTTTCGCGTGATTTTTTTTTTTTTTTACTGGCTTGAATGCTTCTATGATTATGCATGTTAGAAAGTTGTCACACTTTGGAGGTGACTTTGCAACTAAATTCTTTCAGCGGTGTTGAAGATAAAGGAGATAATTAGTCTGATTCCGTCTTACACATTGTTGATAATGGCATACAAGCAAGCCAAGGCAATCAATAAATGTCAGCTAATTAATTGCTTGCTCAAAGCTATACATAGGTAATGGACACACGTTTTTGTGTAAAACTTGCTAGTTCAGAACCTTGCCAAGCTTGTCGAGTGAACATAACGGACGAGAAAACAGAGGAGAGAGGCCCATTAGCTCTGTGTCAACTCTGATGTAGTGGCCACGATAGATCATACGGCCGTGGAGCGAACAGCCATTACAGAATGGCCTGTCAGGGATCCATGAAGTGAATTAGCTTGAACAGGTCAGCTTGGCAGCGGTGAAGGCCTGGCAATGAAACCTCATGAGCTGTGCGCCTGCATACATTAAGGACAGCGAGCACGAGTGGTTTTCAAAAGCACAAAAGACAAACAAATGAAGACACGGGACTGACTTGGAGGAATTGTTTTGATTCTTTTCATGTGTGTACCACATACATCTTTATTTTGCATGATAGTACTGCATCGTCTGGGTTGTCTAGACCAACTTTCAATGACAGTGAAAGTTGACTTTCAATCTGAATCCGACGTTTGTCAGATTATTGTTGAGTTCACAAGTTGCTAGAAATGGGAACATCCCTCAATCACTTGTCTTCACATTGATTTTTGGACACAAATGAAGAAAATTGTGCAGCTCAAAAGCATCCTAAGACTAAAAATAGCTCTTAGTGATGTCACTCTTAGAATTTTCCCTTACTAAGATAAAAGCACTTCCCAAAGCATGTTAAGCCCTAAGAGAGCTCGTAAGGTTGAAAACCGCTAAAAGTAGTGAGGAAGACTTTTAAGAAGCCTAAAAGTTTCTTGAACAGACAGGATGATGGAAAGACAAAGAGAAAGGAAGGATGTTCTCCGTTTGTTTAACGACAATGGTTTAATGACACACAACTGGCTCGATCATACACGAATAATGTTTGTTGTCAACCTCATCATTGAAAAGCTTATTTCTCCCACAGGGAAGCAACGTAATAACGCCAGAGATGAAGGTGATCACAACATTGCAGTACGTTGCTGCAGGGAAGCTGCAGCAGTGGAGTCTGAGAGTGATCGTTACCACGCTTTCACAGCCTCACATTGGTGGTGAATCACAGGAATTGGTGACGGCTGCGCGGCTGTCCACCATTAATGTCGTTGTACTACATTAAGTGGTAAAAATAACCAGTGTGGACAGAAAAGATAACAATAATCAAATCAATATAATAATCGGCATGTGAACCAGATAAGTTCAATCGTTTTTAAGCTGTGTACAAATAAAAGGAATTCTTCTGAGTTTCATTAAATACACATACAATAATTTTCATGATTACACATTTTTAATGCAGCCCAAGATATTTGACCATTAATTTTACTCTCCATTTATTACTGTAGTACTTTTTTCTGCCTTTCTCTAGCAACCAATCACAGCGTTCAGCAGGCTGCATCATACATAGCAACGTGGTCGATCACGCCACTCACTTTTAAAGATTCTTTGCTCGGGATTTTTAGGCTAAGTTCAGAGCTCTAAGAGACTCTGAGACGCTTCATGAATACGGGCTCAGACCTTTGTAATATGGAGCTCTGTAGTCTTACTGTTGCGGCTTTTCCAAAATGGCCTGAATTTAGCTTGGGAAATTTGCAACAATTTAACTTCCCATTAATTTCTGAAACCAATGGAGTGTGCAGCTCATTGACTGTGGTATACATTTTTTTTTTTTTAGGACAAACAGAGAACAGTGGCGCCATAAAATGAATAGGATAAACTTCACTCACTTTCAAAAATGCAATGAATATCATTGGAACCTCAATTAACGACAGGGTTGATGATCAATTTGAAATTTTCAAAGCAGCTGTCAAGTTTACATTTGACATTATCAATTAAAAACATATACATATGTAAAACATATAAATGAGAGATCTTCCTGCATTGAAACTGCCTGGAGTCACACAATCTTTGAGAGGAATACTTTGCTGCGAATGAACTATGCCATGACTTATGTGGGCAATTTATGCAATTTATTTGTTCATTTATATTTCTGGCAAAAGTAAACCTTAGGAATTAATGCAGGGATATCCTTGTTTTCTAGAAGTGAGGAACAATGTGTTGTACAGTGCAGTTTATTGCCCCCACAAACAGTAGTTCATCATAAATATTCTTCTCTGTAGCGTCTAACTATAGAGTCCAAGAACAGTGTTCACACTGATATTACATGCATGGTTGAAAAAATGTTCAACAAGAACAATTTGCTGTAAGAAACTGAGAAATACTATTTTGGGCCATTTTATGAGAAGATTATATTTGTTAATTTGACACTTTTATTGAATACAGTGTAAAATCTGGATGTCCAGCTGTACACTTCCCTTATGATGCACCTTTTTTCCATACTAAAGGGGGAAAAGTGTGCAGGGAAAAGTTTTGCACTTTGTTACTTTGTTACTTTTCGTTTGAAGAAAATGTACTGTATATACACATGAAAGACATTTAAGAACAAATTATTCAAAAAGTGACAAAGAGTGGAGCACATTTTTGAAACAGTAATTTAAACTTTAAATGCCTCTAGTCTGGTGGTCTTTGGAGTGTAAATTACATTTTACTGCCTTGTTTTTGTTTTTTGTTTTTTTTTTCCCATAAAGAAAGGCGCAGCTCTGTTTTCTGTTTTGAAATGCCAAGAGGATTAATGGAACTGATAAGTGAAGTTGGTGTATTAAGCCAAGTCCTTCAAGCCATTTTTATTTTTGGCTCTAATTACTGAAAAACAAATGTTAAGTATTACGACAAACAAAGAAAAGGTGAAAGAGACAAGCGAGAGAAAAGGGAGACTGGGGCCTGTGTGGAAAACAACACAAAGGCTTACATGTGTGCCTTTTATGGTTTTGCTGTCCTCACATGGTTCTGAACTGCAGGGAAACAGACGGAGAACAAACCTGAACACAGGCAGACATTCACTGGCGCAAAACTGTGTGACTTTTTCTGCATGACTGGCGGTACATATTGTGAGCTGCAGCGGGGCAGAGGGCAGATGGTTGGTTCCTTTGAGGTGGGAGGTCGAAATGTAGTAAAGGTAGAACGTGTGTTTGAAGCCAGGTTCAAAATGAGGAGCACAGCTGCATTAAATAATAGTGGGGGCAATTTTATATGCTTTTTCTTTTTTTTCAATCAAGGGATTTCACTTAAACTCCATATGTGATAGTTTTGATTGTTCCTATGTATGGTAGTATTTTTCATTTCCTTTTACTTGCACGCAAATCTATAACTTGTTTCCACACTTTTAAATACGTTAGTAAATGCTTGTAAGCCCGTCCAAAACTACAAGATCTATTGATTCACCATCAAAGACACATAGTTCCTGCATCTGTTCTACAACTATCTGGGACATTTTTAGAGCCTGAGGATAACTTTGAAAAAAGTTGTTCCGTTTAGACTAAAGGAAAAAAAAAAAGGCACGCTTCACCACCAAGACAGAGATTGTGTGTGGAAATGGCTCCCTCTTGTGGTAAATAAATGAATACCACCTTTTTTTGACGAGATATTGAGAATATTGAGGTTATTAGTCTAAAAGTGTTGAAGAAAAGAATTGTATTATTTTCCAAATATTTTTTTATTGAATTCAATGTTCATTAAATGTGCATTCACCACATGCAACAGACAACATGTGTGTTGTCTCCACATCCACTGTGTGAACTCAACTTTCTTTTTTCAATATCATTACACAGTTGCATTTTGTCTGATATATTGATCCATATTGGTTTTCAACAACACTCCCTGGACCCTATTACCTGTACAGGTAATAGGGTATAATAGCATAAACATCATCAGATATCTGCTGTGGCCACTGTGAAAATTTGGCATAATGAACTTAAATTGGTTCAGGGTATTTTGTACCTTTAAAACACTGAGCATAACAAGATGAACAGCTCAATTTCCACAGAATGTATCATTCTACCACAAAATGATGGATAAAAATGATTAGAAAAAAAACATTATCAACATCACACAAGAGGAAATACAATTTCACTGGACATCAGCACACCTGTCCTTTTACACTGCCCTGAAGTTCCCTTCTTTTAAAACATTTCTATATTTTTATTTTATGTGCAATCACTGAAAAAACATCAATTTTCTTCATGCTAGTGAGCAACAAAGCAGTTGCTGCTGTCATGGTTTGTTTTTTTGTTCCTCCTTGTTTGGTGAGGCCAGGGTGGTTGATGCACTCTCCACGATGGAATGTCTTTAAACATATCCACACACACTGCATGGTCCATTTTGCAGGAGAACTACCGTTTAACATCTCCCTCCATCATTCATTCATACTGAATGAATGACAAGTCCATGACTGGACCACTGAAACATTGAAGAACAATGGAGTGGGGTCCTTCGAAGGTTGATAGCTTTTATTCCCCGCTGTGAGGCAAGCATCCACCCTTTACACATAAACCTTACTTTACATTATATTGCCATATAATAACCCCAGACCTTCAAACACACCTGTTGTAAGAGCGCAGCCACATTATCGGCATGATGAAGATTAACAGTGAGTTTGAAGACATCTGCTTCACTCATACTTCCATTGCTACAGTCTGATGAAAGACAAACGCAACAACTGCAATCCCACTGAGGGTGTGTGTGTGTGTGTGTGTGTGTCTGTGTGTGTGTGCGTGTGTGTGTGTGTGTTTTGTCTTGTTTTCTTTATGTTCTATTTCAGCTGTTACAGCTGTTTGAATCAAACATGATTTCATGAAAACTGCAGGAGACCACAGAGGAGCTACGGAACTGATCGTTTCCCTACTGACTGTTTATAGACGGGAGCCTAGCAGCTGGGGAAGATATTATGGCGCCTAATTGGATATAGATATGTTAAATTGGGGATCATTTTTTAGAAGAAGTCTAACCGACCTGGAGGGACTCAAGTCACCGTTCCTCTTCCACATATAGAGGAACCAGTTGAGTTGATTTGCCCCGCCCTAACCTCCACCTACCACCGGGGGTTTAACAGGCACATCCAACTGAGAGCAGGACCTGAAGTCGACACGGATTTTTCTGGCAGCATTTTGGGGTCCGCAGAGGAGGAAGTTGCAGAGGACAGGGATGACCGGGACTGTTTGTTCTTCATCCTGCCACTGTGACCATGTATATAGGGACCAGGCAGGAAAGAAGATGGATGGATGGATGGATGGATGGATGGATGGATGGATGGATGGATGGATGGATGGATGGATGGATTTCTCTGTTATGTAAAAGCACCTAGGAATGACTGTGTTGTATTTGGTGCTATATAAATAAAGTTGAATTGAATTGAAATGGATGGATGGATGGCTAAGGTGAGTATGAAAGAGAGGGAGACAGAGGAGGAGAGGAAGGCAGCCCGCGTGCGTGCGTGTGCGTGTGCGTGTGCGTGTGCGTGTGCGTGTGTGTGTGTGTGTGTGTGTGTGTGTGTGTGTGTGTGTGTGTGTGTGTGTGAACTAAATCCAAAAAGTAAAACCCACACATAAATGACAACTGGTGTAAAAGTTGAACAAAGGCACATGCAGCTTTGACAGAATCATATTTTTATTGCAGCTGTTTCATACCTCTTAGTATGAAACAGCCAGTGCAAAACAGCAAAGCACAACATCCAAATGAATAGTGGGCACAATAATCTACATCAGCAGCTTGACTGTGGAGGGCTTTTTGTTTATGTTTCTTCATTATTCCTTTCATGGTCCCCTCAGCCAAGAGCCCACAAGACGACCCCACAATAACAAGCTGGAATGATGTTGCCCAAAGCCACAGACCAACACTCGCTGCTTCTTTTATAGCACGATTTTGCCCACTGTGGATATTGCATCTAGTAAAAAGCTGAAATGATGATTGTTTTATAGATTTCCAAAATTACTTCATGACAACATGCTTCAATATCTGAAGAGACCAGAACCACATAAACCGAGTTTGTGTTATGTCACCTCAGAAAAAAACTCAGTTACTTCTTTACTTTTAAGTATTGAGTTTCTGTAAAGAAACACAAAATAATATATTCATTCATTGTCCATCTTACTTATCTTCATCCATGGCTCGCAATTCCTGACATTTAAGGTCATTTGTCACATCATATTTCTTACATGTTACACGATGATGTAACATGAGACACGTAACATGTCAACTGCCTCATCTCAATTGGACAACTGACTGGTGCTATGGCAAAATAGATTTTGTACTGTGGATGACAGAACTATCTGTTATGACACCCGTAAACCTCTCCCAGTGAGGAGTTACAAGTCAAGATGATGTTTGTTCAGATCTAGTTTTTGTATTTGTGGGGCACCAGAAAGTGTTCCTCAAATACAGCATCAAAATTGTGAAAACTCTTCATAATCAAGTCTCTTTCTCAAAAGTCAAGGACAAAGACCTTCATTTTCATCCAGTTGGATTAACCTCCATACTGTGTAATACTGTGGCTCATGTTTTGACCAGTGATGTGATGGCCATACTGGCCACTATTGTTAGTTCTCTTACAGTTTGCTTATAAGTCTGGGACTCAGTTCACTTAGGAGGGATTGGAGCCGAGAATTTTCACACCTTCATTTGGTTTGGGTGGCGTTCACATTCACCGTCTGTAAAATGTCACACCTTTTTCAGCACTTCTTTCTCTCTACTCCATGTCTGCCAGCGAGATATTTTCCATCTTTCTTTTCTTTTTCTACTTCTGATTCGCATGATTAGCTTTGTTTGTTTACTCCCCAGAATGCATTGCACACCACGTCACGTCCTCTCCAACGTCCTCTCACCCTACCCACTAGACAGATCGTTGGTAAACGAACCGAGACCCACGTTTCCAAGGGGACCAGACATCGCCTGTTCGTGCCTGTTCAGAGTTTTTGGGAGTATCCACATCGACCCAAACATAATTTTTTTTTCCCATGAAGAGAACTCTGGTCCAGATCAAACAGGGGAACGTGAACGCGCCCTAAGAGGTACACATGCACTTATAATGCTGTGTTGACCTCCGCTGAATACAATGATAAGGTTGGGATCATGTTTCTTGTCGGGAACCCAGAGATCTGAAGGACTATAGAGAAAGGCTGCAAATCTGGTTACGCAGAGACACGTGGGGCTCTGTTCTGTTTGAATGAAAGTTCTGCACAAGCACTGCTGAGAAACTTTGGGGTCACAGGCACATTGAACTTTAAATGGTGACCCTCACCAAACGTTGCTGTGAAGAAATTGCCCAGCCTGCCACTATGCGAGATGAAGCCAGAGTGAAGGTTAGGTGCAGAAAAAAACAGTCCACCATGACCGCATTGGTTATCTTGTGAGACTTCCAGTGGACGTTGATTAAGAGGAACTGAAGCAAAGTCCTGTAAGCAAGATACAATAACAAAACACCCCAGAACAAGCACACCCCACCAATGATGAACGCATGTCCTTAAAGTCAGTTTATGAGGAAATATACCCGCCAAGACCATTTTAATCCGACTGAGAAAAGTTGCTGACACACCCACAACTGTCAACAGCATTCCAGCCTGTTATCGTAGAAATGAGTGGCGCTTTTCCACTACTCAGCCGAACCTGACTGAACTGGCCTTGCCTCTACTCAACTCAGCCTTGTTGGTTTTCCATTACAAAAAAGTACACCAATCGTTTACAACTAATCACCATGATCATGATGCAGAGCTCAAATAATAAATTAAATTACAGACTCCAGCAGACAATGTGACACATCTTTTTGTATATTTATTGAATTCTGTTATTCACCACAGAACTGAAAAAAGTGACAATACAGAGACATAAGAGGGGTTGAGAAAATGTACCACATGCTGAATTTCTAAATCACATCGGTATCAGCCCACTACAGCCATAAAAGAGTAAAGAAGTCAAGATATATTTTAATAGAATTTTGAAACTGAATGTGAGACACATAGACACTTTCTGTGTAAGAGTTCCAAACAGTATTTCTGAAGGCCCTTCTTCAAACCGTTATTTTATTGAGTTGAGCAGCACTCTCAAACCACACCTTTTCCACATGCTCTTTTCCAAGTTTCCAGAGCTGTGTGAGGATATGAACACCTCTTTTTGATGTAAGCATGATATACTCTTCATTTTCTGGATGCAACAGAACAGTGCGACGAGCAATCACCAAGGACTGGCAGAAGCGAGACAAGACCAACACATAGAGGGAGTCTTTCTCCGCCTTATTCAGAGGAAGGACACTTTCCCAGCCAGCGAGGATAGGCCCCCCCACCTCGATGGGATCGGGGTGGTCAATCATCATATACATGATGTGGATGGCCAGTTCATGGATGTAGTAGTCCATTTGCATGTGCCCAAAGTCGATAATGCCAGAAACCCTGTATCCGTCATTGTCGTCAGGTTCCACAAGCAGATTTAAGTTATTGACATCACCATGGATGATGCCTTAGGAGGGAAAAAAAGCAGTTTACATTAAGCAAAATGCACTATAGCGGTACATCCAGGTTATGCTAATGTTTACAGCAGCCAAGAAGCTTTTTCTATGTGTTTAAAGACATGATCATAGGAATGAAAAAAAAGAAAACATTACATTTTAATATGATGCACATCAGTGTCTGCACTCACACTACAAAATCACACCAGAAAGTGTGACCATTTTTTTTCACGATTCCATTCAAACATGTACACCTAGCAGCCCTTGTTTCTATTATTAAAAAGCAAATATAAATCGATCATATTTTGCAAAATTCACTTTCTAATGGTGTTCCAACAGTAATAATCGCCTCCAAACCTGGAATGACGCCCCAGAAGTGAAGAAAGTGTGTCCTCTGTCTCCCTGGCTTGTTTCTTTTCTTTTTTTTTTCTTTTCTTTTATTATGTTGCTGCAATGAGCAAATCAAACCCTATATTGTGTCATTAGGAGTTTAGCCAAACCTAATCAAGTTCGGCTCTCCCTTTGACCCTCACACAATTAGTCCGCTCTGCTCTGCCACATGGCACCATGAGAGGAAGTACTTCCTCCTCATCCCAAGATGGGCATGTGTGGGTAGAGTCAGTCCGGCTCACCCAGACAGTCCTTCCCATTTTTAGGTGAAATCATTTTAATATATTTAATTGTGAATATATCTGGTTTGAGACTTCTGTGATGCATAAAGACGTCAATCAAATTGCTACAAATTTTGTGGAAATTTCCTTAAACCATCTGGTGCACACAGTGACTGAAAAGTTTGTTTTAATTCAACGTGGCAGGTATGAACTCAGTCCAAACACATTTACATTCACACCATCAGGTATCCTTTGTACATGTAAACACTATTCAGAACAAGAGTCCAGCCTTGTATGCCTTGTTAACCAAGGTGATGATGTTCAGCTTAGCTTCCGGTGCTCGAGAGATTCTGATTAAACTGTATGTTCAACTTGAAAGTAGTAATTTAAAAAAGTGATGATGGTGACAGCTTCATGTTTCACTATTCTCATGTATCTCAATGACTTGCCAAAAACACAACATGAATATACTGCATGCCAATATAGCTGACTGATTGAGGAATGAAGGAATACTCTCTTGTTGACACTGAAGAGTAAATATTGTTCTCACCCTTGCGGAATTTAGAGCGTTGGGGCTCCACAGACGTCTTGTACTGATGAAGAACAGACTTCACGACTTTCTGAAGAGGGTCTCCATCCAGGAGATGCAGGTACGGTTCAAGGAGGGAAATATTGGTCAAACACCAGATGAACTTCTCCCTCTCCAGAACGCTAATCTTAGGGTGCCTCATCTGGAAATGAATAAAATAGAGAAAAGAAGTGCTAAGCTGTTGTGTATACCATGACTAAGCTTTAGAAATGTTAATTGACCAAAGAGTGCAATGAGCTCTGATATGTTTTGTTTTTGTTCAGAGGGCAACAATTTGTAAGTGTTGGTGTCATACGTCTTGAAGGAGTTCGTCCATTGTCGCTGCCATCTTGCCTGTTTCATACAATAATTGTAGCATTGAAAGGACCTTGGAGATGGTCGTGCCAGGTAAATAAGTCAACAGCCGGACCAGGTACTTCTGAAGGCCAGAGCCACAATCTGGAGAAAAAGACAATGTCAGTGTGCAATTCAATTCAATTCAACTTTATTTATATAGCACCAAATACAACACAGTCAATCATAGGTGCTTTTAACAGAGAAAAGAGAAAAACTTAATGGATCCACACGAGCAAGCAGGTTTATTTGCAACTGTGGAAAGGAACAACTCCCTCTATCAGGAGGTGGCGGCGTTCTGCTGACCGGTTGGGGTGAGAGGATAGAGGAGAGGAGAGGAGAGGGAAGACAGAGCGATAGAGTGGGTGGGGAGATACAAACCTTGATTTAGGTAATCGGCAAGAAACAGACCCTGGTCCGGGTAGAGAGAGGTAGAGAGAGGTGTAGAGAGAGGTAGAGAGAGAGAGGCGGGGAAAGGGTGTTAGAGATATTTACCTTCATTAAAAGCTTCATGCAGCTATTCCATTACCAGTAATCAGATTAAAGTTACTTATCCCAGTCACTGTGCGTGACAATTGTAGTGTCCTGCAGAACCGGTGTAGGTACCAGATCTGTCTGGGGCGGGGCTTGCATCCATGCTTTCTGATGATGTTGCACATTATGATTGGCTGTGATGATGTTTCGCATTATTACTGGTTGCAAGTTTCTCTCGTCACAGTGTAAATACGTTTGGAAGGTAAGGTTAGCTTTCACAGTCAGCTTCATAGCTTTGTGAAAAGCTAACATGGCTGTGTGAGGTGAAAAGGACGCTACGAGTGGTTTTATACCTCCGAATGTCCCGAAGCAGCAGTGCTCACTCTGGTTTAACTTCAGGAGCGACTGAAGGTTTAATTTCAGGAGAGTGTAGAAACTGGAGGTGCCTGGTGAAGCTTGCTCTGATGATCATGGAGTGTCCTTTTTTTGCCCCTCATCCATTTTCTTTTCCCTTCCAAGTCCTTTCCAAGTGTTTTTTGGGCATCAAGCACATTCCCTTAACATAATCTATTTGATCATGCATGTGTACTTGTTGATTTTTTTTTCTGTGTATTATCTATCTATCTATCTATCTATCTATCTATCTATCTATCTATCTATCTATCTATCTATCTATCTATCTATCTATCTGTCCATCAAGCCATCCTGTATTGTAGGTTGTCCATGAAGAGTTGCGGTAGTTCATATTGTGAGACGTTTTCAGCAGGTGCAGGCACAAGCCCCATACCTTACCCTGGATGCTTAGGATGCACACCCATAGTGCATGTAGTCTCTGCAAACTCATCTGGCCTGTCCTCTTCTCTACTCTCAGCCAATCACAGGCCAACCCACTCTGAATGTGCATTCAGGTGACACAAAAAAATCTGAACCAACAAACATATCTAAAAATATCATTGCAACAAGAATACAACTGCAGAGATATTAGTCTATTGTTTAATTTTCCTGATTAAAATCTTTTATTGGCAGGAAGCCCCGCCCCCCATTTTTTCACTCAATCAATCAATGAAAGACTTTATTTGTACCCAGGGGGGCAATTAAAAGGTCACATAGAGCAGGTAGTGCAAATAAATAAATAGAAAAATAGTGCAACAACAGACTACAACTACATCATAGATCATCATAAATAAATACAAGTAATAGTAAAAATCTGATAACAACTACAATAACTAATGCAGGCCAAAGGTTAAAATATGTATCAGGATGGTGCGGGAAGCCAGCATGATTGAGACAATGGGGGAGATGTCGGCAGCTGCTGAAAGTAACTAAAAGAGTAGCTTGTAATCTAACTTAGTTATTTTATCAGTAATCGTATTACTCTTTCAAGGTGCATGTGGCAACACTGCTGGTGTCCTACCTATTTCCTCCAGGCTCATGAGCTGTCCTGAGGTGGAGGGCAGGGCTGTTTGAGCAAGGACTCCTTTCTGGCGAAGGAATGACATAACAAAAGTCTGCACCTCAATCAAGTCGAGATTGTCACTGTCCTCTGAGTTTAGGATCTTAAGGACGCATTCGCAGCCTTCAACGGGCACCACGTAGAAGTTTTGGTCTTCGTAGCTGGGCAGCGAGTGAATTTCCAAGGCTGTCAAATTGTAGCGCCTCTTCAAAATCTCAGACACCTGGGAGTGGCTGAAGTTAGGTTTGGAATGCTTTTCTGCCATTAGACCTGGAGAAAAAAAAGAAAAGTCTTTAGAGAACAAATTCCACCAAAGGTAACAAAAGCACAACACATCCATTTCTCATTCAAACTGCTTTTGGGGTTTCATATTGAGATTTGTTGCTCACTAAATATAATGTTCAGAATTGATTGTTAGTCTGGATTGTTAGACTTAATAAGGGTACATCTACATAATGAGAAAAAATGATCTTTTTTCTCCCCAGCCTTATCCAAAAAACCTCCGTCCACACGTCACTATGAACACGGCTCAACATGAGGCTTTAGGGCATGCATTACACATGCCAGGCCATTAGGGGCACTGTGACTTACCAAACACACCAAAAACGCAGAACGTCTGTAGCTCAATTGGAGCTTGTAGTTCCTGATTGTTGTGGTTATTTGATGACATTGCGGACCATGATGGGGGAGAGGGGGGCGATTATGTCATCTTTTTTCCACAGATGATTGTCTTTGCTGACTTTGCATTTTAAAATGTCCCCACTCTAGGATCCGTGTAAAAAAAAAAAAAATCTGTTTTCACACTTCTAAAACTGCCTCATGTGGACCATGGGCCAAAAACAGCACGTTAAGGTTAACCATAGTGTGGACGGCCAAATTGTATTGGCACAACAATGAAAACCTGCAGCTCTGCTTGCTTTTGGTTGATAGCTTGAGCAGGTTTTAGCAAATATCGGGAGAAAAACTGAATGGGCAGATTACATGAATTCTTTTCACTTGACAGCTCAAAATAAGCAAAGAAAATTTAATTATTTGAAAATGTGTTTGGCCTTAAGTAATATATCATCCCAGATAAAGTGAAACTATTTATTTGTATACAAACAGGAGAGTAAATCACAAAAATAATATTTTAAACACAAACATGCTTATAACCTGTTGCAGCACAGCACAAATAAATGTGTAAGATTTTAGCAGTTGTATTTTCATATGTTTTTGAAGTTTAGATGTCAGCCTCCTACAGGCCAGGCTTTCTGAGACATGGGTGTCCAGGAACACTGAATATTAAATGAACCTCTATTTGAACATCATGAAGATGTCATGAGTTCCTTCATTTTACATAATGGATTGTCCAATGATGTGTGGGGGCCACACTAAAGTCTATGTCCAACATCATGTTTTAATTAATCATCACTCATTTATGCTCAATATATACACTTTGGTTGTAACAGTGTACTTGTACAGGCACTGTGGTTTTGTTTGGGTATATTAAAGGCCTAGGGAAATGTAACACGCTATTATGCAAAAAACGATAGTTCGGGTACTACTTGAAAGGTTTCTCTGACATTGCCCCACCACTGTCGTCGCATAACAAAACGTCATTTGAATTTTGAATCTCCAGCCGACAAAATCGGGGGAATCCTTCTCCTTCGTGGCCATTGTGGGCGGAGCCGATGCATGACGTCACGAGTTGGACACGATCTCGATCTGTTGTGTGGCGTTCATATTGGCTTGCGTTGTTTCCCGTCTTAAATATTGAAGTTTTTACAGTGTTTTGAAGTTATAGACGGCGTTTTATGAGCCTTGACGAAAGATTGAGCCTGGAAGAGACCCGAGAGAGGAGAAAAGGAGCGAAAGATTGAGCATGGAAGAGACCCGAGAGAGGAGAAAAGGAGCGAAAGATTGAGCATGGAAGAGACCAGAGAGAGGAGAAAAGGAGCGAAAGATTGAGCATGGAAGAGACCAGAGAGAGGAGAAAAGGAGGAGGGGAAAAAATATCCACTGTGGCAGGATAAAGGACACAAACCAGGCAACGGGGTCACCAATGGCAGAACGACCCATTCTGTGTCTTCTTCATCAATAACTGGATTTGAAATGCCCGATGATGATGAAACATCGTTAAAACTCCGATCCGCCATAATGTAAACACAACTTGGGCACAGCGTGTGTCCAACTCGTGACGTTACTACTGGAAAGACAATGGTCAGAAACGGTTCACCGAGCAGCGAAACTGACGCTGTTTATCGGCTATTTTCTCGCAGATTGCCGTGTCTTAAAATTTTAACCTTGGGCCAGTTAGCACAAAAATGTCCCTTGAAGCGATAGTCAGAGTGTTTTGGAGGTCGAATTTTCATTTACCTGGGCTATGAAGTACACTGTGGTGTGCACCTTGGGGGAGGTTCTCTCAGTCAGGGTGGAGCAGCCGTGTTGGTGACATGAGGAGGTGTGTCTGTGACGCGTGGGCAGTGTTGCCGCAGGTACTTTCGAAAACTAATCTGTTTACTGATTACTAGTTACTCTTTTTTAAAAGTAACTTAGTTATTTCACAGATTGCTTGTTCTTTAAAGTATCTAAATTAGATTACAAGATATTTTTTTAGTTACTTTCAGCAGCTGCCGACAACACCCCCCAACGTCTGAACACAGATATAAAAACCAATAGAAGCTTTTAGAGATAATCTCACCTTTTTAACAATTGAACGAAGGAGTAAATTAATCATTCCAGTTTAAAAGAATTGTACTTGTGAGTGTAGCAGGCATTTGCGTGTGTGTGTGTGTGTGTGTGTGTGTGTGTGTGTGTGTGTGTGTGTGTGTGTGTGTGTGTGTGTGTGTGTGTGTGTGTGTGTGTGAGTGTGTGTGTATATGTTGAGCACACATGAATATGCAATAACACATATTCCAATATTGACATATGGAGAATAGAAAGTACTGTATATAGAAACAAACCAACAAAAAACAACTGAAAGATTGTTTCCATCCCAGAGCCATTGTCGCCACATTATTGTTACATTTATGAGAATTATTTGATGTATCACTGTTCTTTTTCAGGTTATCTATTTGTTTTCCAGTGTGTGTAAATATGATAGTTGAAAAAGAGAGGCTCTTCTATCTCTTTAAAAAATTGTATCGATGATAAAAGTACAGGGATTCTTCTCAAGCCGACCCGCACTCCTCTGGAAGTCCTTCCTACAGCTACTATTTATTGAGCTTTCACATACTCACAAATTTACATATGAGTGAACTGTATTTTATTGAATGTCTTTTATTCATATTAACACACATGCATGTTAGTCTAATTTTGAAAATTGTCCAATAATGGGCTGAGGACACAGTTATCATGTCACTTTTAAAGGAGTAAGACAGTGATGGCCCTATTGTCAAAGAGAAGTCAGTGATGAGTAAAATAATCACTTTGTGACGGTGGTATCTTCACATACAGCGAAATGTCCATTGAGAGCATGTCGATGTAACGCTAAATACAGATTATTTAGATAGTTCTATCTCGATAACATCTGGAACAAAACTGGTAGAATGTGTTCAGGTAACCCAGTGAGCAAGCAACATCCATAGACATCCAAGACACGTCAGTCCGTCCATCCATCCATCCGGGCGTAATCTGGATGTCTATTTGACAGCGACAACTAGTTGACAAATAACAAATAAAAATGAAATAATGGACATCTAATCAGTTGAAAGAGACAGGTCACAAGCTGTCTGTTACTCTAAGTCCAACTGCCTGTATGATTATTGATTTGTCATTAAAATATTGAGGAGACTAGATCATGACAAGAGACAGCATGTGAAGTTTAATGCACAGTCTCCACAGAGAAACTAACCACTTTGATAAACTTATCTCGTGAATACAACTCTGTACATGAATAATGTCAATTGATGTCAATGTTCACATTGGTGCACTGGTTCACGCTCTCACTTTACAGGCAGAAGGTCATCGTTTCAAATCCAGTTGGAGGTGTTTGTGGAATTAATGCGTGTGTGCATGTGTTTCCTCAGGGTGCTCTGGTTTCCTCCCACATTCTAATAGAATTCATGCAAACTATCATTCTAAATTGACTGTCTGTGTGTATCCTGTATAAAACTGATAACCTGTCCTTTTTCTTTTGAAACATATTTTCATTGACGTGCAGACGTGAATACAACATCCAAGAGAGACGTCTTAAAAACTGTCATTCTGGCCCCTCTGAGGACGTCTTGTGGATGTATAGAGATGTCTTTTAGATTTGACTATGAATCCTATTACTAATAACCTTTGTAGAAACAAACTTTGAAACAGTAAAATTACAGATAAGATAGATATGGTATTTTGCAGCTGTGGTGTACTCACGCTGAGGCTTTGATATGATCCAAGTGTTCGTAGTCAGGAGCGTCACAAGGCTTCCAGTCATCCACTGCTCACGGCACAGAGTGAGTTTGAGGCTTTATTAGGGAGTTGAGAGGTGTGGCATAAAGGAAGGTGGGTTAGAAAATGACAGGAGCCTGTTCATCTTGTTTGGCACCTGTTAGTGTGAAACCTCAGCAGTCATTCTCAGGTCAGGTTACTCTCATGTGACCTGACCTCACTCTCATGTCTCATGTACTCCTGTCATGAGGACATGCAAAACCTGTACGAGACCTGGCCTG
Source organism: Blennius ocellaris (assembly GCF_963422515.1). Taxonomy (NCBI): domain Eukaryota; kingdom Metazoa; phylum Chordata; class Actinopteri; order Blenniiformes; family Blenniidae; genus Blennius; species Blennius ocellaris. The sequence goes on along the minus strand of NC_137661.1, from coordinate 5,734,900 downwards.
AGGCCCTCAAATTCATGTCGGTGGAATTTTTTGAAAAACATTTCATGTTCCATAAGTGCTGCGTCATTCACACCTTCGTACACCGCCGACAAAGCCGGGCCTCCTAGGCCCGGCACTCCACCAGGTCACTCCATCATCCCACACTGACCTCTGTACGAGGCCTGGCCAAAGGCCCTCAAATTCATGCCGGTGGAAGTTTGTGAAAAACCTTTATTGCTGCATCATTCACACCTTCGTACACCGCCGACAAAGGCCGGGCCTCCTAGGCCCGGCACTCCACCAGGTCACTCCATCGTCCCACACTGACCTCTGTACGAGGCCTGGCCTTAGACATGTAATTCATGTTGGTGGAAGTTTGTGAAAAACCTTTATTGCTCCTAGGCCCGGCACTCCACCAGGTCACTCTATCGTCCCACACTGACCTCTGTACGAGACCTGGCCTGAGGCCCTCAAATTCATGTCGGTGGATGTTTTTGAAAAACCTTTATTGCTGCATCATTCACACCTTCGTACACCGCCGACAAAGCCGGGCCTCCTAGGCCCGGCACTCCACCAGGTCACTCTCATGTCGCACACTGACCTCTGTACGAGACCTGGCCTGAGGCCCTCAAATTCATGTCGGTGGAAGTTTTTGAAAAACCTTTATTGTTCCATAAGTGCAGTGTCATTCACACTAGAATTGAAGTAAGACCAGATTCAGGATCGGGGCCATCTGGGGAGTACCCAACAGACATTTTCAGACAGCTCGGCTAGCTTGCGGCTTAGCATGCCTGTTAGCATGCGAGCAAACATTGTCCGATTGAGCCGAAATTTGGTAGGTAGCCTAATGGGGGTGCTGCGATCACAACTCACTAGCTAATTAGCTGGTTTTGACGCCGTTTTTTCAAAATAAAAGTCACACATTTTTTTTATTTTTTTATTTTTTTACTTAATGCAATATTTTGAACCGTTCATAGCCACCCCCCCAACGGGCAGTCTCGAGGTCCCGTCCAATGCTGCTTGCAGCTTTAATTATAATTGATTTCCTAGTCTTTCACTGTTTGAATGAAGTGCACCCATTTTTACACTGGAAGACGATCATTGCCACATCTCTTTTGTATTAATTATGCTTTTCTATTTTTGAGTTCGTCTGCTGACGGGCGGAGTCATCGGGCAGTGGCTAAGGCGGGGCAACAGACGAGAGGCTGTGCCAAGCAGTTGGCCCCACCATCTCGTGCCATAGCAGAGGGGGGTTTCTTTTAGGTTCAGTAGTTTCCCCACCATTAGTTTGTGTATTATCATTTGTTTCCCCCTTGTGTTTTAGTTGGTTTCACCCGATCTAGGGCTGGGCGATGTATCGAGTTTTTACGATATATCGATATATTTTCAAACAAGATATGAATTAAGAAAATATCGTAATATCGATATAATTTATTTCACGTTAAAATGAGCAAACTCCGCTTATTTGCTGTGTTCCTTGATTCTCGCCCGCCTCCCACTTCCTCTCCACACTCACACAAGCTATTAAACCCCTCCCCTTCCTCCTTCCAAGACGCGCTTGCCCTCTCACGCCCACTACACTTTCACTGACTCAATACAACAACAACACACTAGCAAAGATGGAGTCTGAATGTGCCACCGGCGACACGTGTGGTAGTGGCCAACTACTTGTAAGTAAATCGTGAAATTCTGGCTCGGTTGTGTGGCGGTGGTTCGGATTTAAGCCACTGGACAAAAAGCAGGAGAATGTGTTTTGTAGGGAGTGTCAGAAATCCGTGGCTACAAAAAGTTCGAGCACAACGAACCTATTCCACCACCTTCAACAGCGGCACCCAATACAATACGAAGAGTGCATAAAACTTCGTGGCACGACAGTGGCAGTGCAATCCACGTCCCCAGCACTAAAACAATGTACACTGCAAGCTTCGATTTCACGCGTAGTGCCTTATGAGAAAACCAGCAAAAGATGGGAACAGATAACCAGAGCAATCGCATATCACATTGCTAAAGATCTAGTCCCCATTTCCACCGTGGAACGCGACGGGTTTGTTTGCCTCATCAAAGTCCTCGACCCCAGGTACCAGTTGCCAAGCCGGGCATATTTTTCACGAGAAATGCTGCCAAAAATGTACGCCGAAGTGAGGAAGATCATTGCCACACAATTAAGTAAAGTCACTTACTTCGCGCTGACCACAGACATGTGGTCTAGCAGGACCACCGAACCGTACATGTGTGTGACAGTCCATTACATCGTCGACTGGGAATTAAAAAGCGCCTGCCTGCAAACAAGCTACTTCCCTGCTAATCACACGGGAGACAACATCGCCGAAGCTTTGCAAGACACCCTGTCCAATTGGGGGTTACCGTCAACTGGACTAGTTGCAGCGACAACGGACAACGGAAGCAATGTGGTGAAGGCCATTGAAAGCAACGAGTGGCAGAGGATGCATTGCTTTGGTCACAGACTTCATCTGGCAATCGGTGAGTGCAATATATTGTAATGTTTAGCCTAAGTTACCGAAAGACCACCAGGGCTGTCTGTGTCCCGCTCCATCACACATGTATAGGCTGCTACACTCACGCACATACGGGCATTTCGCGCACCAACAGTACAATAACATTGCTCGAACACATAGGCCTACCTATTACATAAACACATTGCACTAAAACAATTTACTGAATGAATGGGCTAAAATGGCTGGCCTACTTATTGATGTCCTCACACAATAGAGTTTGTGTAGTGATGTTTTTTTTTTAAAGTTTTTTTAAAAGTTCTATTTCTTCAGAACAAGTAAAAGTAGGCTTTGATGTTGCTAAAAACGAATATTGGCTGTATTAAAAAAGAACAAGACAGCATGTCAGGAATGTGAATAAAATATGTGCTCTTATGGAGTGATAGACAAAGATGACCTCTAAAATACAGGCCTACTAGTGTGTAAATGTCATTGTAGGCCTACTTGTTACAATGACAATAAAGGACTTCTAATCTATCCAATTTGAAAGATGTTTCTTGAAAATATCTATGAAAATGCAAAGCACAAATGCATTATTAACTAAATAGCTGTATTATAGAGATTAACACAATATTAACATTGGTCTTAATGTGTTATTCATGAACTTTGTTTGTATTTCACAGGACATGGGATGGATGACCACGAGCAACGCATCACCCGGGCCATTTCCATCTGAAAAAAAATCGTCAGCAGCTTCTCTTACAGCTGGAAGAAACGGCGAGATCTAGCTGAAGTGCAGATTCAGCTCAATCTGCCAGGTCACCAGCTCATTACAGAGTCATCAACACGCTGGGGGTCGAGGCTGCAAATGATCCAGAAAGTCCTGGAGCAGGAAAGAGCCATTGCCAAAGTCTTGTCTACTGACAAGAAAACCAGGCATCTCATCCTGACCTGGCAGGACATTGAGGTCCTCGAGGCTGTGCAAAAAGCCCTGCAACCACTGCAAGACTTCACAGACGCACTTTCAGGCGAGAAGTATGTCACCATCTCTTTCCTCCGACCTGTGTTGCACCTTTTCAACACAAGCCTCCTGTCCCCTACTGAAGGAGATAGTCAGCTGTGCAAGGCAATCCAGAAAACCATTCTGGATTACCTCAACAGCAAATATGCAGATCCATCCACCAGTGGCCTGTTGGACATCTCCTCTTTTCTGGATCCCCGGTTCAAGGCCAGATATATTCAAACTGACAAGCTGGATGCCCTCAAAGACAGAGTCATTTTGGAGGCTGAGCTGTTGCAGGGAAGTCTGTCAGTGGAGAATCAAGACACAAGTGTGGCTGACCCTACTACACTTGAGTCTGCCAACCAGGATGCAACAGGAGCAGCAGGAGGAGCAGCAGCAGCAGCAGCAGCAGCAGCAGCACCGCCATCCAAGAGGAAGAAAACGCTGGCAAGTTTCTTCAAACATCCTCTAGAAACCAGCAGTTCAATCTCAAAGAGGGAGGCAATTGAAAAGGAACTGTGTAGCTTCCTCCTAGCGCCTTGCCCTGACACTGAGGCCAACCCTCTCAACTGGTGGAAGGAACACGAAGCTGCCTTTCCAACACTGGGACGCCTGGCAAAGAAGTACCTCTGTGTACCAGCAACCAGCTCCCCTTCAGAAAGGGTTTTCAGTTGCAGTGGGAACATTGTAACCTGTAAAAGAGCCTCACTGAAGCCTGAATCTGTTGATAGGCTAGTTTTTCTTGCAATTAATATGTGATGTGTTGAGCAGTGTGCCTGCTGCAGTTTTTGATCTACCTCACACATGCTAGTGTGTTACCTTAATATGACCTTAGGCTTAGGCAATGTCCCATGTTTGTTTTTTTGTTTGTCCAGCATAATATTTGACCTAGGATTTGCACACAAGAGGAAGCACTTTTAAGTTACAAACTGTTAAGCATAAGAAAAAGCTGCTCCCCTTGAGAAAGGATTTCTCTAACCCTGTTAAAGAGCCTCACTGATAGGCTAGTTTTATTTGCACTGAATCTGTGAGATGTTAAGCAGTGTGCTTGCTACAGTTTTTCTCACACATGCTATTTTGTGTGTTCACATCAACATATTTGACTGTTCAGGACCTAGGATTGGCACACGAGAGAATGCACTTTTAATTGGCAAACTGTTAAGCTTAGGGGAAAGCTACTTTGCCAGATTAACCAAAATGTATTTTTTGATACATATTGTATTATTATTTGCACAGCTATATATTTTAATTTTATGTAGAAAGAATATTTTTATACTTTATGTATACTTTTTTTTTTTTTTCTATTTTATTTATGTTATGTAATTCTGTGCTACTTTTTCTTTTCTGTGCTGTTAATACCCATCTTGACTAACTGGGTTAATAAAGGTGCCACTGACTGTTTACAGTACAGTTGTCATTCAGTCCAATGAAGAATTTCAGTGAATTTCACTCAAAAATTAATATTTTTTTATGTATATTTTCACCAGAAAATATATCGAGATATATATCGAATATCGAGTTTATGTAAAAAAATATCGAGATATACTTTTTGGTCCATATCGCCCAGCCCTAACCCAATCCCTATATAAACCCCTGAGTCGCTCATTTGGGGAAGTCATTTTGCTACATCAACATCTCAGTTGTTTAGATATTTTGAGTTTGTTTTGTTGACCTCATTTTCTGTTAAAGAAACCGTCATTGGTCCGTTGTTTTGTTGGGGTAAATAAAACCCTTTTTCAAAGAAACCTGTTTGCCTACTGCTTGGTCCCTGACAGTGTGTGCGTGTGTGTTCAATTTTGTAAAAATGATCCCAAAAAAAAAAGATTTCGCTTTGGACAAATGTATTACAAAATTTGGAATGAGACTGCATTGAAATGAAATTAGTACTACCGGTAATTCAAAGCACATATAAGAACATTCAGTTAAACTATTGATTTGGAGCATTAACATAGTTAATAAAATATAAGTAACAATTACCTCAGAAAATACAATCAACAAAAACTTTTGACGTGTCACTTTTTATGAAGTACTGTAATGAAGTCTATTTTAACATATTTTTGGATCTAATTCAATTTGAAATTCAACAAATGACTAGTATAGTTTGATTTTTAAAAGTGCACATCTTTAAATCATTCTAGTTATTTACAATATATGTAACACTGAATAAGTCGCCACATAAATACAGATGTATTTGTACTGACTCCAAATAGAAAATCAACATAGCATCACCTGTATAAATGTAAAATGTGTGTGCATAGACAAATAGAATTAGCCTTTTGTTCTTAATGCTTACTTCCTCAGGGCTCAAGTAAACATACACTCTAAAAAATAATACATTGGCTAAACTTAATAAAATTAAGGTAACAATTTGCATAGATTTTTTTAAGTACTCTCAACTCAACTCATTATTGAGTTTTTCCCACAAGAGGTAGTCTAGTACAACCAACATGACATTTCTTGTCCTCAACAAGGTTAAATAAGTTAAACCAACTGAATTCTGATTAAAACATTTTGGCGTTTTTAAGTCGTCAATTAAGTCTATTTAGGTTCATCCAACTCATTTATTTTGCCTTGATTCAGCTTATAAAAGTCTGTATGTTATCCCTTTTTTTTAGTTCTAGTAACCTAATGTACATAAGTTAAAATAAACTACACGTTGAAAGTCCTCTTCATTGAGCAAAATGTTTATTAGAAAACTAGTATTAACAAATGTTTTGAAACAATGAATGATTTTCCTCATTTTGAACAAAAAAACATGCCCACTTCTAGCAATAATTAAACAAAAATCAAAAAATAACCACACCCAAATGAGTGTGAAGCTTCACATCTGAAGGCTTTTACCAGGTTATTGCCCTTGAACAATGTAAAACAAGATTAACATGTTGTAATTATTACTGTGGATTTTGGATTACTCATCCCCTGAACTGAATGCAGTACTCCATTTCACAACAACAGAGTAGAAAATAAAATGTATATATTTTTTTGTTGTCAGTATCGGTAAGGCACATCAAATTTCTTCATCTATTCTTGAATGTCAAAGCTTTTCTTCCAAGTAACTTGCTACATATCTGATTCATATCAAAACCAAAAAAATTGAAATGTAATACTGTAATAAACACAACTATAAAACACTCAAACTGCATCACATTTTCTGATCTGCTTCTGGTTAGCCTACCCCTGTTATTAAGGTAAGGGCAGCGATTGACGACATCTCAATAGGTTAAAACAGTAGAACATCACAAAAAGCAGTCTATTTTTGAGAGACAGTACTTTCGGACTGGCTTTCAGACTATCCAGCTCAAGGAGTATCTTTTGAAATACTTCCAAAGTGTTTTTCAGTTCTTTTGGGTAGCTGAGGTTGAGAGCGTAGATTAGCCTCATTAGCATGGCACATGCTCTGGGTACGTCCAGGTCTTCAAGGACTGTTGTTCCCTCAAGCACAATCTTTGCATTGGCTGGATCAGATGTTGTGGCACCTCTGGTAACGACAATCTTCATCACTTCATCCGTTTCATCTCCTCCACCATCCTGGCGTAAGTAGTTAAGAAAAAAAAGTTAGTATTTATACGCAATACAATTTAAAAATAGCAGTAAAACAAAGAATATACAATGAAATTAAGTTTTCCATTTACCTACCAACTGATCTTTAAAGAGATCTTCCTCCTTTTCTCTGAGATACACCACTAAGCCACGGATAGCCATCTCTCTCCTTCTTTCCTCAGAATCATCCTGTGAATAAGAAAAATAAAAAAGTGTTTTATAATGTTTTTTAATTTAACCTCAATGAAGATGAGCTTTTTGTAATAACATCACTAGGAAAGAGAGTGAAGGATGATGTTTCCAATGCCTGGCCTATACCAATTACCGATCTCAATTGTGTATGTTAAATTTATCATTTTAAAGATTGCAATAATGAAACAACAGAAAAATCATTTTACAATTAAGTTGTGCTCTGCTTAAGCATTTATAGTTATGTACTAACTGAAGATTTTTTCCCTGTCCAATTGGGAGCAAATAACTAAGCCATAAAAAAACACCTGATCTGATATTTGTCCTTGTAAGTATTTGGACTCAGAACAGTTGACTTTAACGCATAAAGGAGACAATCAGCAATGTAAGCAGTTATTTGAAATTCTATTTCTGACCACCTTTGCGGTGATACTGGAACCACGTATACTGTAAGACAAGGTTTATTCATACCTCAAGCAGCAGGTTCTTTATGCACTGAATACTCATCTTTGCAGCTCCTCCTCTTGCTGACAGCAAGGACATTATCTTCGGGATGTACTGGTCCAGTTTTGCCATGAATGTTGTCTCCAGATTGAGAGTTGTGATTCTTCTGAACTCTTGGTTTATCTGTGAGTGTAAAGACAAACAACAGGGACAATTTTTAAAAATGCAGGACATTTCCATCAACATAGTACATACTGCAAACCATTTAATGATCAAATATTTACCTGAGCTGCATCAAAAAGAGCAGGCCATCGGACTTTGAAGTCATTAACAACAACTAGCAGCCAACCTCTCAAACTTTATACAACGGGGCCTAAAAAAAACAACCCAAAAAGCCTTCTCATTAATGTTGTAACATACCAAAGGAAATAAAAATAGTGCACACTCAATGGCAATATTAGCAGGCCAATATTTTCATATGTTTAATGTTAAGTAAAGTGATAATAGACTTACTTTTTTAGGCCTCTTCCTCTCAGCAACGTTGTCGTATCAGCTCTCCAGCCCACGTTTTTACGTTGGTCTTGGACAAAAAACGATCAATAAACTGGGGTTAAAAACACTGAACAAAATAAAATTAACCTATGTACAAAGCTTAAACATTAACCCACATCATCCTTGTGTTTAAATTGGGAGAAAATGACACATATAATCTCTTAGCTGTGCAGGGAAATGTAATGTAAGACCTAATTTAAGCAGCAGCGACAGAAAGACTCAGCTAAAGTGTATCACATTACATACAATAGCTTAATGAACAGTTAACTGAAAACCTGCTTTTAGGATTGTGTAAAAAAAAAACTATTCCTTGCACTATGTTAAAACACTCATTGAGTGTTGCAAATTAAAGAAAGCAAAAAGTACTACTCACCCAGTAACATTCAATTGGATTGAAAATATGCAATGTCCGTTCCTTTCCCTCCACTTTCTTGCAGGCGTGGCCTTTGGTTAAAACATGTGCGGGCAAGTCCAGTCTTACTCAGCTTTTGAAGGATGCTTAACAGAAATTCAAGTTGCACCAACTAAATATTGTCTCTTGCTGAGTGGAAGCAGAAATGTCCATTCAAAATCATTAAATTATGGAGTCAAGACAGATTTCTATATTCTCAGTTTGACAAACTTATAACAGGAAGTTATTAACTGATTAAAACATGTGTATGTAACAAACTTAAATTTTTTCTGTAAAAAAGGCTCTTGATTTCAAGCTTTACAAACTAACCCCATGAATCATTTTTCTCAGTGTACACAGTATTTGTAAATATTTATTTTACTACAGGGGATTTAAAGAACAAACACTGGACAAGGACTTGGAAGCGGATTAACTTGTAGGAAAAAGTTTTTTTTTGGTTTTGTTAATAAATCAATAATAATGTTCATCACCATAATACCATTAATATACTTGGATTACAAAACTTGATTGCCGGTTGAATGTCAGTTATATTCACAAATATGTATGTAATCTGAATAAAAGAAGAAAGTGTCTTGTCTGGGCCCAAAGAGTGTGTAGAAACACTCCTGCTTAAGAAGGTAAAACATTTTAAATATGAGGTTATAAAAAAAGCTAAAAAAAAAAAGATTTTATCTTGTCATTATTTTGGCTCATCTTTGACAAATCCAAGACTGCTGCAATGCAATAATCCTTCAGTCACAACAAACACGATCTGGCAGGTGCAAAAAGAAAGAAAAAAGTAATTCAACCGATTGTTCAAAGTCAAGGTCAAGGTTACTTTGTTAGTATTAGTAGATTTGTTTCGCAGAAAGTGATTGCATTTGGCCTGACATAACAGACAAAACACACCTTGAACCAGTCAGGGAGATACTTTGAGTGGCAAAATTTAAACAAGCAAGTACTCAGTGTTCCGCCATTCACCAGCAAGCAAGAGGAAAAAGAAAAATATTTGCAATTTGCAATCCTTTGTTTACAACAGGGTTCTTAACTATGTGCGCATTTGTACGTGAAACGCTAATTTTCTTTGCTCGACAATGGTAGAAAGATTTAGATTTTTGGGGGGGAGATAACTAAGTTGCAACCTGTCACTGTGCACATTTTCTGTCTTGCATCATGCTGTCGCTCGCTTTTTGACTTGCCTTCCTCGTGTCTGATTGTAGTTCCCTGCCCAACATTTGTTTTTTGCCTGATTTGTACCTTGCTGCCAGTTTGTCTGTGTTTTATTTTCACCCCGCCCAGTGTCTCTCTGGGATGGTTTGCCCATGCTCTCTGTGTTTTCTCTGTGTTGACTGTGTTGCTCCATGTTCTTCGTAATGCGGTGTTCACTGGGTTCCTGGGTTCCGTTTTGCTTGTCTCAACCCCGCAAATCCATCTTTCACAGTTGATAGTAGAGACACGTCCACAAAGGGACTCAGGCATCACCATCCCTGATGCCCTTTGCTTTGTATGCTGCAGAGGAGCCGCCACCACTGGCAGGCACATCACCTCCTAACCCAGCTCGCAGACATGCGGTCTTGTTTAGACTCTGTCGTCTTGAGCAAACACTCCCCTCCCCCACTTGTTCCACCGCATGTTGGTCTCCAGTCAGTTTGTCCACTGCCAGTGGTTTTCCATACAGTCGTTTGCGCCTCCCGGCGAGGACGGTGCACGGATAACTCGTCCACAGAACTGCAACCCTGGACAACTGGTCCATTTGGTTCCAGACATTTCGTCCACGACTACTTTTTCAGAATTATTGATTTGAAGGATTTGAAAGTATATTTGACACATTTGGAAGAAATATTAAGGATATTTGACACAAAAACACAAGATAGACAGTATATTTCATTATGAAGCAGTTTTTAGGGTTAGATCTGAGGTGTGACCAGGCCAGTGGAGGTGTGAGTAAGGAGTGATGAGCTAAATTTGAGCAACTCTCATGAGACACAAAGACACCATTCGGAATATATATGGACAAAATGGATCAGGGAAAAGTGTTGCAGGTTAAAACTAGGATTTCCTTCCTTGTTAAGTCACTGAATCAGAAATGTTAATGCGCTGGAGGCTACAGATTCGGGGGAATAGCTGTTTTTCTTAACCGGTTCTTCTGCATTTTTATGCTGCAGAACTGATGGAGGGGGGGGTGCAAACAGTGGATATCCAGGTATGTGTTCTGTCAGTGCAGATTCTGGTGGCTCTCGTCTGCAGGCATCCAACATCCAGGTGTGGAGGCTCAGCTCTATGACAAATAGAATGGGAGGCGGTGCTTTCAGCTATCAGGCCCCTCTCGTGTAGACCTCTTTCTATTTAATAAAAAACGTAACAGTTCACACTAGCTCAGGCCACCCTGGACAATTTACTTGTGAAGCTGCTACAGGTTTAGACTGCTGAGAGACCGACACTGAGGTTCCTTCCTCTCTCACTCTCCATGCAGTGATGTTTTACTGTTAAATGTCACCAATAGTCTCTCTCTCTCTCTCTCTCTCTCTGTGTGTGTCAGGGGTTTTGAAGTGACAGACAATGCCCTGACATTTACAGCTTCGCAGTGTGCAAAACTGAATATATTACCTTGTCTGCAGACACTATCACTCCCACAAGGACTGTATTTTTAAGCAAATAACCAGTCCAGCCAACCAGTCCATCCAGCCTGTCCACGGTTTAAACTGCTTTTGCCCATAGTGAGCTGGATGGATGGATGAAATGTAGAGTAGCTAACATTGCTGTGAACAATAATTCATCATAAGTCTCAGAAAAACAATTTAAGCATCTTCATTTGGCATCCGGTTGAGCATTATTATTTTTTAGAGGCCTGTGGTGAACCTGCACTTGTTATTTATCTGGGAAACAGTTTTTGTAAGACACTGCTGCATTTTAGCCTCGTCCAGTTCTGATTCTGGGTCAGAAAAGTAGGGCTGCATCATTGTGTGTTGTCCAGCGGCCATTTTCTCCCATGCTTTCCTTGCATCTGTAAACCCACAGACAGAGGAAATAACGAGCAGCTGATCATTTGTATGATGCCTCATCATTTTCTCCCTGGTGTAACAGGCTCTTTTCAGGTTGACTCAGTGCATTTAGGCATTTGATACAAATGATCAGCTGCTCGTCATTTCCTCTGTCTGTGGGTTTACAGATGCAAGGAAAGCATGGGAGAATATGGCAGCTGGACAACACACAATGATGCAGCCCTACTTTTCTGACCCAGAATCAGAACTGGACGAGGCTAAAATGCAGCAGTGTCTTACAAAAACTGTTTCCCAGATAAGGACTTTATCATTTGGTCCTTTGGAAAATAGCCCATTCCTAAAACTTCATGTGGATTGAATTGGCTGCTGTGAAAAAGGACAGAATATGTTGCCTTTAAAAATCTTAATACAGCTACAAATCCACATTGAGGCTGCAGATTGCAAAAGGTTGTTGTGGCACTTTATTGCATCTTGTCAACACAAGCTCCTTTATTTTCTTTATTTGTGGATTGTTATGGAGTAGTGCTGATGTCTTCTTGATGAGCACATTCGGAAGGATGAATGAATGAACCCATGTATTTGATACAAAAGGGAATTTATTAAATGAGGAAAGAGATATCTCACAGGTTCACATCGACAAATAAAGACTTCTCCAGAGTTATATCACCAGTTCTCATGACCTCTAAAGAGAATACAACACAGCTGTTTATAATATTCAAGACCTAAGACGAGAGCGAGTTGAAGGAAAACAAAGTTGTGCATTCTTGAGGCCCAATTGTACATTTTGTACACAATTGTACCAACAAGTGTGTACAGATGTACATGTTGTAGGTCATACCTGCACTCAGTAGATCAAAGGTGAGAATAAATACATTTAACGTGTCTTTATAATTTAACATTTAATAATTTCCTACACAAGCAGCAGTAACATCTTCACAGATTAAAATATAGTTTTAATTGAGTTTAGGTGAAGGTATACAATGGTTCCTTTGTGTACTATGTATTCTATTAGATTTTTTCTATTGTCATTTATTTATATTTGAGTAGTAGAAGCAAAAAAGATGAGATAAGAACTTCAGAATCTCTTCAGGACCTACAACTTGTGAAGGTGAGTATGATTGATAAACCTCATGGACATAGAGACTCAGGTAGACAATGAAGTGGCACATTTTTTCATTTATTCTTTAATTCTTTCACCTGAGTTTCTTGAAGTGGTTAATGTTGGATTACCAGGCCTCTTTTGAATCAATGCACAGCACTCTTTGCAGTCAGTAGTTTCACCACCTGCGTGCCATTTGTATGCACACTTTACTTCTCCATCTGTCTGTGCATTAAAAATAAGTTTGAAATTGAACAGTTTGACCTTTCCATTTTCTTGGGACACCCCTACATGATATTGTATTTGTTACAGTGTTACAGTAATATTTGATTACATGAATCAGAGAGTGAATTTCCCCATGGGGGTAAAGTGTGTGCGTGTGTCTGTCTATCTTTCTATCGTATTTTATCAAACTGTATTGATACCACATGGGAAACTCATACCAAATTGACCCATTGGTTGCAGCGCACAAAGGGAGCTGGGGACTGAGGGTCTTGCTCAGGTAATGTGTTTTTGGAAAATGTGGGAGGCAAATATATTTGAAATTCATGCTTTGTCATGTTAAAAATGTTCTATACAAGTCTTGTCTGTATAAAGGAAATCATTTGATTTTGGCTCTACTCTGTTAAGGTTTGAAGTTGGAACCCCAAAGCAGAGCCAAGAGACTGATCAAATAGAGTTCAAAAATCTATTTTCCAAACGGCAGGCAGGACAGGCAGTGGAGACAGGGGGCTGGCTGGCAGGCTGGCAACGTCACTCCAGGAGAGGCACAAAAAACCTGAGCACAGGAACAAGTATTAACATCCCAAAAATGGCAGAGAACTAAACGAGATTTCCAACAGGGCACTACCAAGTAGACGGAATAATCTGGCAGAGGTGTGGAGTGAGAACCAGGGTTTTGAAGACTGCAATTTGTGTGGAGTAGATTCAGGTATGTGCCTCACTCTCCTGGAGGAGCCAGCCACGCCCCCTGTCACACACGCCCTGCACAGAAACAGAAAAAGGGAGGGGGAACAGACAACAACAAAAACAGATCCTGTTCATCCAACGATAAAGAATGATATCATTCTTTGCCTTTATGTGCTCTCATAAACTGGAGACACTGAGCACTTCTAACTGAACATCTGAACAGGCTCAAACATGCACAGTACATAAAGGGTAAACGACACATTGGTTCACATCAAATGTCAAAGATATTCATTCATCTGTCTGACGTTGGGGAATTAATTTAATTTTAATACAACTGTACATTTGTTCGGAATTCAGAACAATATCGACCTATTTCCTCCAGGCTCATGAGCTGTCCTGAGGTGGAGGGCAGGGCTGTTTGAGCAGGGAGTCCATTCTGGTGAAGGAATGACATAACGAAAGTCTGCATCTCAATCAAGTCGGGATTTTCACTGTGCTCTGAGTTTAGGATCTTAAGGACGCATTCGCAGCCTTCAACGGGCACCACGTAGACGTTTTGGTCATCGTAGCTGGGCAGTGAGCGAGTTTCCAAGGCTGTCAAATTGTAGCACCTCTTCAAAATCTCAGACACCTGGGAGTGGCTGAAGTTAGGTTTGGAATGCTTTTCTGCCATTAGACCTGGAGAAAAAAAACAAGTCAACAGATAATAAATTACACCTGGGGTCAAAAGACTATAAATTACAATGCTAACACATGTCTTTGTTCGGACATTTCTTTTAACCTATATGTTGAAGAGATTCACTCTAATAAAAGCATGTGTTTGCTCAGGAATGAGGGCAAACCTGAAAAAACCACCACACTAGTGCAGTTCAATAAAAATTTTTTATTATGTAACTGTTACTAGTTGATATTTCTTCCATCGATATGTTTGTAAGTGTGTCACTTTGAACTGCCTAGTATCTGGAGCTATCATATTCCTATTCCTGAAGGAGATTCATCCTATCAGTCTTCTTGGGTTTGACCTGAAGTACCCGTAGAGTAATTATCTTCACCATAAGGAATGCATCGGCTCAGCCACTTGCTTCATCATGTCTTCTTTTGTTGGAAAAACTGTAAAAATCAAGTATAAAAATGAATCAAAGATTAATAACAAAAAAGGATAAAACAGTTGCACTTTCCCAGGTTGAAATATGTTTGTGGTGGCAGAGTCTGGAGCTGGACAGTGGGGGGTTGGGGGGGCTGGAGGCTATAGCTCCAGGGAAAAAGCTGTTCCTTAACCAGTTAGTCTGTGTTTTTATGCTGCAGAACTGATGGGAGGGGGGGGGGGGCAAACAGAGGACATCCGGGGTGTGTTCTGTCAGTGCAGATTCTGGTGGCTCTCCTCTGCAGGCGTCATCCAGGTGTGGAGGCTCAGCTCTATGACAAATACACACAATTATTATAACAATAATTCATTTTAAGTCTCACGAAAACACATTTATAAACATTTTCATTTTGCATCTGGTAGAGTTTTTCTTTTTCTTTTTTCTTGTTTAGCTCTTTAAGTCAACCTGCATTTGTTATTTATCTGGGAAACAGTTTTTGTAAGACACTGCTGCATATTTGCCTCGTCCAGTTCTGATTCTGGGTCAGAAAAGTAGGGCTGCATCGTTATTTGTTGTCCAGCTGCCATATTCTCTCACGCTTTCCTTGCATCTGTAAACCCACAGACAGAGGACATGACGAGCAGCTGCTCACAAGGATTTCAAAAGATTGTTGTTAAACTTTATTGCATCTTGCCATCCTTTACAAGTTACTTTATTCCCTTTATATGTGGTTTGTTATGGAGCAGTCGCAACATCCTCCCAGATTAAAGCATAGCTTTAGTTGAGTTTAGGTGAAGATATACTAACTTTTCAACCCTGAGTTTCTTCAATTAGTTAATGCTGGATTACCAAGAAGGTTTGAGGCAATTGTATCATGTTGATTGTGATGGTTTCTGTTTGAAAAGATACAGTAAGAAACACATGTGACTGTAGGAAATATAAAATGTATGGCTCTTAAAGATGACTTTCATAACTCAAAATCCTAACTACGTATGAAATAATATAAGTTCAAAATATATCAATTTGTGTAATAATTATAAAATATAAGTACATTTTATAGTTCACAGAGAAAAATTACCTTCTTCTTTTTCCGTTCCATTTCTTGACACACATGTATGGGACTGTGGTGGCCACATGGGGGCGATATTACAGCGGATTTTAAAACTGGAAGAGAATTCAGGTTTGAAACTGTTTATTTATATTTTGTTTTTAATAATTAGGAATTAATGAATGGTCTGTATGAAAGGACCTTTGCAACAATGGTCACTGTGTGTGCTATGTATTTTATAAAAACATTTCTATTGTCATGTATTTATATTTGAGTAGTAGAAGCAAGAAAGACAAGATAAGAATTTCAGAATCTCTTCAGGACCTACAGCTTGTGAAGGTGAGTATGATTGATAAACCTCATGGCCATAAAGACTCAGGCAGACAATGAAGTGGCACATTTTTTCATTTATTCTTCAATATGCAGCTCCAAGATCATACAATTCAAACATGCCAGATAAATGAGGGAAAAATATACATTAAAGAAACATACATTACAGGGATCACAACCAATGTTCCAGGAGCTAAAATGCTCAAATACCAACTGAAAGTGTCTTTCACCTGGATCACAGCAGTTCAAGTTGTGCTTTTGGTTCAACAATAATGTTCTGTCGTTAGATGAGGTATAACACAACTGTGTAAAAACATAAACATCCAGTTTGTCTGTTTAGGATTAAATATATGCTCACACTGCCCTGTAACTGTTATTACAGCAGACCAATAAAACTGTATAAAAGAGTAAAAAAGTATATCACTGTCCAATCACAGTTTTATTGTACAAGCAATTATAAAGACAATTTTGATCATCTAGATGTGGATCTACATATGTTCAAAATATTTTGTGAACTGAGAAAATATCTTTGTTTGAGATAGAAAATGAAGGGCAGAGCGACAAAGAAGTGTACTGCATTTTATGTGTGATTTGTATAAAAAACAATGTACATCTAGAAATATGTTAATATGCCTTCACTTTCCCAACAGACGTGATTAAGTCAGCTCAATATCCAGATATAGTCCATGTGTCTCTATTCAAATAAAAACCTTGGTTCGCAAATGCACTTCGGTGTAGAAATCCTGATCACAGTAGGAAACTATTTCACATTGCTTGACATTGAGCAGTTCTAACTCAGAATCACTTTGGCAAACAGTATTTTAGAGTGCGCTTTTTTTACAGTATTTTCATTTTAATGGTTGCATTTGGCCAGCGAACTGTTCAACATTTCTGATCTAAAGGCTATCCGAAAATATGTGTTGCTTTTATTTAAAGTCATGAAAATATTTAGATTTATAGAGAACATAATATATTGAAACCGTATAGCATCACTGTCTTAATTACATTAACACTTCTGCCATGACACTTTTTATTTGTGGGCATATATTGTTTAGCCAATTGCATTAATTTGATGAGTGAGACGCCATCTTACAGTAATATTTTATCACATGAATCATACTGTAAATTTCATCCATGGGGATGAATAACGTATCTATCTATCTAGTTGGTACATTTTCATCATTTTCTCTTACTGAGTTGAGCAGCACTCTCAAACCACACCTTTTCCACATGCTCTTTTCCAAGTTTCCACAGCTGTGAAACGATATAAATACCCTTTCTCGATGTAATCATGATATACTCTTCGTTTTCCGGTTGCAAAGTCACAGCGTGACGAGCAATCACCAAGGACTGGCAGAAGCGAGACAAGACCAACACATAGAGGGAGTCTTTCTCCGCCTCATTCAGAGGAAGGACACTTTCCCAGCCAGCGAGGATAGGCCCCCCCACCACGATGGGATTGGGGTGCTCAATCATCATATACATGATAGTGATGGCCAGCTCATGGATGTAGTAGCCAGTGTGCATGTCCCCAAAGTCAATAATGCCAGAAATCCTGTGCCCGTCATTGCCGTCGGGCTCCACAAGCACATTGAGGTCATTGATGTCGCCATGGTTGATGCCTTAGGACGGAAAAGAAAAAGTAGTTTGCATGAAGCAAAGCACACTACAGAGACATCCAGGTTAATGGAATTTTTACAACATCCGAGGCAGCGACAAGTCTGACAAAATGTCTCTTCTATCAGTAGTTGGAGTGTTTCAGTACATGATTTGACTTTTTTTTCCCTTAACTGCTAGATTCCACACACTGTTGAGGTAATGTGTTGTGGTTCCTGTTATGGACACTCCTAAATGTGTGAATCCTAGTGATGACCAAATGAAGCTTCAATAAAGCTTCATGAACCACTGTCTCTATTTCCTGAAGCCACTAGATGGCACTATCTGTTCAACAAATGCTCTGCCTTTTTTTCCACGTGTCTCCGTCCGTGTTGTCAGAAAATTTTGGAGGCGCGCGGAGCGGTGATGTCTGCGTAAACAGGGCCGCATGGAAGGGTGTGGTGGCTGAAATGACATAATTTGGCCGCACGAACCTCGCAGACGCGTCAAGTATAAAACAACCTTGAGACTTTGAGGGACAAAAATGGCCGCCAAGTCACTACTCAAGGTGAACTATATAATAGGCCTGTTGTTTCGGCTAATGTTTAGGCCCCTAACTGGAATAATGCCGATTTCTTTCGAGTCTTTTCCCCCCCTCTTACCAGATCTTAATTCACATGACCTAGTATTGGCTGGAGACCTAAACTGCACTCTGAATTGGGCCTCAGACCGTTCTACCTCAAGATTGACAGCACTAAGCAAATCTTCCTGGTGTATCAATGACTTCCTTGAAGCTTAGAGTGGTGGACCCTGGAGATTCAAGTACCCAACAGACAAGCTATTTTCCTTCTTCTCCCAGGTACAGCAAAGTTATTCAAGAATTACATTACTTTCTAATTGACCAGAAATCATAACCCTTGGTTACTCATGTAGAATACGACAGTATTGTAATATCTGATCATGCACCAGTTATTTTGAAATTGAGTTTTCCACAGAAGGTGTCCACTATTTCATGGAGGCTTAACTCTAAATTATTATCCAATCAAAGGTTTGTTCAATCTATTAATACACAAATGGATTTTTTTCATGGAGTTGAATGAATCCCCTGAGATAAGCTATTCTACACTCTGGGAAACCTTGAAAGCTTATTTGAGAGGGCAGGTGATTTCCTTTGTTGCAGGTGAAAACCTAAGACAGACTCGACGAACGTCAGAGGTAATTGACCAAATTAAACAAATACACTGGTTAAACTCAACCTCACCCTCTGAGGACCTGTAAAAGGAAAGAATTCTGTTACAAACTGAATTTGATAACATCACCAATGTTCAGCTAAGGTCCCGTCTTACATATTACGAACATGGTGACCGGGCTAATAAACTACTGTCACATCAACTAAAACAATCAGCAACTGCTGGTTTTATAATTAAAGAGCTACACGGGCATGTGCTTACAGACCAAAAGGGCATTAATAGTGAGTACAAGTCGAATTATACACCTCTGAAGCCAGCGATGAGACTCGGGTGGAGAGCTTTTTTTAATGACCTTACACTGCCCACTTTGGAAGATTCAGTTAGAAACGTGTTGGAGGCGGATGTGACCCTGATCAAAATAAACAATGCCATTCAGAAAATGAAATCTGGTAAAGCACCCGGCCCACAACTTTTCTCATGAACTCAATAGACACATGTCCATGTTCATCTGGAATGACAACATCCCTCGAACCAGAAGAGAATTCTTGGAGAGATGCAAGGAGGCTGGAGGTCTATCTTTCTGAACTTGCTTTATTGCTTCTGGGCAACAAACATCCATAAGTTTATGTTTTGAGCTGCAGGGATGTTGGCTGCTGAGTCTCCATCTTGGGTCCACCTTGAATAATATTCAAGCATTCCCGTCTCACTTGGGTCCGTTTTGTGTGGTCCACTACCTCTCAGCCAGGGGTCTCCAACCCTGGTCCTCGAGGGCCCCTGTCCTGCATCTTTTAATTCTCACCCTGCTTCAGCATACCTGAATCTAATGATGATGGCATCACCAAAGTTGTGAAAAAGCCCAATAACAAGCCCCTGATTGCAATCAGGTGTGTTGCAACTAAGAGAGAGCTAAAACATTGAGGACAGGGGCCCTCGAGGACCAGGGTTGGAGACAAGTAAACACCTGTGGACAAGAAATGTGGTTGTCTGGGGTGCTTTAAAAACATGGTCTCAGTTCAGAACTCACTTTAAATTCAGACTTTCAGTCTTTGATCGACCCATCCTTTCAGCAATGGCACAAGAAAGGGCTAAGATGCATTGAGAATCTCTTTAAAAATGATGCATTTATTTTGTTTGAACAGCTAAAGAAGGACTTTGACATTCCACAATCTGACTTTTTCAGGTACTTACAACTACATAGTTTTGTTATAGCATCTTTCTCTCTAACCTTGCCTCCAAAAACATGGCTTGATGAGTGTCTGACCTTAGATCCACTCGCTTCAGCAAGAGACTGATTCAACCCCGCTGCTCGAAGGAACGCTACAGGAAGTCCTTCCTCCCCACGGCAATAAGACTTTTTAACACGTCTACCTCCGTCAGAGCCTCATTATAGTTACTCACGCTCATTTCTTAAGTTATGTCCTACCCAGATATTTTTATATTTGTATATTTTTATTCCCTACTTTTTATATTCTATTCCATTGTATTTTATAAACCAGAATGCTGCAACAAAACAATTTCCCTTCAGGGATTAATAAAGTCATCTATCTATCTATCTATCTATCTATCTAAAGGTGTCGTGTCAGTAATTTCTAACAGAATCCAGGGTGCAGCATTCCCATCGTTGAACCATTTCAAAATTCAATGAGAAGAAGAATTAGGTGAAACATTTTCAAATACTACCTGACAAACAGCAATTACAAGAATCCACTCATCCTCCATCTGTGTTAAACATGGTCCATACATAGGTTGCCTATTAAAGCATCCAGAATGTACCCAAGTGTAGACCCGTCCTGTCTGAGATGTGGTCATGCCACTGCTAACCTGAGTCACATGTTCTGGTTTTGTCCCCGGCTGTATGATTTTTGGGAAGGAATATTTAATACAACTTCATTTATATGTAAAAACAACATCAGCCCGAGTCCTGTTACAGCTATATTTAGGGTTGTAGCAGATATTTCAGTGACGCCTCATCAGGCAGCGGCAGTTGCCTTTATGACTTTACTCGCAAGCAGTGACGTGTGGTGAGGGTCATGACTGGTGAGGCACTGAATCCTCTGGAGTCAGATTTACAATATAAGAACTGAAAAGAGCATCTTATTTCACTCTTCATCCAACAGCACCAACTGGTAATTTTTCATATCCCTCAGCATTCCTCTTTCAGTCACACTGACACCAACACCAACACAAACACAAACACAGGAGCATATTTGTTCTACAAAGAAAGTTTCTTTTATAGAGATGGACAGAGCGCCTTCTTGTGTCCAAGCAATTCACATTTACTGTAAACAAATTAAAGTATAGCGATGTGTGCAGCACAAATTTAATTTTGACCTTCAGTAAAAATTTCTGTTATTTTTAAAAAGTATAATTCTGGTGCTTTAATCAATTTCAATAAAGGTTGTGTATCAAAATGATGAGAAAAAAAATATTTTAGGCCAAAAGTTTAGTTATCAGATACTTGATTTTTTTCCCCCCTACTGACTCCTATCTTATTAAAAAAAAAAAAAAAAAAAAACCTCCAATGGAGATTATGACCAAAATTCAGTTCAGGTATGCTCCCGTGAGGTGAGGCTGGGTACCTGCGTGCCTCACCGGCTTGACTTTTCTCTGCGCTTTATTATACGATCGGCGAGAACAATTCTCTCACACATACATTAAAGACATGGCACAAGCTGTAGAGAGTCCTGCTGTATAACAAACATTAGTGTAAAGTCCATATTGTTGATATGTTGAGGAACAGAAACGTCATGTGACCCAGTTTGAATTGGATCACAGTCAGACATGAGGCACAGGTCTCCACTGCCTCACCCGGGAGTCACACTGAAAATGCATCTTTAACCCAAATCAGTTGAAAATGTTAATATTTATTTTAGGTACAATTTTTTCATTTTTCATTACGGCAGGTGAGGCACTGTTGAATCATGAAATACTCCCTGAAGAGTAAATATTGTACTCACACTTGCGGAAATTAGAGCGTTGGGGCTCCACAGACGTCTTGTACTGATGAAGAACAGACTTCACGACTTCCTGAAGAGGGTCTCCATCCAGGAGATGCAGGTACGGTTCAAGGAGGGAAACATTGGCCAAATTCCAGATGAACTTCTCCCTCTCCAGAGCGCTAATCTTAGGGTGCCTCATCTGGAAATGAATAAAATAGAGAAAAGAAGTGCTAAGCTGTTGTGTATACCTTGTCCAAGCTTGAGAAATGTTAATTGACCAAAGAGTGCTCAAAGCTAAACATATAGCTGTTATATATAGTTTTATCAGAGGGAAACAATTTGTAAGTGTTGGTGTCATACTTCTTGAAGGACGTTGTCCATTGTCGCTGCCATCTTGCCTGTTTCATACAATAATTGTGGTGTTGAAGGGATTTTGGAAATGGTCGTGCCAGGTAAATAAGTCAACAGCCGGACCAGGTACTTCTGAAGGCCAGAGCCACAATCTGGAGAAAAAAAGACAAGCTCAGTGTTAGATGTTTGCCTTCATCTTAGTCAAGATGCAGCTTAAATTTTTCTGGCGTCGCTTTGCTTACAGAAACATTTACTCGAATAGGGGTGGTTCCTCCAGAGGCCTATACTACGACTAGCATTTTCTCTTAATGAGATAACTTCAGGATTAACCCTGGTAAATCACCACAGGAACTTACTCTGAACCGCTCGCCTACTCTTTGTTCTGGTTAAGAGATCACTGACAAATCAAATCTCTTGGAAAATGACCTGCCCAGTCTTAGAAGATCCTGATTGATGCACGGATTGAGAGTGGAGAGGAACACATAATAGCTGCAATCCTTTGACATAATAAAATAAGGCCTCGTCCCTGAGCACTTTGAAGGATGTTTTTGTACTGTTCTCTAGTTCATTTAGCTCCACCGGGGTAGATCTGAAATAATGAGGTTAATGGCCACGTCTGACATAACTGCAGAACCATGAATTAATATTTCAACAGAAAACGTGCTGACACGGGGGAAACCCAGCCTCAAAACAGTTTAATGGAAAATATAAACTAAAAGAGCAGTAATGACGCTCAACCAAGACAAGTTTGTGCCGTTATAAAATTAAGTTGAGTGATCCCATTGCTGTGCCTGTCCATTTATATTGTCTGATGAATTAATAATGTACAACCTCTCAAAGTTACACTTTAAAAAACTCAGTGATTTTCTGCAGCATTCCTTTCAAGATTTGGGCTGCTGATTCGTTTAAATTCTTCCCATTTTTGAAGAATAATTGCTCCTCCAATATGTATGCAGCGCTGCAATCGGTCAGGCGCCGCAAACTCTGCCCCTTTAATCTGTAAACATGGATCCCGATCGTAAAACCCTGGGCACGTACAGACCTCACGGCTGCATTCCTGCAGTTTCAATGAGGTCTCACTTCAACACAGTGTAATGTAGTAATGCTTTGCTTGTTATCATTCTTTCTGCGGCGCTTCATCATGACAATTCATTAAATTCAGCTGTGTTGGCACAGGGGAACACTGAAAACATGCAGGACTGCAGCCCCGAAGGACCAGAAATTCATACCCCTGCACTAGAAAGTGGCGCTTTGAGATTTCACAATGGTGCCACCTGCTGGCGACATGGGCCAGACTCACATTCACGATACCATCTGTTCATCCTTTCACACAATGTTGGTCGAATTTGCTGCCTTGCGCCAACCAGCTGACCAAAATGTTCGAGTTGTTCGATTTTCAGGACTTTCAGGATTGAGGGCACATTTCCATGTACTCGGGTTTTTACAAAACAGTGACATTTCTCCACGTTTGGGCCATTTACACATAAACGCAGCGACAAGTCGCCACAAATGATGATTCCTGAAAACTCTGGCCACAGTAGAGATTTAGAGAAACGTTGTGCGTCTTTTTGTATTTAAAGAGGGGTAGGCAGAGATTTATGTCACAATTCGTGACAAGTTTTTTCCCCAGGATTCTGATAGGCCATTATCAATCAATCAATCAATCAATCTTTATTTATAAAGCACATTTAAAAAAAAACCAAAAGGTAACCAAAGTGCTGTACATCAAAAACATCAAATAAAATAAAATAATTCAAAAGTTAATTCAAAAGCACAGAAGAGACAAGGCACAAAACATAGAAAACATGTAAAACAAACAAACAAACAAGCTTACTACAAGTTATATGATATCAAACAAGATGAAAATAAATCAAGGTGTACTAAAAGCCAAAGAATAAAAGTGGGTTTTTAAAAGGGATTTGAAATCAGGGAGCGAGGAAGCCTGCCTGATGTTGATAGGCAGCTCATTCCAGAGTTTCGGAGCAGCGGCGGCAAATGATCTGTTTCCTCTGAGCTTCAGCCTCGTCTTAGGGACTGTCAGCAGCAGCTGATCGGCTGATCTCAGGGATCTTGGTGGGCAGTAAGGCTGAAGCAGGTCTGATAGATAATGTGGAGCCAGATTGTTAAAACATTTAAAAACAAATAACAAAAGCTTAAAATTAATTCTGTGGTGCACATTATGCCTTCATGCTTCTCATTACACTGCCCCCTACAGGTTTGGCATGCTCACAGTAGCACTGAGCCAGGCGTAGGTGTGTGCGTGTGTAAATGAAGACTTTTTTTTTATTATTATTGAAAGTTTACGAGTGGACTGTTGGACTATGACCTGATGGCACAACAGCAAGGCAATAATATGAACTTTGGACTGTTTCAACTGTGACCATTGACCTTTCTTCACACATCAGTCAACATGAAGAAATCTCCAGTGTACAAGTCAGGAAAGACTGTTGAATCTGAGGAAGAACATATGTTTTATCTATTATTTGTATGAGAGAATGTGATAAATTCAAAACAACTGACCATCTTATTTGTGGCAAATATATTTTAAATTCATGTTTTGTCATCTTAAAACATTTCCATGTTTTATTACCAAACAAAAGCATTAGGATTCAAATAAAACATTGAAAACTGTAAATATATTGTTGAGAACTAGATTCAAAATAATAAATTTTTTTTGTTTAATTTCTTATCTTTGTTGTGCGATAAAGAATGATATTATCCGTCGCCTTTGTATGCGGTCTCAGAAACTAGAACTGGACACTAACTACACTGAATGTCCAAACAGGCTCAAATATACACAGTACATAAAGAGAATCCATTTAATTCTAATCCAATTCCTGTGCATTTGAAATTTTGGAACTCAGAACTACATAACTGGTGCCATACCTGCTTCCTCCAGGCTCATGAGCTGTCCTGAGGTGGAGGGCAGGGCTGTTTGAGCAGGGAGTCCATTCTGGTGAAGGAATGACATAACGAAAGTCTGCATCTCAATCAAGTCGGGATTTTCACTGTGCTCTGAGTTTAGGATCTTCAGGATGCATTCGCAGCCTTCAACGGGCACCACGTAGACGTTTTGGTCATCGTAGCTGGGCAGTGAGCGAGTTTCCAAGGCTGTCAAATTGTAGCACCTCTTCAAAATCTCAGACACCTGGGAGTGGCTGAAGTTAGGTTTGGAATGCTTTTCTGCCATTAGACCTGGAGAGAAAAACCCAATTCATCAGATAAGCAGTTACACTTGAGGTGACAAGACTAGAATTTAAAACGCCAACACATCCATTTATCTTTGTTAGGACAGTTTTTTAACATGTATTAGGAGAGATTCACTCTAATAAGAGCATGCAGTCACGCTTCTTTCCTGTTCACAGTTTATATGTGAGCTTGATCAGAAGTGTTCAGCTGATTATGAAATACGTAACTATGCTCAGGATTGAAGGCAAACCTGAAAACTACTGCACCATTTTTGTCCTGACATTTATTAATAAAAAAAAGTTCCAATTAAAGTTAATGTGTGTATGAATGTGTGTGTAACAATTTGTAAAAGATTACACATTATAATAAAGGATTTTATGCTACCTTCTCAGCAGTGTGTAACAATGTCACAAATTAATTATTTCCACTATGATACTGTACAATTATTGCACAGTGCTGCCTTCAGGCAACAATGTCATACTGTTTTATCAATAAAATATGTACAATTAAATAAAAAACGTACATTAAGTACGTGTTACCAGTTGATATGTCCTCCTTCGATATGATACTGTGTCACTTTCAACTGCCTCGTGTCTGGAGTAACAACGTTGCCTTGCAAAATACTGCACACCACATAGTATTCCTTATAGACACATGGACATTGAACATAAACGACGTGAAACATACAAGAAGATTAAAACGTAGGTGGACGTGTGTGGACTGAATCTGCACTAAGAGCAACTGAAAGTGACAGAAGTTCATAAACACAATGAGAGGCAGCAGCACGAGCTGAACATATGTTAAAGCTTAAGAGTGCAGCGTGGTTTGTGCATAAAAGACAGCTGCAAGACAGAAGACAGAATTATCCTGAGCTTTCCCAGCGGGAGCCGTTCAGCAGCTTGCGAAAAAGAGTGTCGTACCTTTCTTCCTTTAGTCAGACCTCAAAACACTGCAGTCAACCCAGCCGTACCTCGTTTCTGTATGGTCGCGTGAGCCGCTCCGAGCTTTTTATGGTTGCTCGTATTGTGAACTTTACGGTAACGTCTCGGCGCAGAGTCAAGCTCTCTGTTTTCAAAATATAGGACATTTTGAAACGATATGGTTTTCACGTTGTTTATCCAATAGGGACTGATTAGAAACTGTGTCTCAACCAGCCTGTGTAGATATTTAGGAGACATGTGATCCAACACAGATTTGGAATCTGTTACCTGCGATTTATTGAGCTTAAATAAAGTTGTTGTTTTGTTTTGTTTTTTTAAATATGTGAGTATTATAAAAAAACGACCATTAAATGTCCAAAGAAAGAGCTGTACCTTCATCAGCGTATATACTTATGGGATCCAATACAGACGGAGCCAGTAGGCCACATGACCTGGTAGATATTGAGCAAAATTACAGTAATTTTCATATAAATTGGAATATTTTTCATAAAGAGCATTAAACGCTTATTAAACGACCTGCGTCTCATCAATCATAAGTTATATGATCCAACACTGATTTCGAGTCAATAGGTCACATGACCAAGAAGCTATTGTGAAAAATTACAGTATTTTTCAGAGAAATTTGAATATTTTTCATAAAGAGCATTAAAAACGAAATACAAGAGGTGTGTCTGAGCAAGCATGACTAATTACACAATCCAACACTGATTTGGAGTCAATAGGTCACATGACCTGGACGTTATTGAGAAAAATTACAGCAATTTTCAATAAATTTGTAATAATTTTCATAAATACCATTAAAAACAAAATAAAAATAGTGTGTCTGAACAATCATTACTAGCTATTGAGACAAATGACAGTAATTTTCATAAATATTGGAATATTGTTCATAAAGAGCATTAAAAACGAAATTAAAAAAGGTGTGTCTGAACAAGAATGACTAATGACACAACCCAAAATTGATTTCGAGTCAATAGGTCACATGACCAAGAAGCTATTGAGAAAAAGTAGAGTAATTTTAATAAATACTGGAATATTTTTCATAAAAATGATTAAATGCTAAATAAAAGAGGTGTGTCTGAACAAGAATGACTAATGACATATGTCAACACTGATTTGGAGTCAATAGGTCACATGACCTGGAAGCTATTGAGCAAAATGACAATAATTTTCATTAAAATGTGTAGGAATCAATAGCTTCTTCGTCATGTGACCTATTGACTCTAAATCAGTGTTGGATCATAAAACTACTTATGATTGATGAGACACACGTCGTTTAATAAGCGATTAATGGTTTGTTTTTTGTTTTTTTTATAAAATATTACAAGTTCTATGAGAATTACTGTAATTTTGCTCAATATCTACCAGGTCATGTGGCCTACTGGCTCCGTTTGTATTGGATCCCATAAGTATATACGCTGATGAAGGTACAGCTCTTTCTTTGCACATTTAATGGTCGTTTTTTATAATATTCACATATTAAAAAAAAACAAAACAACAACTTTATTTAAGCTCAATAACTCACAGGTTCTAATCGGTCCATATTGGAGAAACAACGTGAAAAACCATATCGTTTCAAAATGTCCTTTATTTTGAAAACCGAGAGCTTGATTCTGCTCCAAGGCGTTACCGTAAAGTTCACAATACGAGCGACCATAAAACTCTCGGAGCGGCTCACTTCACCTAACGGAAACTGGGGACGGCTGGCTTGACCGCAGCCACGTCTCTTTTCCGGGTTGGGACGATGACGTCACTGTGTTTGTAAATCGGGGTGGCCGAAGCCTGATTACTCTCCTCGAGCTGAAATCTCTTCTCGGTTTGCCAAATCACTAAAACTTCATTAAGATTTTGAAGATTGACAATAAAAGAAACTCCATGAATCTGCTAATAAAATCTCCTGTTTATATAATCACCATTTTTTTTTTTTTTTCATACAACTTTTTTGTTCCTCATATATGTTCTGTCACATTCAAACTGTTGTTTCTCATCATTGTCACTTGTATTCAGTACAGTTTTGTGCTGTTTATATTGTCTTGTAATTTCCCGATCCACAGAAAGAGCTGGCTTGGAGCGTTCTTTCAAGCTGGCAAAGAGTACTGATTGTCAGAACTCCAAAACCATTGCCATATAGTTGGGCTTATGAAACCAGGCAATCCATGCAAAGTCTTGAATTAGAGCTATAAAATCTTTTTTGACAATATTTGACTATATTCTACAGGATTATGATTTATACCAAGGTAGTGATGATATATGTATGATATGACACCTTACGTAGCTAAAGCAAACACAAGCACAAGAAGTCAATAATTAACATTACATACATATTTTTGGACTGTACAAACAATACTTGCGCAGGAAAACAATGCAAACTCAATGAAGAAAGGCTCAACCAGGGCATGAACCCAAAACAGGCAAGAGTTGTAATCACAATACTGCTGCGTTGTGCCAGGATAAATGTTTTTTTTATTCATCCCCCCCATATATCAATCCAACCCGACTTCTAAAAGACTCACGGGTTAAAAAAGTTATCATCGGACTGGTATGGCGTGCTTTTCCCTATGATCGAGTTGAGTATGCAAACGGATATCAATGGGTCAAAATATCTCACGGTTGAAAAGATGCCTTTGCATTCTGTCTAAACAAGGTCAATATTTGGTAGAAAAGTGAAAGGTGAAAAACACCTTTTTCAGGTCGTACAAGTCTATTTATGGTCTATAAATGGTAGAGGGATGAAAAGTGAAAGGACATTTTACTTCGGTCCAGTGATGTGCAGTCAGGGTAGGCAGTGCCCACCCAATGCTGGATTGAAATGAATAAAATATTCATTTTGATTAATTGTTTTAATTATAATATAATAAAAAAAATTCAGTAGCTTACAGTACTTATAGGTTTCAAAGTGTCAGCATTTTGTCCTTTTCATAGCCCAAATGTCTCAACGCCGCTAATTCCTGGTATGGCAGAAAGCCTGCACAAGGCATTCAAATCTGTCGAGTCTTAAGGCCGATTCATACGGTGCTGCAGAGTCCTGCTGAATAAAATCTTCTTCAGCCAGCTCCTTCTGGCTTAAGAAATTAGGTTCGGCTGTGCCAACAATCCTGGCCAAATTATTTGGGTGCCGCACTGCTGAAACTTCGGCAACGTGGTCCGCAAACTCTTGTGGATTGGTCAGATTTGGTTGTTAAACTTCCGTATTTGGCTGGCTGGGAAATTTAAACATGGACGTAATAGAAGAAGGGATAGTGCCACCATCAATATGGAAGACCTCGGGAGCACACTGCTGGTCTCCAGCCTCACATGCACCACAACGGCCTCCAGCTCCCGCTCAGCCTGCAGCATCACCTCCGCCTCTTCAAGGTCCAGGAAGCGGAAGCCAACCACATCAAGCGGGTTTGATTTTGGAGCTGCTCTTGCCACGAGCGGAACAAATCAGAGCGACCGGCCCCTTTGAACCCAAATAATAAAGCTCATCATAATGTCATTTTACAACATACACATGCTGAAGGCTGACAACCTTCAGCACCACGGAGAGCAACTATGTCATTTTGAAGTCCTTCAAATGAATAAACCAAGAGAACAACAAAAACATGAGGCTACATGGCCCCAAATAATAAAACATGACAAATTCAAAGCAGTTCAGCACTATGGACAGCGACCACATCCTTTTGACACCCACTTTAACTATTTCAACTCATGAGGGCACAGCAGGCTACGACCCTGTATCAATAGCTATAAAGTTTAGTCAAACTTGCACAGTGCCCACATGTTCACCAACACACACAATTTCAATATGAAGTACTACAGGCCTACTTGCCACTATCTGAAGGACATACGACGAGCCTTGTCCTCCGCGAACTCGTCCACGATGCTCCATGTCCATTTTCTTTGCTCTCTCATTTTCTATGGACAACATGGCGAGTCCACTCAGTGTCTCCTGTCCCACTGAGCTCCTCAAGTGGTTTTTAATGAGTTTTAACTTGGAGAATGAGCTCAGAGGTTGCTACGGTGATGGAAGAGTCACAAAAAAAAGGAGGGCGGTGCAAACCTCACTGAATGCAGAAGTTACTGCTGGGTGGTTAACAAGGAGCATTTTTGCCAAATCCACAATAGACCTTTGTTTTGGTATCTGAGACACAGCAGACTGATACAGTTCAGTGTTATCTGTTTATTAAATGTATGAATTAAATATTTGAACAGGGACGGTGAAAAGGTTCAGTGGACTTTGTGTTTTATCCTCAGTCACTCGAGAGTTGGAGGTGAAGGCTTTTATCAGAATGTACTGCCATAACATAGAAATATAGTAAACTATATCATGTATCACACATGTATAATAATAAAATAAGCAATATAAAATCTAGAATCTTTATTTCACATGTAGCCCATGGTAAATCATCTCAATTGCAGTTTGTTTTTTGCATGACACTTTCCCAGAGACTCACTATAGTTGTTACCATGTTCATACATTTTAGTATATTTGTACTTTATAGCTGTAAATTCTGATAAAAGCAGCTGGAACAGAACAGACGTCCCCAGCGACAGCCAATCAGTGTTGCTCCTGTGGACAGGAATCAGTTTTTGGCACAGCACTGGCGCATCCACCCTGCAGCTTTACTCATGGCTGCTACTGTGCTATTTATGTGCTTACTCTGAAATTAGACTGATTGTTACACACTTTGTCACAATTGATAATCAATGAGTTCTTTCCAATCATATGAAGATGATAGTTTGACATATGAACATTGTGCTGCTGATTCAGTAGTAATGTTCCACTAAAGAAACATCTATACCACTGCAGCTTGGCTGTTTATGATTATGTGGATCTATAAATCTGGTATTTGAAGATATTAAATGTGTGAGATAAATCTGGCTTCAGTTCTCCACGTCACCATCAGGTTCCCTGTCACCAAAATGTGCTGCTCAAGGTTCAAAGTTTGCATACTGGTATGCACATTCTCCCGCAAAGTTTATTTTTGTAAATCACAAACTTGGAGGTGGAAGTGGAGTATGCATCTTTCAGGGCCGGGGGTGTGCCGCCCTCCCAGCCCCTCCTGAAGCTCCGCCACTTGCTCTTGCTCTCTTGGACAGAAGGTGTGAGAGGGAAGCTGCACTGGAGGCTGGACGGCGGAGACGAGACGACATCCTCCAGATGAATGACCCCTGTGGGAGAAGCATCCTGCATGTTGGAGATGGAATGAGATCGCTGCACCACGCCTGAATGTAAATTCAAGATAGAAAGTGTCCTCTATGAACTGGAGCAGAAAGCTGCCCAGCTTGGCATCAAGTCTCCAGAAAAGTAGTTTAATTCTCTTCAACAGACTTCTTGGCAATTTAGGCAGCGTTCTTTGTCTTATATGTATTCACGTAAAAAAATAAATAAATAAATAAATAAAAATAAAAATGATATGTTTTATAATGTATATAATACTATGAGTATATTATAGTTATATATATATATATATATATATATATATATATATATATATATATATATATATATATATATATATATATATATTCCACGTCGTGGTGGATGTAGCAACACCAAGTGATGGTAACATCAGAAAGAAGGAACATGAGAAACTAGAGAAATACCAAGGGCTCAGAGAGGAGCTGGAGAGGGCTTGGAAGGTGAAGGTGACAGTAGTGCCCGTGGCAATCGGAGCACTCGGGGCAGTAACCCCCAAACTGGAGGAGTGGCTACAGCAGATCCCTGGAACAACCTCGGACATCTCAGTCCAGAAAAGTGCAGTACTTGGAACAGCAAAGATACTGCGCAGGACCCTCAAGCTCCCAGGCCTCTGGTAGAGGACCCGAGCTTGGAATAGAAAAACAGGTGACCACCCACGGAGGGCGAGAGGGGAATTTTATAGATATATATACTGCCATAACGTGGCTTTATATATATATACTGCAGTGTATATATATATATATATATATATATATATATATATATATATATATATATATATATATATATATATATATATATATCCATGAAAATGGCCATAATGTGCCATCTGCATTAAATTTTATATGCTGACGACCCACCACACATCGACCTGATTCACACCAATTTTGGGGGCTGAATCCGATTGGTCTGTTGAAATTGGGTTGTTATTGGACCATTGGAATAGGGTTGATATTGACCGTCCATTGTGGTCCCATAACAACCTAATTTGAACAATCATATTTGGGCTAAATGATGGACCAACCAAATGTAGCACAAAAAATATAGTCTAAATCCCATCGTGAGTTTGGAGGGATACCAAGGGCTGAGAGTAGAACACAAGAAGCCTAATGTGCCTCTCACTGGGCAGGAGGTGAGCAGGTGTCCCAGCTGGTCCAGCAGAGCAAATGCCTTTCACTGAAATGTCACCACCTTTCCTTGGCCTGTGAGATGAGCGACGGTGTAAGTGATTCGAGAAAATACAGTGGGATATATCACCACCTATTGCTCAAAATGAAATTCCCAACAGTGGTTTATCCCTGCGGCTGATCCCCACAGCAGCGATGGCAGTGTCACGATGCTCCACTATGCCATGCGGCCTGTAAATCTGCCCCCAGGCATGCCTCTTGATAGGCTCCACCGTGCCCCTGAGTAGCCAGAGCCATTCAAACCAGGACAGAATGCACTTCATGTTTTAGTCAGATCGTTGCAAACCAAAACCAAACCCACATAAAATTGAAGATCTTAAGGCTTTGTTACAAACATTCCAGAGTTTATACTAAAAATGGATGATCCAAAGAAGATTCAAAAAACACAAGTGAAGTCCAACTCAATGAAGAATCTAAAAACACCCCGCAACTTCCCTAGGAACACTAGGGAAGTTGCTTGAAGGTATGAAGACGCTCTGGCAACGGACACATGAAGGAAAAGCCAATAGTTTATAAACACTGTGGAAGATGAAGACACAAGAGAGACACAAAGACACAGAGGGAGGACAGACAAGATGGGCAAGCGCAAAATGGCGAGGACGAGACAGGTGAGTATTAAAATGAAACCGGAAGAGACAAACAACTACCACACGTGGACTTTACACGGACACAGGAGGAGACATGACATGCACCAGCGGATCCACCAACGAGGGCAACGATGTGAAACACTATAACTAAAGCCAACAAATTACCGCAATATGGATTGCAGATCTCAAAACTGGCAAAAATAGTGTTTGTCATGTCACTGTCAAGTTTTTGAATGCCTGTAGTAATGATAAATATGAAATATTGAAATGTAAAATAACAGCAGCTGGCAATATCAGGACGAGTGATTCACAGACCTGAATTGGCAGACTGTGTCGTACGGAATAGCAAATGTGATGTTCATTAATTGGTGTTCATCTGTAATATTAGTATTTTTACTAGGACTAGTTGTTAAAATCCCTTGATGAATCAAATCACTGCTGTTGATGGCGATGTTCTCCTGGTAACAGGTAATGAAGTGTCTCAGCCAAGGAAACAATTGTGGAACAACAAGGTATTTTCCACAAAGCCGTAGCTTCGATGAACTCGGTCTATGGGTTCAGCTTGAATAACTAAACCAGTGGGTGCAACAAGCTCAAGGAAATTCATTCACTGCCCTGCAGCAATATAGATGAGGAGAGCACCGAAGAATGTGTCATATGTCACTTCGAGGGATATGTGGGAGGCATCAGGCATGATGAACAACAACCCAGTGACCCTGAGTTGTTGAGTTTGAACAGATTAATCAGGATGTTATTTGTTTAAATTGCAGTACTTTGAGGGCCAGCACGTTTTACCATGGGCCAAGTATTCTATCCAACAGCTACTTTCATACAGATTACAGTATGATGTCATAAAACTGTTCACGGGTTTTTCTAATATTATGAGTAAGCATTTATGACTTTGGGGACTCTATCATGTTAACTAAGATCCCATTATAATTATTATTGAATTATTGTGGAGAACGTTTTTATTGAAAACACCAAAACACAATATTATCATTCACAATTATTGAGTATATTTTGTGATATTCTATTATTGAGTTGAGATTCTCGTATGGTATCCCACACTAATATCAAAATAATCATCTTTGTCATCTGTACACAGTGTATTCTCTGTGGAAGGGTGTTGCATGCATCATCACCATGGACAAACAAATAATTTAAGAGCATGACAATGATAATGAGATCACTGACTGATCCAACAGTTTTAGCAAAAAGCACAGGATTCTTCTAAATGTATTGTATACGTGGAGCAGGTTGAAGTGGCCTACAAGTTCTAGAAGCTTAGTGAGCTCAGAAAACTTCTTGAAATGTATAATAAAGTAATCTCTGGCATGCAAGTCAATGCTTTGCTCAACAGAGTACAACAAGGTGTTGGAAAAGTTTGACTTTGTCGGTCAGTGTGAGTTGATATTTTCTGATAATCAGCCCTCTGGATATGACCTGTGATGTCAGTAATATGTTACTTAGTAACACATTACTCAAATTGGACATTTTCCAGTAATGAGTAATCTAACATGTTACTATTACCAAACCAGTGATCACATTGAAGTTACTTATCCACTATTTTACTGTTGTGAAGTCCTGCAGGACGAGTTTCTATTCTGTAAAGCCGCTTTATTACTGAACAGAACAGAGAGAGAATAACTGGGCTGCTCCTCCACTCCTTCTCCTCCAACCTGGCACACACACACACACACACACACACACACACACACACACACACACACACACACACACACACACACACACACACACGCACACACACGCACACGCACACGCACACACGCACGCACGCACACGCACGCACACACACGCGCACACAAACACACACGCACAGGCAGTCCATCTCCTCACGCACCTGACCCGTCCCCTTCTCCACTGTCAGCCAATCACAGTCCATCTTGCTCTAACGGCGCGTTCAAGTACCATAAAATAATCGGAACCAACAACAATCATCATTAAATCATTGCAACAATAACAACTGCAGAGACCTTAAACTATTTTTGTAATTTTTTTTAAAGTAAAAAGACATATTGGCAGGATGCCCCCGTTGGCAGGTGTCAAAGTAACTAAAAAGTTACTTGTAAGCTACTTAGTTACTTTTAAGAGCAAGTAAACAGTAAATTAACTACTTTTTAAAGTAGTTTCAATATAACTGTGGCAACACCTCAGACGCTCATGGACAAAGGGTGTATGTTGAGAAATAGTGGCTTCATGGACAAGGACACCGAAGAATGAAGGGTAGGAAGTGAATGAAGATATCCTGTATAGACCGAGCAGCACCAACAATTGGTCATAACCCTGATTATTACAGCCTGAAGGACATCACATTATCAAGTAGCAACAAGCCAGATTATCTGTTCGTATGCATTTCCATTTGTGGAGAGGAATACATACAGCTTAAAAAGCTTCAAATGACAAAGACAAATGACCAGAACAGAAACCCTTTCACCAAAATATAAAGGCCACTCCATCTCAAAATCTTAACAAATATATTTCCATAGAAAAGCTTTATTTTGAACTGCTTATGTAAATAATTCTGCCATCTGTGACCTGAAGACAAAAACGAATACCCATAAATATTAAAAGGCATTGATTTGTAGCTTCCATCTGCCACCCTGTCCATATTTATGAAACGGCCTTTAGCTTGTCTATTCAGCATGAGCATTTATCTTCCTTTGCTCATGACTTCACCCAATGTGCTGTGAGCGACACGTCTGTGGTAGCAGCTGTGAAACAGACACTGTTGGATCATCTGCATTAGCATACTGCATATTAAACTCTTCCAGTGGTTAACCAAGAATCATGTTCCATGACTACCATGAACCAGGACTCCTAAATATATATTACTATTTGGCATGCAGTTATTTAGCTTTGCAATTACTTATTTAGTGTGATGTTCTGTTTTAGTTGGCTGGTTTTTCAGATTATATTATAAGCAGACAAGCAGACTTTGTTTCCCATCAAAGGTCTTGGTTTTTGATTAGGGAAGGGTAATACAGTGTATCCGGAAAGTATTTACCACACTTAATTTTTTCAATATTTTGTTATGATACAGGTTTATTCTGAAATGGATTATATATTATATTTTTTTTTTCAATCACATTTATATACATAATACCCCATAATGTTGTTGTTTTTTTTTGTTTTTTTATGTTTTGAAATTTAAGAAAATACAAAAAATTAAGAAATCACATGTGCACAAGTATTCACAGACTCTGCTCACTATTTTGTTGATGCACCTTTGGCAGCACAGCCTCAAGCAGTAGTGTCAATAGTATCCACATTTGTTACTCAATGCAGAAGTATAGGTACTGGGGTTTAAAAATAATTTTGTAGAAGTCAAAGTACATATTCATATATATTTTTTTTTTTTACTCAAATAGAAGTATAAAAGCCTTGGCTTCAAAACAATTAATATAAAGGGGGGGAAAGCCATTAAGGTCAAAACCAGCTTAGCCCATATGCCAGAGGGGCCTATAGTGCTCTCCTCTACCTTCTAATGAAACCAACATTTTTCTAAATGCCATAACGATTATAATGTTATATTATATTTTTAAAGCCAATACTTCATGGTACTTGGGAGCACAGAGCTGGCAGCACATTTGGAAATAATTTCTTATTATTCCTTATCTAATAATGTCTTTGGATTCAACCATTCAGATTTTTTTTGTTCCAGGTATGTACAAGGGTTGGCTGGTCTTACGAGATACCAACCTCCTATCTGGTGCATTCTTGGGGCATTTTTGCTTGAGTCCTCTTGAGTCTCTGCAGAGGTCATCTCCATCATACATGAACTCTGTCAACTATGTGCCTCTTGCTTGCATGTGATAAGATTTGTATTTGCCATTCATGCGGGGATGATGGATCCTGTACAAACCAATAGGGTGTCAGAATGCTATATGTTTATACTTCTCATCCAAAAACAAGTGCATGTTTAAAGATGATGCAATATATTTGGATGTTTATGTTGGTTGTTTTTGAATGATGAAGATTCCAAGAAACAGGCCTGCATAAAAAAACAAGGCTGTTTTAAAAAAATGTAAGGTGTAGAAAGTACAGATCAGTGCGTGAAAACTTTAAGGAGTAGAAGTAAAAAGTCCCTCTCAGTAAGGGAACAGAGTATTTGTACACCTCTGGTTTCATGTCTTTGAATATGACAACAAGTGTGCACTGTGCGTACAATTATTTTGAAGGTGTGAAAAAAAAAGAAGTAAAAGCCTGGGCTGCTGTTTCTGTAGAGGTATATGTCTTTCTTAATTAGGTTGGAAATGACAAATAAAAATTAAATGTCATTTACGTAAATGTGTACCTGCCCGAGTTGCAGTATAATAGTTACATTTAATTGTGTGCGTGTGTGTGTGTATGTGCGTGCGTGCGTGCGTTCGTGCGTGCGTGCCTGTGTCTGTTGATGCATCAATCTGTCAGATTTGAACGGAAATGTCTGGAGGAATGAAACGTGGCTGAATGTGCATACCAATAGTACCTGTCTGACTGATCCAGCGATTGATTGTTTGGCTGGAGGCATCACGAGGCAACTTGCTTATCTTGACTGACAGTCTTCTGAATGCATGAAGCAAACTGACGTACCAATCCTGGGGCCAAAATGTGTATCCATGGGCTCTCAACTGAGGCACTCTCTCCCTGACCGTTGTATATATATATTTGTGATTTTTGAGCAAAATAGGCCACACTGACAGCTTGATCTGTAAGCTAGAGGTGTCAGTGGATATGGACCTTCATTGCTCCTGAGTGCGTTTTGTTATGCATTGAGGCTGTATGACAGCGCATCAGTTTGGAACAGATGGGGAAAAAATGTGTAAGTGTCAAATCAATTCACCAGACATAAAAAAAGTTATGGAATCATGGAGCCTATTTTCAGTCCCTTTAAATTCCTGAAATGCTCTCATTGCATGCTGTAGCAAGACATCGGCTGTTGGCGGTATATTGTCAATGTCTCTTCCTTTGTGAGTAAACAGATTCTTACAGGCAGAATTAGCAGTGACACACGTGCTGGTAATAATGTGGAGCGCTACATTATTACTGTGTAATGCTCCAAGACAGGAAGGGCATCATTAAGGGCTTGCAGCGATGGAGCAAGACTCAGTGCCTGAAATGCTTCTGTTCCTTCATGATGCTGACCGTGCATTCCATGCATTGTTCTTGCCTATGTTTCTACAGGAATATGTCGAGTCACAGCAGTAAAGGCGTGGAATATAAGGAGAGCTTCAGATTTCTGCTTGCCCAAGTGAGGGGCAATGTCATGTACTGGAATGTACTGTAAATGCCTGCTCAGTGAGCTCAGAAACAGACAGATCATAAAAGGCGGCAATGGCTAGTGCAACAATATCAGCATGGACTGTGCGCAACGTCACTTTCTTCAAGCCGCATATTGCAGCATCTGCAGTATCAAGCAGGAGTCGAGTATCAGCTGCATCGTTCCTGCATGGTGACAAGCCAGACGTGTCTTTTTCTCCATTGCAAACAATTGACTCACCCTTTGTTGACACTATTGTACAATTATGCTCGCCAATTGAACATAACTGATCGGTAGTGGAAGACTTCTTTCTTGTGTTCATCCATCCTGAGAAAGGCTGAGAACCAATTCCTTGGGATTTTTCTTCCATTTTGCTGCAAAGGAACTTGACTAATTTCTAATAAGTTACATGGACCCCGGTTATCTGTTCGTAATGCCGGCAATCTGGATCTTTGCTCTGCTGCTTCTTTATTAACTCCTGGGATGCTCTAAAGTTGTTTATAATACTAGAGATTTCAGGCTTTAATATCATCCACCGTTGCAACTGGGAAGAGTTGTCTGTTAGGCCAATAGTGTGAAATTGCTTTGTAGGCACAAGTTAAATGCAAATAATCACACAATATTTCATCAGCCTAGGTTACATGCTTAATTCTAGGCTAAAATTAAAACAATCCTCTTTTAATGCTCTTATGGGCACGGTTTTATTGGGATCAAGGTCTAATATTGTTTATCCGAAACTATAAACTTGTGCCAACTTTTTTTTCCACCATTCTACTGGACTATCTCAGGATGACTACCGGAAAACTTCAACAAACTCAATAATGGTTATTTTCAAAAAGAAGAAGCTCAGTTTGGCCCTGTCCTGGAGGAGCATGTTACTCAGGTGGAGTAACTTCATGTCATATCTCGGAAGAAAAACATTAAAAAGGAACTCATATATTGCATCAATGAAAAGATTGTAGAGATTATATTATATTAGTATGATTATGGATAACAACAACAACAACTGCAATAATAATAATAATAATTATAATAATGATAATAATAATAATAATCTTTATTTCTTTGTTGGTTGTTTTATAACAAATGTCTATTCATCATGGTACTAAGTTGTAAAAAAAAAATTATATTATAAGAAGATCACATGTGTGCTGGAAAAGTGATATGTTATGTGTGGTAGGTTGATTATTATGCTTTCAAATGTATTTGACAGATGTGTTATTAGTTTAGATTGGGCACCAAACCTCTGACCTCTGATATTATGATGAGTGAAAATATGGAGAGATTATAAAAAAAGACTTGCTATCATTTGTTAACAGTTGAAATACAAACTACACAAATACCACTGTGACATAACAAAAACTATGGCAATATTGATGAGATTTCGACTTTTGAACAACGAAAATCCAGATGTATGATTAGAACTCTGTAGTTGCACAATGTTAAAAACAAGGCAAAATGTATCCAGAGGGAGAGAGAAACATTGCTTATTGTCATTTACATCCAGTTTGTCAGAAATATGGTTAAACCCAAAACAGATTCAGAGTCAATGGTCAAGTTTAAGAGGTTTTATTAACAAAACTTGGGGGGTCAGAGATATCCAAATAACATGTCCAAAAGTGAGTCAAAAATCACCTAAACACGAATAAACACACAGTAAAACATGAGGAGAAATGCAGGATGTCTCAATACAAATAACAAAGACAATCTGGAAATGGACACATGAAAAAAAGGGCTGTATGTTGTCATGGCCAGCTCAAAGAAGTGAGAGCAAGCAAGGCAGTTGCAGTGGAAATGGCGAGTCGATACCGTTTATTTGCAATATATACATGTTTAAAAAGACAAGGAAGGCTGAGGTGGCAGAAGAGTGAGTTTGCAGGCAGGGAGTTCACAGCAACACAAAGCTGTATCGACTCAGCTTTTATCAGACTGCCGGAGAGAGAGAGGAGGAAAGTCCAAGCCATGGACTGCCAACCAGGAGAATGACCTGCACACACAGGAGGAGAGGGAGGAGCAACTGCATGGACAGACTGACCCCCAACTTCCCAGCCAGGCAGA
Organism: Blennius ocellaris; assembly: GCF_963422515.1. NCBI lineage: Eukaryota > Metazoa > Chordata > Actinopteri > Blenniiformes > Blenniidae > Blennius > Blennius ocellaris. The sequence continues at coordinate 5,694,393 of NC_137661.1, read as the reverse complement.
CAGGCCCGGAGATCCAGGGTTGTGACAAGATGTATAGGGAAAGGGGAAGACACAGGGGCACAGAGGGAGGGCAGACGGGACCACACGACCATAACCCTCCCAGTACACTAAATGTTCATGTCCATACTCTCTCTTGTCCATGATGCACGGTAGAGGCAGAGAAGGTGATGGGTTGAATAGGGGGCTGGATCACACAGGTTTCATACGGCTGACATGGTACTCACGGTCTTAATGCCGTCGGAGGACCACTTCACGTGGGGGTTGTGGGTTCTTAGCCACGGGGAGCCCAAGATGAGAGAATGAGAGAGTTTTTAATTAACAAAACTTTGGAGATAGAGGCTTCCAAAGGGTGTAATCCAGAAGGTGAGTCCAAAAAAAAGAGCATAGTCCAAAAAAAGCACAGGGATTCCAAAACATGAACAAACACAAGGGAAATGCAAGAACAAATACAAGCTGTCTGATGATTTTGCAATGGACAGAGACAGGGTTTTATATAATGAGAGGAAGGGGAAGACACAGGTGAAACACACTGGGAAGTTCAGACACAGAGGAAAGCTCGACAGGAAGAACAAGTTGACAGAGTCTGTAAAGTCTACATGTCTTACCTGTTTTGTCTTGTCCTGTTATATTTTGGTACTCACCTGTCTCAGGTGAGTACCAAAATATAACAGGACAAGACAAAACAGGTAAGACATGTAGACTTTACAGAGACACAAAAGGCGACCTGACACATAATTAGCCGTCATTATGAATTAGCTCCAGTATTAAAGACTAAATAAGCCATTGAAACAGTTGTGACAGTGTCTGTTTTTATTAATAACACCATGGTCATTTTTCAAATGATGCTACGCCGTTTATCACACTGTTAAGGAGGTGCTATTGAAAATAAGTATTCATGCAATATTAATACAGCATGCATGATTGTTTTCTTTTCATCTTCCTACAAGAGGTGGCAGTCAATGCAACACTGATGAATATGAAATCTGACTTTAAATATACTGTTATCATTAGGAGAGTTTGTCATCTGCTTTGATCAGTTGCACATTATCATATGCTTTATCACAAGAGCCCTCTGAAAACTGTGTGTAAGAGAACAAAATCCCAGTCTGGCCACTTATTAACATACATCAGCATGCTAGGTGTAGGTTAACACCTGTGCAGAGCAGATTTGTCCTTCATGGAAGATTGAAATGCTGGGTGATACGTGTGACACTGAATTATTGACTCTATGCCGTTTTTTTCTACCTGGTATCTCGAAAATGAGTGAAAAGAAAATTTCCACATACTGAAATTGTTAAGAAAAATATAATTAATCATGGTTGGCATTGAAAGGGCTAATTTAAATGAACTGAAGGACTTGTTTATTCTGGTAGATGTGTATACAGCTGATCTATAGACACCATTTAATTAACTCAATCCGACAGATGACATGAAAACTCAATGGGGTGACCCTTTCTTCATTCTTCTTCTTGGGTAGTGTTGTGAATGGTTATTAATAATAAGAGTGAAATAAGGTGTAATCACTGTATAAACACTGCTACGTTCTTCTCAAAAGAATGTAAGCAGGCTGAATAATCTTATCTTGAGATAGTCTGAAGGACACGGGCAGAAATTGACAAATCATTAATGTCTTAAGGTCCTTTGGGCAAAGTTACGTCTATTTAACTTCCCAATTGAGTGAACTTAGTCACTTAGTTTTCCAATCCATCTTGTCTCAGGAAGGAGTATCTGCCCTTGGCAACTGAAACATGTTTCCGCCAGCTGTAACACCGTTAGTGTTATTGCACAATCGAAAAAGTGCTGAAAAGTCTGGAAGAAAGAGACACAGAATTAGACAGTCTCAGAACCAGTTATTTTCAGTTTCTGCCATAAGTATGATGAACATTGATGATTCAGTTCCTAAATGTTTTGCAATGAGACCAACATGCTACAGCTCTGGAACTGATCACAAACAGGGTATCAGTCAAAAGATGGCGTTACAGTAATTCCATCCATTCATCTTCTCTTCTGCTCTGTGATGTTTGGTGTCACAGGGCATTGGAGTCAATCCCAGCCATGCCATTTCAATTTCAGATAAACTGGAAGAGACTCTTCACACATGAGAAAAGGCTGAAAATCCATACTGGACTGGATCATCACTGCATCCAAACAAAGATTATATATAACGATTATATATATATATATATATATATATATATATATATATATATATATATATATATATATATATATATATATATATATATATATATATATATATATATATAGCAAGAATACTCCCTGAGTGTGTGCATGGGTTTTTTATTTATAATCTGGTTTTCTCCCACAGTCCGGATTAATTGGTGACAATAGATTTTGTGAATGTGGTTGTTTGTCTCTGTGTTTTTCTTTGAGACAGACTGGTGACGTGCTTAGGATGAACCCTGCCTTTGCTGATGTTGTTCACTGCATGCTGGAGAATAGAAACTAAAAAGTCAAAGAATTTCTCTGGTTCATCATATTATCATTATTTTTTTAATGCGATTAGAAGTTTTGCCCTTTTTATTCACATCTTAATGAATCTAAAACATTCAACTTTTGGAGTAATTTACGAACACCCTTGAAGGTATTTTTTTCCAGCGTTTCTGTCACTCAAGAAATGCAAATGTTGAGTGTGGACGGTTGCACCTGCCAGCCAAATTGAACTGCTCTCATGGAGCAAAGTTCAATATCACATACACGTGTTTAGAATCTCCTCTTCCCTCTCGGCAAGGGCTACACAGCAGGTATACAGTAGAGAACACGGCTCGTATATATGGCTTTTTTTTTCTCCCTGACGGTAATCCATCAATCAGCTCACAATTAGAAGGTAATTATGGTTAGCGTTAAATGTGCCCCTGATTATATATCCTCAGCACATGAATATTCACAGCCTCACATCATTCGCAGGCCATTTATGCAATATCTCATATTCACTTGCTGAACACCCAAATGTTTCCCAGGTTACACACTACTGCGATAATTAAAATATTTATCAAAAATCCACTTTTTGAACTTTCACTGGTAGTCAGGAAATGCACGTCTTATGTAGGATTCCTGGACTACATGTTCCTCCTTCATGGGAGGCTGTCACTTGGTACTCGTCACATAATGTCTTCTTCCCTTGGCAGGGACACGGGACCAATGGTGGGATTGATATATTATTCAGTACAATGTTACTTTACCGACACTGCTTTTGCACAATAACAGGCAAGTAAATGAATGCTAGCATGAAATTATTAATAGAGTTGAAATGACTTCAATTTAAGTGAGTCTGTTACTCCTTTTGTCATACCTGAAAACACTTGACACATTGAGGTTTCTAAACGTTTTACCCAAGTGCAATGTGAGTACTGAACACACAATAGCATTAACATACTGAATAAGGATATGTATTGATAATATACGTATCCTCAGTGTTCAGTAAATGTCAATGGTGCAATATATTTGTACAGACTATTTGTTGTTTTCTGTCATGCTTGTTACTACTGCATATACTCTTTTATTACTAGTTTTATTGGCTCACTTGAATATTTCTAGGTTATATGATTATAGATTCTGGGTTGATGAGCTAAGTTGTGGTTGAGGTAAGTAGCAGTTATCATAAATAGTCTTTAAGTTTTCAATTTGTTTCAAGTTGCAGTTTTTAATGATGGAGATTTTTATAGATTTCATAAATAAATAAATACACGAGTCATATTTGTAATTCAACACATAAATGCGTAATTGTAAATAAAACTGTGTGGTAAATGATATTGGTATAAAACAAAACGATTTCATATTCAATTTTTTTCATTCATTTCAATCATGTTATTTTCTTTTTCTCAGCTTTCATTCCATTGAATGTTTACATAATTGAAAATGGGCACAAATAAGATAAACGTATAGTGTACATTTCCTTTTTATGGAACCTGCTGACTACAATAAACGAGTGAAATGAAATGAAATAATAAATTATTAAATTATATAATCAATTACTGAAAGCATGAGGAAATTGATTACATTTACCAATGAATGATCTCAGAAAAGCATTGTTGATACAGTTTCTATTGTGTTTTGCAACTCATCCCTCCCACACGATATCTATTGAGATACTTCAAGTGGATACTTCTTTTTTCCAAGAAGAACCGAACATCGTGAACGATCTCATCTTGCTGCAGCTCATTATTAACACAACCCTCACAGCAGTGAATCTATGTTTGTTCCCCATTCATTATTATGGCATTTTGCACTGTACGCCAGAATTGTGTTGCCAATAAACACATTACGCCAGACTGATTAGGATCTGTACTAATATTCACCAGACTATTACTTTGTAGACATTCCATTTAAGACTCATTTATTCATAACAGAATCCTGATCTTTTTCCATTTATCATTCATCTGCTCACCAGATGCATATTGGCGTGTCGTCGTGTCACTTCATCAAAAAAGTCTGCAGCTGTGACACAGACTCATTTGAGACTCGGTGTTACGCCGATGTCAATCAAATTCATGTGGTAACATGTTTGACATTTTACCCCCTGCTGGGTCAAGGTGCAACTACTATACAGCTTGGGATGATTCATGCACTGATGGGAAGACCTTGATCTACGTCACAGCTCTATTAGAAGAATTACATGGGTTTTTTCTTTCTTTTCTTCCAAATGGAACCAAAGTAATTGTGGGTCTTCGGCTGATCGAACAGGCTCAGTTGTGGCTAGATGATTAAAGAAAAAGAATAGAACCACAAATAGGACACACCACATTGTCAAAATGAATAGAAATGTTTAGATATACAGAGTACCAAACAAGCAGTTCAGTTCTTGTATGAAGTAAGGTCTTGGCAGATATGTTTGTGTGGTGTGTGATACCCACATAGAGTATGTCTGATGTTCAGCATCTTTGTTGGGGACCTTCATATGCCCCGGCTGCTCACTGACTGTGGCACAATGCGGGAGCCACTGCAGCATTATCCCCTAAGAAAACCAAAGGCACACTTCAGTATTACTTTGATGTTTGAAGTGTGCCGCAGGATTATTATGTGAATTTATCAAGGAAACAGCAGGACGGACACATTACATGACGTCAAGACTGGAGCAGTAATAGCTCAATACCTGCATTGAAGACGTCAGATTTGCATCAACTGTGGATTTTGTCAGGCTCATAGTCACATAGGTCACTAAATTTCTGCCATTGCAGCAATGATATTGTGAATGTACTCACACAGAAGATTTATGAATGCACTTATGAACGTCTGCATGTTTGTGCGTGAGGAGGAGGAGGAGGAGGAGGAGGAGGAGGAGGTGAAGTACATAGAGAGGGAGGGAGAATGCATGTGTGTGACTGTGAGTGAGGCTTGAGTAGAGAGAGCGACCGACCAGGCGGACAGTTGAGTCAGAGAGCAGCGCACTGTTTCCATTCAAGGCGTTAATCTGGGTTTACACCAAGGAACAGCAAGAAAGCAAATTACAGGTAAGAAAGATTTTTTCCTCCAATGAAAGCTAAATGTATGTTATATGTGACACTAAATTGCTGAAATAGTCTTTGTGTATTAATGGAAATCACTTTATTATTCAGTGGCGTATAGAGGATACAGAGGACCCTCGGGGCTATTGTAATGTAACTGGTCAACTTTTTAACCTCATCATTACATTATTTAATACGTTTATCAATCTTTGGAGTTTATTTTGAACTTATACATATAAATAGAATATTGAAAAAGATAAAACAGATGTTGATGTATGTTAAGAATTAATAGCAAAATAGTCAAATATAGTGATAGTCTCCCTGGATGCTCCTTACAGCATAATTAATAAGTGAGTATGAAGTCAATAACAACATTGAGGCTATGAGTTTAATACGTGTTTGTTTTCGACTGAATAATTCAGCTCAAATGCAAATCAGCATTAATGGAGAAGACGTCCGTGAAATGAAGATACTTAAACCTAGAATCTCTCCAGATTCTATATGTACATTTCTATAAGGGGTGTACATATAGAATCTAGAAATGCCCATCCTTTCCTAAATAGTTCCTGCTTTTACAATTACAATAACCTTTGCTTGTTGTATGTCATTTCTCCTGAATTCACGTAAAAGTATGTGTGCATGCGTGTGTAGATTGCATACATTTAAAGAGAAAATCAATACACCTTTTAACTAAGGTTTGAAAGCAGAATATATTTATAATATTTTAATGGATGGAGGATGGAAGGAGAAATGTTCTCATGATATAAATGCATCATAAAGTTTTTGATAGACAGAGAAGAGTGTCAGCATTTTGCAACCTTTTTGTCTCACACCCCAAAATTTTAAGTCCAATTGAATTAACTGAGTGTCTCGTGTTGGCTTGGCTCGACCTGGATGCTATTTCTATTTGTGGACTTTTCTCAAAGCACACGACTGGGACATTTGAATTGGATTATTCATGATATACTCTGGACGTATAGAGATGTCTGCGCTCTCGGGACATAAACTGTGACAGACTGGCAAAGGTTTTTTGGGGGGTGGGGGGTGGGGGTACTTAGGTTCTTCAGTAAAAGATATTAGAAGTTGCAAACTAGACTTGGATTTTTCTTATGAAATTCAGTCCTAGATTTATTTATTTGGTTCTAATATATTGCAAGCTCTTTTGCCAATACAAGACATTATATATGTTGTGGAAATCTATCGAGTTAATTCCTCCTGAAAACAAAAGATATTTCAGATTTTTAGATATCCAAGTCATTGTTAATTAGGGCAACAGACACTTCTTTAGCCATTCTTGTACATATGGTTCATTAATAAGGACATTCCATCCATCAAAACTGTTACCAATATTCATAATTGTGCTTTCACAAGTAATAATTCCCATTGCAGATATGTCAATTTGAAAAATGTGTATCCTATATACATTCAAACATAAAGGTAATTTGCTAGTACAAGTGATGTCTTGGTGAATTTTTCTTTTACTTTGAATAATTTAATAGTAGATATCTGTAATGAATATACAGCCTAAGCTCTCAAGCCTTTCACGTGCTCGTGTCAGTTGGGACTCATCATTCAAGCTAAGATATATAAGAAGACGGCATCTGGGAAAGAGCCACTTTGGTAATGATAAAAAAAAAAAAAAAATCCACTTAGAAGATTTCTGACATACTCGATTGCTTGATCCCAAAGAGTTGCACTGATTTAATATATTTGATTGTTTTACTTATTTTAGGTAATGTAAATGTCAAAAAGTTCGTGCAGTACTTACAGTATACAATTCAATGTGATTCAGTACTACACTCTTAAGTTCAGATTGAACAAAACCTTTACAAGCACAAGAGTGCGTCATTAGTTGAAACAATGCAGGTACTTCAATAAAGACAGTAATGCATGTTGAAATGCAGCAAATAAATTTGCTTTCACATCATCTGGAGCCATTATTTCACGAGGTATGTGTATGTATTCTCATTTTCCAGCAATCCCATCCTTTTATGGCAACCAAAAAAGGCACACTATGACTGATAAAATATCATTTGTGTATTAATCTTCATTAAACTTAATTTTCTATTCCATTGAGATTAATCTTACTCTGTGGTTTACAAAAGGCGAGGCCCTCTATGGGAGTCACCAGAGAGCTTCAGGAGGTTGTAACAGTAGTGCATGTCGAGCATAGCGTGAGAGTTGTGAAACTGTAAACCACTACCCTGTAAACCACTTAAAAAAAAAAAAGAAATAAACTATAATCATTTCTTTACAATTCTTTACATTTTTAACTTGTAAATATCAATGTCATGCAGGACTTTTTGTCTTTATTCTTGTGCAGGTTCCTCTGTACTGCTTCTTCTTTGAATATACAGTAGAACCTCTGTGGAGCGGACACGGTAAGAGCGGACACCCTGTACTCGGCGGACACGTCACTGTGCACGGACACATATTTAACTGTTAACACACAGTGAGTGGACAACCTGCCGAACACCGACAACGGACAGGTTTTCCTGGCAAACTTCAAGCTGAGCGAGATTGAAACGACCAAAATACTTGGGCTGAACCCCAGTATTGGAATATTCAGGCGTTGTGATGTCAGGAGATTAGTTCTGAGATCTGAATATCCGCCGCTTCCCCGCAGCGCGATGCCGCGTTGCGTGTCCGCAGGCTGTGCGCGGGTCGCAGGTGATAGACGCTTGCCTCCATACTACGCTCTGGGCTCACTTCCCTGTGCGTTCCATAACGTAACGTAACGATCACGAAAATATCTCCGCTTCGGCTGCCCGGCATTCTCCACCTTTCCTTTTGTTCAGGGAGGATCTCCTCACACTCGCGTCCAGTAGTTGGCGCACACAGATATCAATATCAACTGGTCCTACAATTTGTCATAAAATTTGGGCTGGGTGGTCGACTGCAGCGGGTCGGAGCGGATCCGAGCACACGTCATGACGTCATGTGTACTCTGGGCACAAGGAGGTTGAGATTGTAATCATTTTCAGTACTAACTGTTTGATCATGCAAAAATATAGACATTTTCATAACATACAATGAGACCACAACAAAGAAAAGCGTGTACATTTAAAGGTTATTATAGCAATATTTTACCAGTCTGGTCCACTTAAGATGAAACTGGACTGTATGTGGTCCCTGAAGAATGTATGTATATATATATATATATATATATATATATATACTTTTTTGTATTGGTTCAGCTATGTACTTTTAAATAGCCATAGCATATTTGGTGTTTGGTTCTTTCAATATCAACTGGTCCTACAATTTGTCTCCGTGACCCATCCCTCCAAAGGGAGGACACCTGACTTCAAGGGACCATTTTGCTTGGCTTTTAGGGCATCCCTGCATCAGAGATTTTACTGTAATTACTTCTAAATTACTTTCCTTTGAGTAGAACTTCAAAAGCCGCCAAAGGTTTCATACATATAGTATCTAATGCATCACAGTCACTGGTTACTCACTGGATGGTGTTCGTTTGAACAGCAGGTACAGGACAGTTCAAACAGATACCAAGGGCAACATGAATGTGCAGGGGGGTTCTTTTCTTGCAGTTGAGCTGCTGAAAGTTAGAGAAAATACTGACAGATTGATTTCCTGACTGGCAGGATACATCTGCTCTGGTCAGTTTTATTCAGGGGTTTTTTGAAAATTTAATTGACTATTTGTTTTACTAATATGTGTTTGTATTGCATTGCATACAGTAGATAGGCAGTACACACACTAAGTAAGCTATAGTCCAAATGGCTCCGTTATTCATTTTTGTACTGTTTAAACAAGAGGGTAATAATTTGGCTTTATAAATTGTGCTGGGATTATTTTCCTTTCTTTAGGTGAATTAGTCCATTTCTTCTTGTTACCAACCCTCGCTTAGGAACAGATTGGTATCATTGGTATCCATTTTGCACCATTTTATGCTTTGTAAACTGAGGGAACCACTGACAACTTCAAAGTGCCAAAGTAGCATATATTGTAAGAATACCAAAGTACACCTTGAAATGCATGTTTTTAATATTGGCTGCACTTCAGTGAGCTTCCACTCGTGAACTACTCTGACGACAGAAATTAATGTAACACACAAATTAATTTCTAAATAACAGAATCAAAGAAAAACACAAAGGCTTAAAACATTGAGTCTGACTCCCTCGGCGTGGGCCGATCCCGTAGGCTCCAGAACAGCCTTTAACAGGAGGCTACAGTATAATCGGGCTAATTTATGTCCCGAGCTCCTCCAAAGGCCCGATTGTTGAACGTCTGCAAAAAAAAATTGTGTCTGATTTTCCTGTGGTGTGGGGTGTGTCAAGAGCGATTTTGTCAGGTCCAATCCACTCGGAAGGCGAAGAGAAATCCTGCAGTGTGTTCTGCTCCGAGCAGCAGGGGGTGAAACATCACATGTACCAGTATGAAAACCAACCAGACTGAAAGCAACACTGCTGCTGCAGCCAAAGCCGGAAAGGTCGGGTTAGGGGTCAAAACTCAGCAAAAACCACTGAGGTTCACAAATATGAGTGTCAGTGCTTCTTATTCAGCTTTTAGCTCCTTGCACTTGTGTGTTGGCAAATCTTCAAAAAAGGGGAAGTAACGCATTTAAGCCAATCTTAAACAATGAATTGTACAGATTTTTGTTTCTACCTTTTACACATGTTAAGGACATTTTAAGTACTTATTTAAACATTTAAATTAATATGTACAAATTTACATTGAATCCTCCATTTTCAAATACTATATAGATACTCAATAACAGAAGAATCGGACCAGAAACATCTTATCAGTGCAGCACAGATAAACTCCAAAGCTGTGTCACTTGATCTAGATGGTGTTTTCTTAATGTACTCTGGTTGCGCAGGGAATGGAAATGTATTGATGGATGTTTCAAAGGAGCAGAATGTATAATAATGTAGGAAAAAAAAAACGGTAATGAAAAGATTAGCAGGACAATTTGAGTTATTGGGTCATTAAGCAACTAGATTGTGTTGTTATGTGGTGGCACTATTTGTGTTGTCAGGAAAAAATATATAATGATGAAAGAAAGGGGTCTTGGTTTTGGTTTCATTTGCTGTCAAACAGTAACAATAAAAGCAACATTCCTCTTGAGCTCATGCTGCAGTAGTATATATCAGAACTCATAGCTGAAACTGTATTTGGCACCACACCTCAAACTCAAGTGCAGCTTTTCTAAGATTTAGTACTACAACAGCAAGCCCTCCAGCATACAATAACCTAATCATTTATTAGACAATTTAAAACGGTTGTTGGCTAAAAAATATTCAAACATTGTCATGGAAAGCATGGTAATGAGTCACTTTGTGCCTCTTTGCCCTGGTGACCTTCACTATTCAACTCCTTATGTATTATTCACTCCAACTGGAACAATGTATGTGAGACATTGTGGCTTATTAAAACTACTTGGGATTAAGGATTAGTGAGCCAAGCACAGACACAGATGAGGAGCAGCATGCCTTTGGATTTTGGATGGTTAGGCTGCGTAGTGATGTTCCATTTCATACTACAAACTGAGCAAGAATACCTCCAGTTCAACTCTCGGCTTCCTGTGTGTGTGTGTGTGTGTGTGTGTGTGTGTGTGTGTGTGTGTGTGTGTGTGTGTGTGTGTGTGTGTGTGTGTGTGTGTGTGTGTGTGTGTGTGTGTGTGTGTGTGTGTGTGTGTGTGTGTGTGTGTGTGTGTGTGCGTGTGTTTTCCCAGGTACTCCAGTTTCCTCCCACAGCTCATGACATACAAAGAAGGTGAATCAGTCTTTAATTTGAATTAAAGTATGAATATGTGTGTGGGGATGTCCTTTTAGTCTGCGGGTGTGTGAGGCACCCTTTAACGGATGTTGGGTGAGCAGGAGCCAGCATGGGTGTTGGAGGAACGATGAAACAAGTGAGAGATGTGGGAGACCGGAGCGAGCTTTGGTACATGTTTTCATTTAGTGGCAAATAGAAGCTACAGGTGCTGAGTGCCAAACTCAGTCCCATGTCCTGCTTTTCGACTGCTGTAAATTGAGGAGGTTAACACCTGGAGCAGACTGGAATTAGAAGGTTTATCACTGGAGAACCCAAAACAAACGTGTATTGAACACCATACAAATAAAGATTGCATCTTTTGTTGGGCTTTTATGTTCAAGCTGACAAGCTACTCCCTCTTTAATCCATCATGTCTTGTGAAAGAGAACCAGGGAGGTGCGGAGTTATGTTTGGTCAGTTAGGCTTTTGCTTACCTGGTAATGTATTTTCTTTCGTCTCGGTCAGTAAATAGTCAAGCGTAAGGTCTATATGTACAGTTAATATTTAATTGTCAATGTTTGCAAGTTGCTTTGGGAGTTTTGCTTCTTTATCTATATTGTTTGGTTTGTCGGTGTGACTGTCTACTATGCTGCTCTGAGACCGCAAATTCTCACTTGTGGGACTAATAAAGATTTATCTAATCTCATCTTAGCTATAAAAAAAGCTAACTTCCGCTTAATGATGAAACACCCACATTTGCCCTGATTAGTGTTGATCATAATTACCACATGAAACCAATAATTATGTATTTCTGTATATAAAAAAAAAAGATATTATTTGAATCTGATTAAAACATGTATTGGGAGAGAAGTGATGGGTCGCAGCTGTAAATCACTGGTGGCTGATCAACCCTCTCCACATAGGGAGGATCTGCCCAGACACTAGGGTGACAGGCAGAGGAAGGGGCAGCAGTGCACGGTGTGTTGGTGATTCATGACAATGAACACGGTGTTTGGGAAGTCTGTGTACATGTCTCTGCGTCTCTGGGTTCACCTGCTACACATATATTACTTAACTGGAGCATTTCTTTTCTGTATTTACACGACACAAAGTACGTGGAATGCAACAAAGCAATTTACTCAAAGTACATCTCCTTTTGTATCTAATAATTTTTCATTCATTCATTCATTCAATCAATCAATCAAAGAAAATGTTTACAAAGAGTGGATAACTGCATTTTCCACTGCTTGAGCAGTCCCAAATAAGATTTACATTGTTAATCATATTTACCGTTCACACACCAATTGAGGTGGCTGCCATTAAAAGGGCCTAATCCATTCATTAGGAGCAATCTGAAGATCAGTGTCTTGCTCAAGGACACTTTGACATGTGGACCGGGGGAGACGGTTGGAATCTCACCTGCAATGTTCTGAATGAGAAACTGACAGTAGACTGACAACAGACCCGACAGTAGTGACCCATTGGCAGTAGGATTTCAACCAGCGCCCCTTCCAGATGCAAACTCGCTTCTTTAACGTCGTCAGTTGAATATCTTCAGAAGATATTTCAATGCACTTGATAATGCAGTCAGAGGAGAGGACAAAAACCATTTATTGGCAGAGCGCTCAATGTGCAGGAGCCTCAGTTGGTTATAATGAACACACAAGGAATCGCCAATATTTTCAAATTGGACATAATTCTGACCCGAAGCAACTTTATGGCAATGGGGTAAAAAACAACACACAATCATATTGATGCTTGATTAACTTCACCTCCCACACTAATAGGTTGTCGTATGAGGGTAGGGAGACCACAGATTACACCACAGTATCATTTCAGTCCCCCAATGTGGTGCTCAGACGAACTCATTTGCACGAGACAGCACAGTGATATAGATATGTAGATAATTTTTGAAATCTTTGTGTTTTTCTAGAGTTGCTCTGACTGCTACTTCAGCAAGATGATGGATTACAACTGCACATTCGACGTGATGGCCAAAAAAGGAGAGTGGCTTTGTCCCGCAGAAGAAAAATGTGGCAATATGACATCTGACATGAACAGAAGCTCCATCAGTGATGCGTGTCTGCCGGAAGACGAGTATCTGGAAAAATATCTGGGCTCTCGTCGATCATCGGTGTTCTTACCAATCTGCCTCATCTATCTCGCCATCTTCATGACTGGCATCGTAGGAAATGTGCTGACATGCACGGTCATCGCGCGCAACAAGGTCATGTGGACACCGACGAATTACTACTTGTTCAGCTTGGCCGTGTCCGACCTGCTGGTGCTGCTGCTCGGCATGCCACTCGAGTTGTACGAGCTGTGGCAAAACTACCCATTTCTCCTGGGGAAGGCTGGCTGCTATTTCAAAACCTTCGTGTTCGAGATGGTCTGCCTGGCATCCATCCTCAACGTGACGGCGCTAAGCGTGGAGCGATACATTGCCGTGGTGCACCCGCTGCGAGCAAAGTATGTTGTGACGCGCACACACGCCAAGCGGGTGATCCTCACAGTATGGGGCGTGTCGGTGCTGTGCGCACTGCCCAACACAAGCCTGCATGGGATTGTCACCCTCCACAGGAACTTCACCGGCCCCGATGGGAATGTCGACGTCGAAATTCACGACTCTGCAATATGTACACTGGTGAAGCCGCACTGGATGTACAACCTGACCATTCAGGTGACCACCTTTTTGTTTTTCATCCTGCCCATGCTCACAATCAGTGTTTTGTACATGCTCATTGGACTGCAGCTGAGGCGTGAAAAGCTGTGCCAGGCGCTGGAGGCAAACTCCAGCTTTGGACAAGACAGCTTCTGCAACATCCGAACACAGCAGCAGAAGGCACGTCGCCGGCAGGTTACAAAAATGTTATGTAAGTAAAAAATATCTCCAAATCATTTCCAAAAAAGGACAACTCTGACACTTAAAAACTGTTTTACAGTTTCTTATTTTGAATTGAACACACACACACACACACACACACACACACACACACACACACACACACACACACACACACACACCCTAACCCTAACCCACACATTGATCTAAAAACTGCATGTTGGCATGAGAAAGTGTCATAAGTTTGTAGTCAAGATGGCTGCCCTGCCGAAATCGTTCATCGTCTATGCTGCTTTGCAAAACTCAGAGTAAATCCTGGACAGGTCACCAGTCCATCAAAGCACAACAGTGATTTAGTTAGTTACACGAAAAACAAACATTGTTCTTTTGGAAAATCTTAATTTTTTTCCTTGTTTATAGGAAGGGTGTATAGGATGTTTAATTCAGCACATTTTGCATTGATTTAACTGCTTTCAGACGACTCAATCATCAGAATCTCATTGTCAACGAGAGCAAGATTTCTAAAACTCAATATTCAAAAAGGTTATCAGCTGAGACTGTATTGTGTCTCCCGTCCGAATGGCATACTTTTGAATGTGGATAATGAATTAAAAATATCAATGAAAAACCTTGCAAGGCCTCACTGATTTAGATATTACCACACAGTATAAACAGCCAGAGGAATAATAATGTTAATACTTTGGTGTTACTTTGGTGTTACTCATATTCAAGTCTTCTCTTCAAAGAGACTTGCGTCAAGTGAAGTTTTGCCAAAACTAAATCGACTTAGAATTAATTTGACTGCCTCTTCTAAAGTCACAGTCCTCCAGAAGGGTTTTCATCAATATAAACTAAAAGGTCAGGGGCCCAAAAGTCTGGAAGAGCAGAGGGTTCATGTTCTACTAGTCAAGAATCGTTATAACGCTATTTTTGATCATATTTCCAAACATCATTCAAGCAGTTAAAAGACAATTGTGTTTGGTTTTATTCCTATATTTTTTTGAGGAAGGACAGAGTTGTGAATAACGTGTTTTCAAGAAACAGTTTACCGTAACATCACATCTGAAATCATTCATATCACATTAAGAAACCATATGAAATTTGTAACTTTCAAAATATTAGATTTTCATGAGCTTGGTAAATTTGCATTACATTGGTAAATGGTACATTAAAAGGATTGGACAGCAAAAGTTATTGTCCTCGTGGTTGATGTTCTCAGTACAAAATTATAATTTGAACGAACTGAAACCAACTTCAGTGAAATTAATCCCATTCTTCAACTAATATCAACATCATATTGTAGCCATAGTTCA
This sequence comes from Blennius ocellaris, assembly GCF_963422515.1. NCBI lineage: Eukaryota > Metazoa > Chordata > Actinopteri > Blenniiformes > Blenniidae > Blennius > Blennius ocellaris. The sequence goes on along the minus strand of NC_137661.1, from coordinate 5,679,052 downwards.
TGTAATGCACTCCTGTCTCAAAGCAATTATTCTATTTATGTGACCCATTTCGGAATTTTCTGACTTTATCTCAACTTCTTTTGTTGCTGCTTCCAGTTGATGCCATTAATTTATAAAACAAATGTGTTCAGGAACATATTCTAGAGCATCTTCTTCCATCTAACTGCTGTAACAAAATACCATAATGCATAGTAGCAGGATAGACGTAACTGAGATATAGATAACTTTTACATTTTCATTAATTATTGAAGGAACTGCAATGAGCTATATACGTTTTAAAAAAAAGGAAAATTGTATATGTATTCAGAGTCAATTATTTGATAAAAACATTTCATTAAATCACATCATTGTCACTGACTCAGATTGCCTTAAACGTGCCCAGCGTCCCCATGCTGACATTTAGAGTGATGTCACACATCCATTAATCGCTGATGTAAAGGACAAACACTGTCAAACTGCATCAGAGCAACAATTAAATCATGGCAAAAAAGAGAACAAAATCAATCAGCCACAACAATTCTAAAAAATATATCCATAATTTCTCCTCTCACTTCCTTTCCACTGTCTTCCAGTCGTCCTAGTCGTGGTGTTTGGAATCTGCTGGGCCCCATTTCACACCGACCGCCTCATGTGGAGCTTCATCAGCGACTGGACCGACACCCAACTGGAAGTCTTTGAGTACGTGCACATCATCTCCGGCGTGTTCTTCTACCTCAGCTCAGCGGTCAACCCCATCTTGTACAACCTCATGTCCACGCGCTTTCGGGAGATGTTCAAGGAAGTGATGTGCCATCGGCCGCATCACGTCATTCCCAGAAAACACTCGCTCAGTGTCACCCGGGTGACGCTTCGCAGCACCCTCAGCGATGCGCCGCTCGGCAATGGAGGCGCTGCGGCTGAGTCCAACACAAAAGGTGGAGGCAGGAAAGCGAAAGACGAGAACAGCTATTCACTGAAACTGAAAACTTAAAGGGTGGTTCAAGGCCAGTGTATTGTGTTCAGGGTGGCATGGTGCTATAGGCAGAACTCTCCTTTCTTATCCACTGGATGCTCCACTTCCTGTGGATGTTTTCAACGTGCAGTTTGTACTGATGCATAAGTTGAATGTCCGCATTGGGGGAATGGGAGGTAAAAGGGACACTCTTCAGCTGTCCATGTTTATTGTCTCTTCAACAGTACAAATAATGCTGAAGTCAATAGGAAAAACAAGTCCCAATTCAAGGAGAATGAAGTTAAGACTATAGTTGAAATACCGATATTTGAGGATACTCAGAGTGGTTGAAGACAGTTTATACCTCAGTACAAACTTGGGTTTCACTCATTTTTCTGCAACCTTTTAGGGTTTTGGCATTTACTCCAAATCTGTAGTGGACTTCCTCTACATCTGTATGTTGACGTGTAACAGTAGCTTAAATATACGCAGACAGGCTAGTTCTCAGTGTGAAAATGTATGTATTTTTTTTAAGGACTTCACTAAAAAGCAAGATGATAGATAGAAAAAAAAAAGTGGTGGATATTTTAAAAGAACGGCCTTCTCAAATTTAGTCATGTAATCATGTTAATTTTGTGAAACAGGAAGAAAATGTGTATTTCTTTTATTATAGCTTCTGATATCTATAATATATTATTCTTTCTTTACTGTCATCTCTATAGCATCAAACTAAGGGTATTAATGAGGAACCCAAACATTTATAAAGACAATTACAGCTTTTAAATAATAGTAAATGGTTGCTTAAAGGCTTTCAAAACATGGTTTTACGATAGCAGGTTATATAAATGATTGAGAAAATATTCGCCCATGTTTTAACCTCGCATTGCATTAAATGAAAAATAAGGTTCTACCACTTTTGTGGAAAACCCTTCAGTGACTGTTTTATTCAGTCTTTTCAGTTTGGTGTGAGGACATTTTCAGGAGCTACACTTTGTTTTAATAGAGAGCTTCAGCTGACATTGTGGGGTTTTGTTGGCTTTGAGTCACTTGCATTGCAAACACAAGATCACAGTTTGCTAAAGTAATTTTTTTTTACAAAAGAGCTTCTTGTTAACTTTCTTTTGTTGGTACCAGCAATTGCAAGTCACTTTTATAAAGACATCATATATGTGCACAATGAAATTGCACCCTACTTATTAAACAAGGCTATCCGTTTCCTTTTTTTAACTGCATGCGTACTGTCTGTATTAATGGATTTACTGCATATCTTGTCCCACCCAGTGCCACTGTTTTCGAGCTTGTAAGTCAAAAATGTTTTTGAGGTATGTCTGCACAGTTTGTATTTTTTAAATCTGTCATATGTGACAATGTGAAAAGTCTCCAGATTGTCTACTTCAAAACCATAGAGAGAAAGTATGAAATAGATATCGAAATTTTAGAAAAAAGAAGAATGCACACATTTTTAGAAAGCACTTCAGATAAAAAATACTGAGAGACAGAGATGTTGTGGAAACTTGTAGCCAAGCCAGAAAGAAAATATAAAACAAGGTAATGCAAGGAAAGCATGAATCCTGGTTCCCTCTGCTGGTGTTGCTTTTGTACAGCAACATATTTCCTTTGTCCAAGAAAATTAGAGGAATGTTAAAACAAATAATAATAATAGTAATTTTCTCAGAACCCACATGACTATGATGTAAACAAGTCAGACAATCAGCCAAAAACTACTCCTGTACTTGCAGTTACACAAAACGTGTGGTGTGAATATTTAGGGCTGTTGAAGCTTTGTAGAGGGGAGAACGAAGGTACGTTTTGATGTTTTTATTATTTGTCGCAATCCACTTAATCAGAAAACAAAAGGAACACACTGTAAATACACTATGTATAATGTGAACATGGAGACTACATTGTTCTTTAAATATTCATGTGTGTTTTTAATATTGGCTTAACAAAAACAATGTATGAGCATTGCTCTTTGTATTTAATATTTTTTAGCTTTGTGGGCCTTTATTTTTGTCAGTGTCATTACACAAAGTTCTAACAATGTGACGAGTTGAGATGTTTGAATAAAAACTGTACATTTCTTGAGCTATCCGACATTTCAACATGTAAACCGGGGATAAATGCAAACGTCTACTCAATTCCAGAACCAACAAATTATGTATTCTACTTGAACATTTATCTTTTAATTACTAGTTCACTGTTCGTCAAGATATTTAGTTTTTTTCCAGTTGTTGTTTAAGCTGGGGGGGGGGGGGTTTCTGGTTGGTGCATGTAATAACTGTTTTTTGTGTAAAAAATGTTGTGCAAATAATAAAAATATGATAAGGAAACTGGGAGAAAAGCCATTGGATGTGATACAGGGTAGAAACTAATGACTTTGTCAGAATGAGAAAGTTGTAGTAATAGCTGGGTGCTACTGTTCTTTAAATACTCCTCAAACATGAAGATTATTGGACTTTGGTAAGAAAGAAGAGGATAAAATTATGTAAAGGTAAACTAGTAAATATGTATGTCTGTCGTGGCAAAAAGCCAATGGTCCTGGGGCCGCATCTATAAAACATCGCGAAGTACACCTACTAAAACTGTTTGTGTGCCCAAAACCTAAAATTGAAAGAATTGGAATCAATATAACCCTGCTTACGCACATCTACACACACTTTAATAGATCCCAGTCCACCTGGAAGGTTGTACAGTTCTCCTACCGCCCTCAACACGCCCACTTTCTGCCCTAAATAGTCAATGCAAAGTACATCATGAAGATTTTTGCATCTTTCCCCCTGCTCATCGCCGGCATTTGACACTAATTCCTGACATAAAAGAGGAGGGAAATGAATTATACAGAGAGAAAATAGTCATGAAGGAGGTGGAGGTCAGGAAAATTATATTATTTGGTCACAGTGGTGACTTCACTAATAAAATAAAAACAAATGATCGGCAGCACGTCGTCACCGCTGTAAATAGTGTGAGAGTCACAGTGTGACTGTAGAGGTGGAGGAGAAGGGTCTGATCTGAAGGTGGAGGTGAGAGGAGAGTGACATCATAGGGGGCCAGAGGAGAGTGACATCATGGGGACAGCACCGTAGCACACCCCTGCACATAAAAACAGCCCCATGATACAGATTTGGTGGAGACCACAGTGGACACCGACAAAGTAGTTGTATCTGTATATTAAATGTATGAATTAAATATTTCAACAGGGATTTGTGAAAAAGGCTCAGTGGACTTTGTGTCGTTTCCTCAGTCACTCGAGTTGGAAGCGGTGGGTGACGAGAAGGTCGTCTGTCTGCAGCAGAGCGTGTGGCGATGTCAGCGCATCCACAGTGCAGCATTACACACGGCTGTTACCAAGCTATTTATACAGTATGCTTACTCTGCAATGGGACTGATTGTTGCACACCTTGTCACAATTGATAATCAGTGCCATTCATGGCTCTATCATTACTAATCAATCAGTTCTATCCACCACTCTGTCATTTGACAATGAAAATCTGACGTATGAACATCGTGCTGTCGATTCAGTAGTAATGTCTCACAAAAAAAAAAAAAAAAACTAGAACACTGCAGCTTGGCTGTTTGTGTTTACATGGATCTATAATCCTGATATGTGAAGATATTAAATGTATGAGATGAATCCGGCTTCAGTTCACCACTTCACCGTCAGCGCCACCAGTTTCCGCCATCTCCAAAATGTTTGTACGCAAAGTCCAAAGCTGACATACCAGTACACACATTCTCTTTCAATGTTTATTTTTTAGATCACAAACTTTCCATGGAGAGTGGCGTCGCTACACGTCTTTCAGGACCCGTTTTGTGTGTAAGCAACCCTTATAAATGAGGCCCCTGGTCTGGACTAGATGGTGTCCCTGACCCACAATTAACTCCCAATACCTCTTAAAAAGTCAAACAAAAAGAGGGATTGGCAGAGCTCCATGCAAATTCTTGCACAGACAACAAATCCCGATTCAAAACATGCTTTCTACGCCCTTTTTTCAGTCTGTTGGAACTCCTCCCAACTCCTTACGGTGGAGCAAGCTTTAAGCCCTACCTTGAAATACTGAAATTGTTCTGACTTTCTGTAACTAACCGTGTCAGCTTTCTAGGTTACGAACCTTTCCAGTTACCTCACCTGTTTTTACCCATGTGACATATCTTCTCTGTTTCGCCCTACTGAATCATATCTACATCTGCCAAGGACGTCACAAAATCATCAGCGTACATTTGTTTTTCTATCCGTATATCTGTAAGCAAGATTACATCAAAACTACTGCACAGATTTTGTTGAAAGTTTCAACACAGATAGATGTTGGGCCATGGAGGATTCCATTACATTTTGAAGGTGATCCAGGGTTGGCATCCAGGGTCCTTTGACGGACGTCAGAAATCTCTGATTGCTCTTGTTTCTATTGTATTTGTTGTTGCCATTTATTTCCTGAAGGCCGACTCTTTGAAATGTGACTTCTCTATCTCAGAATTAATGGAGTACTGAACCTCACAGTCAAATGATATTTAGTTTGATTCACTTACTAAACAATGATGCATTCAAATTGTTATTCACACGTATGCAGGATAGAACACTTCTTCAACACAGCGCCTAACAGTATGATTAGACAAGCAGAGATAACAGACGGACAGAAACAAATTGTGTGCCGCTATTAGTGGAAGTAGTCAAAATGTCACGGCTGGGCGCCGCCGCGTGGAGTGTCCTGAACCCAAAAGCAGACCTCAAGCAGAAAGTTGTTTGCAAACAGTTAATGTTTATTGAGGAAACGGGGAAAAGGGAGCTGGAACGGTGACGGGACCCGGGGGAACTCTGGGGGGCCTCTTGGAACCGGGACGGGACCCGGGGGAATCTCTGGGGGGGGCCTCTTGGAACCGGGACGGGACCCGGGGGAATCTCTGGGGGGGGCCTCTTGGAACCGGGACGGGACCCGGGGGAATCTCAGGGGGGGGCCTCTTGGAACCGGGACGGGACCCGGGGGAATCTCAGGGGGGGGGCCTCTTGGAACCGGGACGGGACCCGGGGGAATCTCAGGGGGGGGGCCTCTTGGAGCCGGGACGGGACCCGGGGGAATCTCAGGGGGGGGGCCTCTTGGAGCCGGGACGGGACCCGGGGGAATCTCAGGGGGGCCTCTTGGAGCCGGGACGGGACCCGGGGGGACTTCTTGGAGCCGGGACGGAACCCGGGGGGACTTCTTGGAGCCGGGACGGAACCCGGGGGGACTTCTTGGAGCCGGGACGGAACCCGGGGGGACTTCTTGGAGCCGGGACGGAACCCGGGGGGACTTCTTGGAACTGGCGTCGGAACAGGAACGGGAACGGGAACGGGAACGGGAACGGGAACGGGAACCACCCCGGGGAGGACAACACCGACTCACCTCCACGCGGAGTGAAGACTAGGCAGTCCTCTGGCACCGGACCCTCCTCCCTGCAGGGCTTAAGACTGCTTGACAATCAATTAGCTGATTGCCTGCAGGAGTGCCAGAGAGGATCCGGTGCTGGAACGAGGTCTGTGACTCCTGACACAAAAGATCCACATAAAGAGTCAGCAGATGCACAAACACACACACACAAGGTGAATATATACAATTACACATGTTTGTCATCAAGAAACAAGAGGAACTGAAAAGCGATGCCCCATGCCATTAGAGAAGTACGAGCATAAACTTCTCACTTATCTTTAATTGTATGTAATACAATGTATGTCTTTATTTCTATTTTAATTACTATCTAATCATGTTAGACCATTAAATGCATACAACGTATTCAGACGTCTATTAAATCCTCATCACGTCAACAGGCAACAGTTAGCTGTGATTGGTTACAGTGACCCTGCACATGGTAGCGGTATAGAAGATGGGTGAATGGAAAATGCTATGAATGGTAATTCTCATTAAATCAATTCATAGTTCTTTACAATCTTATTGCAGACTGGACAATTGGTACTGCAATCTTACATTCTGTACCTCCAGTGCTTTAAAAGCGTAGGTCTTTAAAGGTAATCACATTTCTCCCAACCAATGAACTCTAAATTACTAGAGGCAGTGAAGGGTAGGTTTTTTTTTTTTTAACTAGCTCTTCATCTTGACATGTTGGTGAATGAAATGCAATGTTATTTTTGAAGGGAGGCTACCTTATTCTCTCACAACTAGACGATCCCTGCTATAAAGAAATACATTAACTTCAGCTATTTTAACCTTTTGACAGCGGAAGTCGCCGTAGCAGTTTCCACCTTCTCAGTAAATATGGTACGAAAGCTTCACAGTGGAGACACTTGTTGAATACTCGTTGGATAGAATAATGATAACACTGGAATGGATAAAGCGTTCCAAAAAAAATCTCCCCTCACAAATAGCCGTTGGTAATCATGTCACAGCCAACAGTCCCAAGAGGGAGAGATCACGATTGGAGAACAAGGACTTATAAATGCACAGGCACAACTCTCAACAGAGAGTATCAGCAAACTTTGAATGCACACACACACACAATCCTCACTTGGACCCATCTGGAAGAGTGGGAACTCTTGGGTGAATTACTGTGTCGAATAGGAAAAACATTAACACACTGGTGAAACAAATCAAGAGTGTCTTTGTGGCAACATTTTCAACTGATGAATAAATGAGATGATTTGCAGGAATGAAACAGAATGTATAACGAACTTTGGTAATCCAATAATGTGTGGCACTCAGTGTGAATCACACATTATTGTGTGTCATAAAAAGAATCGTTTTTTCAGTCTGACTTCTGACATCGGAATGACAACAAGATTTTAATGTATTAGTGAAGTCGATGATTGCTAGAAGCCACTGAAATCACCTGTACCCAGACTCATGTTTATGTATATATTACCAGCTCAAACAATGGAAGTCATAATAATAGAAATAATTATTTTTTTTTAAGTAATCTTGGCGGCAGTAGCAATACCAGAATAAATATTGTTTGAAAAATTATCTATGCATATTAATTATGATAAATAGTATGAGTGTACTAATGTTTTTAGTGTGTAGTCCAATATGCATATGTGTAATATGCGATTCAAAGGAACTGTAAATCTCTTTGTTTCCACCTTCACCTTATACAGGCGGCTGTCTGAATACAATGGCTCCATCATAAGCCCCGTCTCCACCGCACACAAGTGCCGGGGCGGAGCGGAGCGGTACGGAGCAGTTCGGAAGCACTAACCCCGACCGAAATTTTGGGTCGCGTCCCCACTGCAGAGAGGAGCATGAAAAGTGGGCGGGGCTTATGAGCTCTGCAGAAATGTGACATTATAACAGAAAAGAACGTCGTCAGATGTAGATCTTATGAATCCTCTGTTGTTGTTTAAATTCTCCACTTTGCACTGTTATTTTTTGCAGAGGAAAAAAACAAGTTATTTTTTGCAGCAGCCATTTTTTGCAGTGGAGAGCTGCAGCCGCAACTTCCGTGTTTGCTGTGAGAGAGCGAGTCGCTCGGCCACTTGCCGGCGACTTGCCCAGCACTCGAGCGCTCGGGTGTGGGGCAATTGGCCGGAGCGTTCCCCCCGGTTGGCTGAGGCACAGACACGGGAGTCTGAGCTTTCTGCTCAAACGCAGGAGGTTCTCCACTCCGGCGCTGATCGCGGTCCGGCAGCACAGCGCCGGAACACGGAGGCTCCGAGCTCCGAGCTCCTTTTCATCGCTTCCGCGGTCCGTCCCCGCGATAAAGCGCCACTGACCGCGGCTGAACAGAACGTTGACTGCCTCTGGAAAGCGGAGCTGCCGGAGCGCGGTCAGCGCCGGAGACGAAAGCTCCAGACTCCGGTGTCCTGGACGCGCATCAGCGCCACGGCCAGCGCTATGCTGCAAACAGAAAACTCCAACGCGATGCAAAGTCCCTCCCCCCGGTCTCCCCCCTGCCTCAAGTCCGCTCTTTCACAACAAACACTAAAGTTGAGCAGCAAAGAAAAGAAAATGAAAACAAAAACAACCAGAGCACAGCTGACCACACTGACAGCAGAGGCTTCATCCAGCCAGCACATTAAAATATTGAGGGCGTGTAGTAAATCACTGACCAATCAGCAGACAGCAGCTCAACCTCAGACCCGTTCCATGGTCCCCGGCACCCCAACGGATGGGTAGGGGAATAGCGGTCGCCTTTGGAGCGGTTTAGACTGCGTTCCATGTCGTGACACGCGAACCGGAGCTGTTTAGACCGGTCTAGGCCGGTACTTTTTGTGCGGTGGAGACGGGGCTTTAGAATACGGCCTTCTGTGCCCTGGGTGTTGACTGGAAGGCTCATGTTGCCACACTCTGATGCACACTTGACCCGTCCTGACTAAAGTCGGTCTCCAAAGTGTAGATTGAGCCAATAGAACTGCTGTTCAAGGCAGGCACAATGGTTCTGGTAGATTTCACATGTTAAGATCTAATTCCACCAACACAAAATTGGATCCACTCGTATAATTCTCCACTCGTCTAACAGCGAGATGGCCCTCTCGTCTTTAGCTCTTTAGATGTTGTTAGTTTCATTAATGGCAACTCAACCCTGAAGCAGGTAGCACTAGAATAAAAGGTTACCAGTAATAAACCTGACTGGGCACATCATCTGTGATTTGAACGATCTTAAAATGCCTCACCTGGTTTTTCATATCCACGTAATCTCAATAGGAGCAACGGGTAACTTTGTACCAGGTTATAAAAAACAAAGATGTTATCTTGCAATAACAAGAAAGTTTTTCCAATGTGTTCATGTTCTTCTTGATCTAAAGCTAAAGGGTTTCATTTTGGGGAAATTACCTTCGAATTGCAGACCTTCTTGTCCTGATTTATCATTGTAGGGACATTTATTTTTTTATTTACTTACAAATGTAGCTGTATAAACACTCGTTCATTTTTCTAAATGAAATTAATGCAAGAGTCCAGAATAAGAAAAAACAACAAAAAGCACACATGACAGAACATTTAAAGCCTATCAGTTCTGGAGAGAGTATACAATGACCAGATCATTGAGAGAAGCATAGATATGATATTTCACTTACTGTATGTATAGCACTTTTCAACTGCTTGAACAGTCCCAAAGCATTTTACATCGTTAGTCACATTCACCCATTCACATACAAAAGAATGAATATCTACAAAAGAAGTTCAATAAAAGAATGTTTTCTTTGAAAAAAAAATTCTGATCAGTTCCTGAATCAGGCCTCATCCTCTTTATTATTAACGTGCAACGGATCTTTTTGATATGACACCAGGTAAAATCATAGTTTGTATCGTTAATACGACCCATACGTTGTACAAAATCCTAATGTGGTTGTGAAAATGAGCTGGAAGGATGTTAAGGAAAATAGCACCTTTTGCTTTGTCTGGAAACAGACACATCCATGACATCGGAAATATGAAGATTTGTGTCATTGAGTTGCAAAATACTTCATATTTGTGTTGGTTTCACACTTTTAAATGTATCAATAAACGAAGTGAAGCAAGTGAACCCTGATCGACCCATTGTGTGCCGTGTGTGTTTAGTTTGGCCACAATCTGAGTGTGCAGAGTCTGAGTTCCTTCAACACCAACAGTGTTGATAAAGAACACTAACTAGCTGCCTCTCTGCTTTGGTTTTTCATTGATGCAAGAAGACATTACTCAGTGTCGTGTTGTACCTGCAGAGATCCTCCAGTTATCCAGTGCTGTGCTGTAGAGTTTTTCAATCTTACGACAACCATTCATCATTAAGATAGAACCAGTGACTCATGCGTGTATGAATAATCAAATAGATGCTTTGTACAGGTATGTGGGAAAAAAAACAACATTTTTCTTCCTCTGCTACTCAGCTTTAAAATCACTCTAAAATATCACAATACTTCTTGTGAATGAACTCAGCGACCTCACAGGGATGAAACATTAGTCATTAGAAATAACTTTAGATGAAAACAATAACATGCGATGATGTTAATTAGGGACAGTAGGATGGAGCTGGTCAGCAATCCAAATTTCTCTTTGGTAGGTGAGTCTTGATAAAATATATTATTTTAAGTTAAGCAAAGATGATATTTTGCCAGCAAGACAGCCTTTCCACGGTGCTGCTCTGCAAAAAGGGATGGCCACCAGTCTCTGACTGGAAGTTTTTGTTGTCTTTTGTTTGATTGAGGCATGAGAACCGAGGTGAGGGTCATGTACTGACGAGAGACATGGAAGTGAATGCTAACTACTTAGGGTTTCGATTTAGAGTTCGCCTGTGAACAGAAACGTTTCCACACAAAAACTTGTTTGAACAATTTGAAGAATAAAAAATGAAACACCTGTTTTACACGAGTGTCACTTTTTGCATTTCTTTTTTAATAAAGTAACATAACATAAAGCACAGGAAGCATTTGATATTCATTATTCTACCACATGAGAGCAATGAAACGAGTGTCCAGGCTTTAACTCACATGTTAGTTAAGATGTATATGATTCCCACATGGTTTTATTTTATCTGTGATCTGAGCAGCATGTATTAATTATGTCAAGCCTTCTTGTTCTGCAATAAATGTTGTGCTTCCAAGAGCTTTGTCTAATCTGAGAGCACTCGCTCTCCAAGTAGACACACCAAGTAGACACAATCACTGTAGTGATCCCCAGAACAATTGACTGACTGAAGGCCAACTTCTATATAACTGGGGTATCAGAAACAATATCAAAAACATGACTATTCCCATTCTAGCTATGCCAGGTCTGTATTTTTTTTTTTTTAAGTTAATATCTTGGCTGATTGATTAATATATCTTTTTATTGTTTTGTTTTGTTTTGTCTTGTTATGTTCTGTATATGTTCACTTTTTGGTGTTTTTTTTATGAAATAATAAAAAAAGACACATTTAAATAAACACATAAATAAATAAATAAATAAATAAATAAATAAATAAATAAATAAATAAATAAATAAATAAATAAATAAATAAATAAATAAATAAATAAATAAATAAGTTTGTGGTGAGAAGCGGCTTTTGTTTGTTTGTTTATTCATTGACTCCGCCTCTAGTTTCATCCATCCAGGACAAAATGGCAAATCATCTCAAAACAAATCTTGTGACGGTTTGAGAAATAGTGGCTTATGTTTGAAATATTAACATAATTGCACATACTAGATTCAAACTGACTTGAGACGATGTCACACTGAAGTGTTTTTACTGTAACTTTGCCAGCGCTGCATTGTGTCGGACTCTTGGCTAAGAATGTGACTGAGAAGGAGCACACACTGATATTAGAAGGTGGAGAAGTTGTGCCTGGTGAGTCAGGTTTTTATCGCAAAGGCAGTTTACAAATGAATCCCCCGATTGGAGCCCACAAGATAACAGTTGGACGGCACCTGTTAGAAGAAAGGCTCATTTCGAGGAGGTCGAATTGAACAGTCAGGTATTGGAACAAACAAAGTCTTTAAGATAAAGTTTGGGGACTTTTAGTTGAAGGTCTAATCCAGTGTTTTTCAACCACTGTGCCGTGGCACAATGGTGTTCCGTGGGAAATTATCCAATTTCACATTTTTTCTAAAAAAAACATTTGCTCCCACAGCCACTGTCAGCTGTGAGAGCAGTGTATTCGTGCATAAACACTTTGGCAAGTGCCACGGAAGAATTGCCCTGAAACAAGATTCTACTCTGCCAGCTGAACACCAGCTGCTTTAATTTTTGACATGAACGGAACTTCATAACAGGATCACACTCCACACAACACATTTCTCACTCATGGTTGCACACAAACATCCAACAATCCAAACCAAACCAGAAGAAATAATTAACTATCTGAACCGACGAACAAAAACATGACACAAGCACAAATCAACACACACAACAACCCCAACAAAAACCCTCAATAACCTCTGGCAACACATAACCTGAACTCCCATCATGCCTTGCAGCGACCAACTCCGTGATCGCTACAATACTCTTCACCACTAGATGGCAGCACAGAACTTTGCCGGTGAAATCGAAACTCAACAGACGTCAGTCTGGTTCATCTCCACCACCTGCGGCTGCTCCCATCTTGTATCAAAGTTCTGTGTCAGTGACAGTGATGGAGAAGTTTTTGAAAAGGAAGAATGTTAACCAGGATATCAGCTCTGAGTTCATCCATCAGGTCCAGGTTTCACACTGAGTGAGTAAAAAGACAAAAAAGAAGTTGGGAAAAACTTTTTTCTGTATTTATTTGATTCCTGTTGATAAAGCATTGATGAGAATGACTTTATATTGTTAATAGAGGCTACAGAGTTAAACATTTTAACATTTTCGGGTGGTGGTGTATCTCGAGATTTTTCCAAAGAACAAATTGTGCCTTGGCTCAAAAAAGGTTGAAAAACACTGGCCTAATCCATCGTGACCACTCTAGTGGCTGCAACGCATATTCCTTATAAAAACCCACTGAATTAATTGAATACATTTGTGATTACAAAATAAAAAGTCTTTTGTAACAGACTAACTCTTTGTGACACAGATGTTCAACCAGCTTAACTATTACTTCACACTGAGTGAAGTCTCAAGAAGGCTGCTGTTGCCGCGTGTCTGCAGCACAACTCGGCGTCATTATGTCTTCATTCTTATGCTTGGCACATTTTTTTCCAGCATGTCATGATTGTAAGCCCATATCAGTCACACCAGGCAGCTTCTCATGTGGACTCTTGCAAGGTAATATTGAAGGAGGAAAAAAAAACAACACCATAATGTAACAGCATATAAAATATAGTGTTTATTACACCAAGTAGTTTTATATCAAAATGACAAATACATATTGAAGATGTGTTTCGTTTAACATCATTAACATTTCTACAGTACAAGGAATGTCTACTAGTTGTGCAAAACACAAAACAATGAACATTAAATATGTGCACTCAAAAAATAATGTGACTAATAATATATGTTGGTGGGTGGAAGGGCCTCTGTTCATCAGTCTGACTGCAGATGGGAAGAGAGTGTTTGGTGGCGTGAGGTCCTGGTCTTGATGAGCCTTTGGCCAGAGGAGAGAAGCTGACAGAGTTTGTGTGAGAGATGAGAGGTGAGAGGTGAGAATTGAGAGGTGAGAGGTGAGAGGTGAGAGGTGAGAGGTGAGAGGTGAGAGGTGAGAATTGAGAGGTGAGAGGTGAGAGGTGAGAATTGAGAGGTGAGAGGTGAGAGGTGAGAGGTGAGAATTGAGAGGTGAGAGGTGAGAGGTGAGAGGTGAGAGGTGAGAGGTGAGAGGTGAGAGGTGAGAGGTGAGAGGTGAGAGGTGAGAGGGGCCATCCGGGCTGCTCGTCTCCGGGTCTTAGAGGTGTGCAGCTCCTGGAGAGGTGGGAGCCGATCATCTTCTCAGTAGTGTGAAAGACCCCCTCAATGACGGCAGTGGAGAAGTACACAAAGAAATGTGTTTGAAAAAAAAACCAAACCTGAAGTATCAATGTGATCATACAACCGGTCTGCTTTATACCCAATAAAATGTCAATGATCTAAAATGTCCAGTAAAAACATTTGATGAATTTTGATAGTCTCATCCAACAACACACATTTTCAAGACAAGAGTTCCGTGACGTTTAAGATCACAAAATCCATGAAATTGACCTGAGTTTTGAACACCCACCCATGTCACCTTGGAAAAAAACCCCAACCCTCTAACAGATCCTTCTTCATTTTAGAGTCACTGCGTCAGCACAGATATGCAATACTGTGGTACATGACTGCATTTGTGCTGATCTAAACAAGTAGCCCTCACATGTGTCATTACTTCAAGGTGCCGGAGGCCTGAAGTGCTGACAGTGAGCAGTCGGATGAATCTTCACCTCGGGTGTTTTATTTTTTCCTTTGAAGAAATCCTTCGTCCTCTATCATTCTGCCCTCAGTAGTAATAGACTCCAAACACTGCCACCACACAGAACAAGCTGTCCTGTGGGGGAAAAAACCAAACAAAAAAATCCGTTCATTCACAAAATCTTTCATTCAGACGTTTGTTACATCTTCATCACATTTAAAATACCCACGTTCATAAAAACATCTTCGGCATAGTTGTCTGTGTCCGCATCCCAAAGACACCTGGCGGCCATTCTGCAAGAAAATGGACATTGAACCATTTGGTAAAAACAAAGAACTTAAAGTGGCAAAGTACTTCTTTTAAACCTTTGTACATTGTGATGAACTCAAATTGATGAATGCAAAACTTTGCCAAGTTAATTTGATTATAGAGCGAACTATCATGATCTAATGCTGGGCTTCAACTAACTTTATATTACAGCTGAAATATGGCCTGAACACTGAAACAGTTCAGATGGTGAGAAATCACAGCATTACAAAAAACATCAGAGGTTCCTGGATCGCCTTTTTCTAATTTCCTAATGCAATAGAAGCACTTTTGAAATGCTGTTGGTAACACTAATTACAGAACATACCTGCAATGTAAATTTGCTGTCAGAGAAATCACTTAAATTTATAATTCTGTTTCTGCTCTTTTGGCTTCTAATTAAGGCTGGGCACAGTTTAAACATTGCTGATATTCATCCAACTATGAGCTTTTTTTTCCACAAAATATTCAAGCATTAAGTGTCTGCTAAAGCACCTGTAATTGTATTATATTACACCTATAATGACAAATGAAGTATTCTATTGTATTCTATTCTATAAATGGCTGATAACATGGTTGTGGAATACAAAGAGAAAACGCATGGCGTCACTATCAAAAGGGTACAACTCTGAACTCCCATAGTCAGGGTTAGCTGAAGTGAAATGTACCATTATGGGCCTTCATTCATGTTTTATAATGGAATATTATGAAAGAAGGTCCATGATAATGACTGAAGATATTGAAAGGTATTCATTTAATATGCTTTACATTTCATACATATTATTATTATTATTATTATTATTATTATTATTATTATTATTATTATTATTATTACACTTACTTGACTCCCTGCCCCCGCTGTTCCCCTATAACCACTTGCACAACAAGTTTATACCGGTGAAACCCTGCACCTGTCAAAGAACAGAAACATTATGCATTGATGTGCCTCAGAAACTGTGGAGAAATTAGACGGGTACAAAACAAAGTGTCTAAAATGATGGATTATAATAACTAAACTTATAGGAGGAAAACATTAAACTGGCTATATGCTATTGAATAACAATGTCCTATTACATATTGTAATTTTTAGGGCACAAAGGTGCCCTGGATAAAACCTACTAGTTTTTTGTGTACAATGCTTTTCTCTGGAATGGTTTTCATATATTTCTAATGTGTATTCTAATTATATGCAGGAATCATATGAACGGACTGGAACAAATCAGGCCCGCCAGAGCAAAGAGGACAAAGCAAGCAGCAGCAACACAATTTGTAGCATCACTGAGTGACGGCCAAATGAAGCTTCAATGAAGATTCATGAACCACTTTCTATATTTTCTGACTCCACCAGGTGGCGCTCTTGGTTTGAAGATCGCTTCTGAAAGACTGCTAATGAAGTGTGTATTCAAACATTTGTTGAACAGACAGCGCCATCTAGTGGCTTCAGAAAATAAAGACAGTGGTTCATGAAGCTTTATTGAAGCTTCATTTGGTCCTGATTGTGACCATAAAATACATTTATTTTAAATTATTAGCTCAAAAGAAACAAGAAATGCAAGATCCAGTCATTTATTTGTATTTTTTGTGTTTGTCATTTTATGGAATCAAATATGTTCAGTTATCATGCATGTATGTACTGTCAACAACAACTGTGGAGACAGAAATCTAAGGAAGCTGTTCCAATGTTTTTGGGATCCAATTTATAAGATGTTCAGATTATTGTCATCCCACAACCAGCATTCTGTACTGTCACTATCTGTCACATAATGGAGCAGAATGTCAATTTACTGGGGAGCCATGTTCTTTTATCGATGTTTATCAAAACATTACAGGTGGACTGAATACTAAGTTACACTAGAAATAAACACAACTGATTGATCAAAACAGATCTTTATAGATCACTTCTGATCATTTGTTATTTACTATTTTATGCCATTATCCCAATCAACTTAATATAGTTTTTGAGCAGTCCGACTTTTCATAGATAGATAGATAGATAGATAGATAGATAGATAGATAGATAGATAGATAGATAGATAGATAGATAGATAGACTCACTCTTCACTTTGTCTTTGATGCAGTCTGCCAGTGATCGAGACAGACCGACTGCTTCCTCTTGGTCGTACTGCACACCTGACAGTCGCTCCCTCACAATTTCTCGAATACACTCCTTCACAATGGCCGGCTTAAACCTGGAAGATTTGGTGATTAACAGCAGCAACAAAACATAGTGAACTTCAACCACAAAAGGAACGGAGGTCACACAGCCCCCAGGGGTTCCAGAGATATAGCAATGCCTTGATGATTTGTGGTTTAATATATCAAATGTTTTTAATGTGTTTAATGAACAGTGATTTGTGAAAAAGTCCAAACTAAACATTCAGTGTGCCTAGAAGCCTGTGGTTCAAAGGAGGAAAGTGTTTTACAAAGTAGAAAAAGCACCCACCTCTGTGTGTGTGTGTGTGTGTGTGTGTATGTGTGTGTGTGTGTGTGTGTGTGTGTGTGTGTGTGTGTGTGTGTGTGTGTGTGTGTGTGTGTGTGTGTGTGTGTGTGTGTGTGTGTGTGTGTGTGTGTGTGTGTGTGTGTGTGTGTGTTTTCCCTTGTCACGTAAACAGACGGACTATTTTCCTCCTCTGGATACTGTTTTATCCCCTTTTGACACATCCCTTATCTTTCTGAGCGTGGATCTCTAAACATGAAGTACAAACACAATATCGTGAGAGGCATGTTTGGTCTATTATGAAGCAGTGAAGTGGTGATAGTATATTATCTTACGTTTCCTCTGCCCACGTCAGTTTACAACATTAACTATAGCTGTCGTCATGTAGCGTCGAGTGTCGCTAAGAGAAGGTGTATCTACGGGTCTGACCAGGACAGGAGACCCGCAAGAAGACAAACATCCACAACAACACGGATCAGGCAGCGAGCTAACAGACCGCCGTTAGCCACGAGCTAGCAGGTGAAGATGAGCTTCCGCAGTAAAAAGAGGCTACAAGTCTCCCATCGACTCACTTGTGCTGATGCTTAGGACGTATGAGGTAGGCATCCGACACCTCCATGAGCGTATTCTCACAGAACAAAAGCACGCATTTAAGAAAAGAAGCAAGAGTGGCAACAAGCTAGCGCCCGTATGGTTGTATCCGTTGCCATGGCGACGTCTTCACTGCACTTCCTGTTCCAAAGTAAGAGTGGGCTGCACTCCTTGCACAGTGAGTAATGACTGCTTTACAGAATGTTAATAGTTTTTACACATGTTTGTCCACCAAAATATAATAAATAATCATTTAATTTGTCCGTTGACTTTTGGTTTTAATCTTTTTTTAATGAGCATAGTTTATTTATAACGACAAAAAAAACATAAAAACACAAGATTTGAGCAATGAAAGTGAGAAGGCAGATGGTTTATTGGGAATATTTTCCTTATCAATAAAACACCAACACTGAAAAGTTAGAAAAGATACAGAATAATGTCACAGAAGACACTTTTAAGCGTTGTAAAAATAAGACTATGGATACCATATATTATTTGGACCTCACCTTTTAACTTTAAAATATCTCTATTCATTTCAGAGTTTTTTCTGTCAGGCCTATGGCTATGTTGTAATACTAATGAATCCTGGTTGTGGAATTACTGTCAGAGTATGATTTAGATGGCTCAATTGAGTTATTGGCATTATATTTATAACAATTTGTAGAGTTGCAAGGATGTTGCTCAAATTAAATATTTGTTCTGTTGTGCATTTTTTCCCCAGTGTAAGTGCATTTTTTTTCTTGTGTTGGTCATGCATGGTAAGAACATTTCTGCATAGCATCTTTTCAAAACATTTGTATGGCCCACATTAATTGTAAAAGAAAAGACAGCGTCATTTTCTGCCAACTTTTATCATAGATTTTCAGCGTGGAGTCTGACTTTAAAGACATAATTTACAAAAAAATGTATGCATCTTGTCAGGAAAGGTTGACTAGTCAGCCCATGGATCCTCACTGGCCCTTGGAGCCTCTTCAGCCTATGAGTCGAGGTCGGGGAGGGGAGTTCTATAAGGATCAGCAAAGGTCAGGGTGTGGATCAGGGGAAGGAGGCCGTGCGAATTGGAAGGGGAGGAGAGCTCAGAGAGTGAGACCAGTGGGCTGGACAGGGGGACAGAGTGTGCAGGTGGAATGTCGAGGCAGACAGATGGAGGTGAAGAGTAGAGAGCCAGGAGTGAGAGGAAGAGAGCAGAAAAACTAAAAAGGAGAGGACGTACGTACACAGGATGTTGAAATCGATAGTAAGATACATCAGAACACGAACATCGTAGATGCGCACGTGCACGCACAACACACCTAGGAATGGAAAGTTA
The DNA here is from genome assembly GCF_963422515.1 of Blennius ocellaris. Classification (NCBI taxonomy): domain Eukaryota; kingdom Metazoa; phylum Chordata; class Actinopteri; order Blenniiformes; family Blenniidae; genus Blennius; species Blennius ocellaris. The sequence goes on along the minus strand of NC_137661.1, from coordinate 5,659,773 downwards.
TAAGAGGAACTTGGATGCAGCTGGTAACAGTTACGGAAAGAGAAACTTGGGCTAGAAGATGGAGGAAGAAGAGCAACCAGATGGAGGATGAACAGGAGGAGTTGATGTTTATTTCTGATGTTTTATTCATATATGTAACCCAATGATGTTGTGATGTTATGAATGCATTAAATGTCTGTACTAATTGTATTATAAAAGGCCAAACATTGGAGGAAAAAGGTGACCAATCAGGCGGGAGCAAGTATAAAGGTAGCTGCAAACAGCTATTTTATGGGGGTTTACGTCGAGCCCATATTTTAGATAGTCAGGAAACAGTCTCAGTTCAGAGTAGAATAGAAGCTTTTTTTCTGGCAACTTTAAACTTAAACTTGAGGAATCAAGTTAGGAGTTTGCGTTTTAACCAGAAGTCCCCTCAACACCCAGCTTAAGCAGTCATTCAGTTGATTTTCCCCCGACTGTCGACCCCCAGTGGGGGTTGGATGACCTTACCCCTGAGACGGAGAGCCGGTTCCCTGGTGTAAACCAGGTTGATTATTTTCAGGTTGACAATCTTTAATGTGTCTTGAACAGGGGTGTCAAACTCATCTTCACCAAGGGTCACATCAGCATAATAGCTGCCCTCAAGGGCCAAATGTAACTGTAAGACAACATAAATGTAACTAAATGGACACAAATATAATGTAAAATAAATGTAACTACTAATTTTGAATAACTCCGACTTTATTACTTATTCATATCACAAATATTACATATGCATTGGCACAGATATAAATAATATATTTGTTAGTTGCTCTGTTAAGTCTAACTTTGACATACTGTGTTCTGATTGGTGTGAAAATGTGGATTTATATTGTCTCTTTGACAACTGACATGCCTCAGAACATGAAATACAAACCGTTTTTTCTACTTGAAGCACAAACATGTTTTCTCCTTCCCATCATTTATGACACATCCTTTCATCTGCATCCTTTTTGGTCTGGACAATGCATATAAATCAACAATCAAATACAAATTGTACACAAATTGTAAATGTGCCAGATTGTAGCTTGCCACCTTTTCTTACATGGGGTTGTCAGCCATCAGGTGGAACACGGGTCGGTGTGGGGAACATCTTAGTCTGGATATGCACAAGTGTACAACTACTTCTCTGTCAACAAAGGCACATGTAATTACTGTATTTTATACAATGTTCGAACCTGCGCTTACATGTTCCCAATAGACTTGCACCCCAAGGCTTGTGCTCGTTCACTGTGCGTCTTTTAGGAACAATACAGTATTTTTTTTTAAGACAATCAGACCAGCCACATTTGGCCCATGGGCCTTGAGTTCTATAGTGGTTTGTTAATGTGTCATAATCAATAATGATTGAACATGTGACATTATCATCTGTAGAGTGTTTTTGCTCTGTCTACATAATGTTGGGTGGGTGTGTCCTTGTCCCTTTAAAGTTACCATAAACCATGTATGGTCAGTCTAAACCAGTGTTTTTCAACCTTTTTTGAGCCAAGACACACTTTTTTCTTTGGAAAAATCTCGAGGCACACCACCAACCGAAAATGTTAAAATGTTAAACTCTGTAGCCTCTATTAACAATATAAAGTCATTCTCATCAATGCTTTATCAACAGGAATCAAATAAATACAGAAAAAAGTATTTCCCAATTTCTTTATTTTATTTTGACTCACTCAGTGTGAAACCTGGACCTGATGGATGAACACAGAGCTGATATCCTGGTTCACATTCTTCCTTTTCAAAAACTTCTCCATCACTGTCACTGGCACAGTACTTTGATACAAGATGGGAGCAGCCAGGAGGTGGAGATTAACCACACTGACATCTGTTGAGTTTCATTTCACCGGCAACGTTCTGTCCTGCCATCTAGTGGTGAAGAGTATAAATGACCCACCAATGCCTATTCCAAACCGAGACAAAAGAAAATAAACTCTTTTTTTTTCCACACCTGAAAAAGCTCAGTTGGTTAGCGCATTGTGCTAATAACCCCAAGGTCTTGGGTTCGATCCCCGTTACTGGCCACACAGTTTTTTGCCCCAAATAGAGAAATACACTTCTTTTTTTATCGCTTTCACCTGCTTTCGTACCACGTTCTTACGTAATGACGAAGGTGTGAAACCCAATTTTTTTACTCAAACTAGTTCAGAAGAAGTCGGGTTTTTGATGGAACAGCACACCTGACTATATCTCGCGGCACAGTGGTTGAAAAACACTGATCTAGTCTTTATCTAGTTTTGGTTAAGTATAAAGAAAGCAGTGCTTTTTAGCTGCACGTATCGCTTATTGAAGCGAATTTCTCTATTTGGGGCAAAAAACTGTGCGGCCCGTAATGGGGATCGAACCCACTACCTTGTGGTTATTAACACAACGCTCTAACCAACTGAGCTAAAAATTAATCTTTGTTTTGGAATAGGCATTGGTGGGTTGTTTATATTACGAGTTGTAGTTAATTATTTCGTCTAGTTTGGTTTGGTTTGTTAAATATTGGTGTGCAACCATGAGTGAGAAATGTGTTGTGTGGAGTGTCATCCTGTTATGAAGTTCCGGTTACGAGTGTTCATGTCAAAATAAAAGCCTCTGGTGTTCAGCTGGCAGAATAGAATTTCGATTCAGAGCAATTCTTCCGCGATGCTCGCCACAGTATTCATACACGATTACTCTGCACACTGCTCTCACAGCTGACAGCGGCAGTGAGAGTAAATGTTTTTTTAGAAAAATTATTGAAATTGGATAATTTCCCAGGCACACCTGATTATATCTCAAGCACAGTGGTTGAAAAACACTGGTTTAAAGTCATGTTTGCTGACCTGAAGAAAACATGTGTCAGTGATAAATGAACGTACCAAAACATACTTTGTCAACAGTGAGCGATGAGCTTTTGTTTTCAGTTTCATTTATTGAAAAACATAAGATGGGCTGAGCAGCTGTTTGGCTGGTATGACGTATGCAGCTCCATTAGATGGCAGCACTGCATGGGGAGGCGAGATTTAAGTTTCTATTTCTATCAGTAGTGTACGGAGCCCCTCTGGTGACATTGGTGAAAAAAATATTATTGCTTAATAACGCGTGGCCACGCGTTATTAAGGCGTGGGAACGAGATAAATAAGTCGTGGCCACGCGTTATTAAGGCGTGGGAACGAGATAAATAAGTCGTGGCCACGCGTTATTAAGGCGTGGGAACGAGATAAATAAGTCGTGGCCACGCGTTATTAAACTGCCGTCAAGTGAGCCGGCACTCAATTTTAACTGCGCTTTTATTAACGCCTTTACGGTAAAACACAGGTCAGCGTATGGCCGCAGTGCTGACAGAAAGACAGATGGTCTGATTTCAAAATGCAATAAAACGGAATCCTTCATAGGTTTACACCCAATTTCACTTCAGTGCAATACTAGGCATACTCCTTTGTTACTACAAGAAATATGAAAGAATATTACTGTATAAATTTGGAGAAAAGTACTCTTAAACTTGGATGTGTTGATTGACAATGATGGTCTCGTCTCTTTTCAAATTGCAATAAAATGGAATCCTTCATAGGTTTATGCCTGATTCCACTTCAAGGCAATACTAGACATACTTGTTTGTTACTGCAAGCAATATCGAAGAATATTACTGTAGGGATTTGGAGTAAAGTACTCTTAAACTTGGAGCAAATTAACGAAAATAATGATTTATCACACCTGTTTTATAATTCCAATAAAAAAAGATTCTTCATAGGTTTATGCCTGATTTCACTTCAGTGCAATACTTGATATAGTCCTTTACCAGTACCAGTAACATCAAATAATATTACTGTATACATTTGGAGAAAAGTAATGTTAAACTTGGATCTGTTGGTCGAAAATAATGGTCTTGCCTTCATTAATTTGCTCCAAGTTTAAAAGTACTTTTCTCCAAATTCCTACAGTGATGTTCGTTGATGCTGCTTGTAGTAGTAAAGGAGTATGTCTAGTACTGCCTGAAGTGGAATCAGGCATAAACCTATTAAGGATTCCATTTTATTGCAATTTGAAAATAGATGAGACAATCATTTTCGATCAACACATCCAAGTTTAAGAGTACTTTTCTCCAAATTTATACAGTAATATTCTTTCATATTTCTTGTAGTAACAAAGGAGTATGCCTAGTATTGCACTGAAGTGAAATTGGGTGTAAACCGTTAAAATTGGCTCACTTGACGGGAGTTTAATAACGCGTGGCCACGCCTTATTTATCTCGTTCCCACACCTTAATAACGCGCGTTATTAAGGTGTGGGAACGAGATAAATAAGGCGTGGCCACGCGTTATTAAACAATAATATTTTTTTCACCAATGTCACCAGAGGAGACACTCCGTAGTAGTGCTTTGCTTTCTGCAAAAATGAAACTGGAAGAAGTGAACACAGCCCCATTTAAGAATACACCATTCAAGTCATTTTCAGTGCGTGTCACGCGGAAATGAAAGCAACCTCCCACTCTTCCTACAAAAACAATACGCCCTGTTTTCTTTGAGTGATTACAAACACTGTGGCCCTCCTGACAAATAGACAATGTTCACTGTCAAAACCGAAACCTAGACACAGTTTACTGTATACAGCAGCAAGAAACGAAACTGAGAAAATTAGATATGAGTTTCGTTTCTTTCCTCAGAGTCCTGTTGACCGGTTTGACTGCAGTGGTCAGATATAAAAGGCGCTTGTGTTCACTGGTTCCTGCACAGACAGGATGGAGCAGTCGGGTCTGGACCTGGGGACCTGGACCACAATCTTCCAGAATGAAGCTAGTGGTCTCCTAAGAGGACACGACTGGCGCCTGGAGTTTGATTACTCTCTTGAAACTTTAAACTCCTGTGATTGGAAGGACTACATCAGGAACACAAGTGCAAGGTCTGTGTTAATGGATGTTTATCGTCAATTATGTCTGAGCAGATTATCTCTGGCATTAAAAAAAAAAAAAATACAATATAACTAAAACGTGTTTTTTTTTTAACCTGTATTACATAAAATATATACGTATGTAAAGTCCAGGTATTTATTACGGTTCAGTCTTCCATCAGGTTGGAGAGCTCACACACAGGGCTTTTCTCAGCACATTTCCTATGAACGTCCCGATCTTTGAATTTTGTAAAGTTAAATTATAAACATTAGTACCTACTTCAAATAATCTCTGTGTCTTATGTAATTCAGTTGAATCTCTTAGTTATGTGATGATGCAAATTTCTATTTATGCAACACTGTCATTTGTCAATTTAAATGATTATTCGTAACGTTAATGTTAAAATCGCAGTATGTAAAATTAATAAGCATTGTGAACTGAATGTGAAAGGAATTGAATGTGGAGAACCGTCATGGGAGGTGATGTGTGTGTGTGTGTGTGGGGGGGGGGGGGGGGGGGGGGGGTGGGGGTGTGTGTGTGCGAGCGCGTGCGTGCGCGTGCGTGCGTGTTATACACAAAAATGTATCTTCTGTATAGAAAGTCCAAATACAACAATTAAATAACTTCTCTTTCATGTTCTCACTGGGCAGATAAGTCATCAAATACAGTATATGCCATTCTACATAACAGTTCAATATATATATATATATATATATATATATATAATTATTGGTTAATTTAATATATAAAAAATTAAATTAGATTAACCAATTAAATAGTATTCTCAGAAATTAATTAGCTCAAGAAACATTTTGTGTTCAAATAAAAGCACTTTTATTCTGATGTCTTGTCCCCTTGTTAGTGAGCCACATGTCACACAAGACAAAGTACTGAAGTAATCACTTTTATAAAGATATTGCATTGCAATAATGTCTGCTTCACCAGTAGCCAAGACTCCCCACAGGGGTTGATTTGTGGTGTTCATGTTCAAACATTTCCAAAATGGACACACTGTATCTCTCTTCATGTCAAGCTTGTCTTGTGTGTGCTTAGGCAGCCTCTTTTTCATCCCTTTTGAAAGGTTTCGATGCAGCGGCTGTGGAAGAGGCTGGCCGTCCAACCAGGTGAAGGTTGTTTTCCACATGCGCTTGACTGGGACCATGGGCGTGGTCAAGATCAGGCCCTACCGCCAGAACTGCAAGGTCTGCACTGAGGCCCCGATGGGGAACCCAAGCATCGAGGACGACAACATCAAGGTCCTGATGGAAAACCTGGTGAAGAAAATACGAATCAAATGTTACCATGAAAAGTTAGACGATGGCCGTCGTTATTTTAAGACGTACGACGTCGAAAGTCCCCATGAGCCGAGCCACTGTGAGGCTTGTCTGAGGGGCATCTGTAACCAGTGAGCAGAGTTTTCTCTCCACTTCTGTGATGCTGCATGATATTGCTTTTCAGTTCATTAAAAAAAAACAAAAAAAACCTTGTAGTTCCTACAAAGTTTGATATTTAAGCTGTCAGTCTGATTTGGTGATGCATTTATATGATTTATCTGTCATGAAACTTTAATCATGCATGTGGATTTTGCTTTTCAAATGATGTTTAATCTTGAAAGTGTGGAAATGGTGACAATAAAGTATTTTATTCTACTGTTATTGATTGTATAAAGTTTGATGTTTCCATTTGGAAAAGGAATGTGGATCTCCCTATCAAGAGTTGTGTCATTCATACTAGCGGAAGTCATAAAGTCACAGAAGGAAAACTACACATTTTATTGATCCTTGCATATTTTGTCTTTCGGCACTTAAAATTATACAGATATGTTGACATAAAATGGAATTTTTTTTATCCAGAACATTACCAGGTAGGGTTGGTTTCAGGAAGATGGCATTCACATTTCACTTAGACTAAAGAACAGGCAGGGAAAATGAAGTCAGAAATCTGAAGAAAAAAAGATATTGTACATATAGTTATCCTTATTTTATGAAGTAATTCTGACTAGTGGTAGGGGACAATAAGTAAACATTAATTAAAAAAAAAATTTAATTTCATAGGAGTATGAACAAAGTTATGTAACTCTATAAGTGTGATAAGTGGTATTGTGTGTACATAAATGCAAAATATTAAAATGACTAAAAGTTGGTGTCCCTGATGAATGACAGGCTGCAACAACTCACCTGACTGAGGATAGATTCATGTGAAATTTAAAGACAATATTGGCTCAGAATGATGCTGAATTGGACTTTTTGTTTGCTTCATGGGAAATGCAAAACTTGCACAAATCCCTGGGAAAATTGTGGCCAAACTAACGTGGAGTTCCCCTACATGTTGCACGACGCTCTGGGTCAGCTCATCTCACAAGAAGCCTCAGTCAGAGTGCAAGGAGGACTCATCACACAACGCAGTCAAGACAAGGATGAGAGTTCCCTAAAATACACATTTAAGGATGAAACATCCTCAAACAGAACCAGAACACAGATTGAAAAACAAAAGAATAAGTGATCAACACTGCACCAAGTGTATTTGGAAAACTCAAACGCGTTAGGTGAAAAGCACAAATGAACTTTTACTGCACAGTTTTTAGAACTTTTATGCATGAGAAGGAACAATTTAACAATAAAGTGATGCATCATGATGAATATTTGGTTTGCAGGTGCTTTAGTGAGAGAATCACTCTTAACTTCTGATATATGAAACCTCATTGGAACTTGATGGAAGAAAAAAAAAAATATATATATATATATATATGTGTGTGTTTGTATGGAATACACCAAAGAACACGTATTCCCACATGCAAGATTTGCCTTCAACCGACAGGTGCAACACTGACGCCACCGTGGTCATTGTCCACCACCTGTAAGTCACACACTGTGGTGTTCTGTAACAACTGTGGTTCGTCGTGGCTTTGCATGAAAACAGCCACAGTGAAAGCGGCTGCCGTTCCTGAGATCCCCCGCCATCCCGCATGATTTGCCAGGGGTTTGTCCGCGTCACGGGATGGTTTAAAGTTGGCAATATGTATATCTGCTGCACAAAGGCCGAGTTTAGTTTTACAAGAGCTCGTCTCTCAGGTAAGTATTGAGCACCGATGCTGACCTGAACTGGTTGTAACTCCAGAAAACTACCGGTGCTTTTCTTAATACAATAATATCTACGCCTTTTCATTTCCATCCACAGATACAAGAACCCAAGAAAATATTTCTGTTGGAGAACTGCTGAAGAAGAATAACTTTATTTTGAACGCCATGACGTCCGTGGAAATGTCCCAGAAGGTATCGTAAATTATTTCATGCAAAAACGTTTCTGTTACCGCAGTTGTAATAAATAAATGGATTGCCAGTTAATAATCTCTATAATGTTTTCCGTCAGTTTGAACAGTTGCTTTGTGTTTTGTCAATAGGGACTCCTTCCATCGGTCTTCTTCACCCTGCTCATGTTCACTTTTGTTATGCCAGGTAAGCTTTTGTTGTGAAGGAAAATCCCTAAAAGACCAGTATTTGTAACTCGAGACAAGAGACAGACATCAAATGAATAATGTGTGTTTACTAGGGTTTCTTTTAATATAGAAAATAAATAAATTCATAGTCAGTGTTCGCTCGCACAATTCCTACAACTGTGTCCTCCCATCAGCTCGGTTGAGTATCATCAATGTGAACTGCTCTGAACCGAAGCAACCCGTCCTGCTCAAGGCGCTGACTCCTCTCTTCAACATGAGCGCCATTCGGCCTGTCGTGAACTCAAACACCTGCACCAACATCAGCATCATCTTCACTTTGTACGGGATACTCGGAGTGGTACGTTCGGCTTTTATTATACACTGACGAGGCAAATGCTTTGCAGTGATTGTGTGTTATAAAAAGATGACCTTAACCTAGTTTCAAGTATATTTTTGCCATTATCAATTTAGTTTCTCTGGTTTATGGGGGAAGTATCAGATCAAACTTTTAATGACATAATTAGGTTTTCTTTTGTTTTGTTTTTTGTTTTGTTTTTGTTTCATTAGTTGTCTGACAGTTGAACAAAGACGAGCTTTTACTTTAAGGCAAAGAGCATGAAAACATTAAAGCAATGAGATACTTTGACTCAGAGAATTACACATACATGTATATTTCTGTCATTTAAGGATGAAAAAGCGCAACTCCTGAACACCTACATTTGGTTAAGTTATGTAAGTAACACAGACATCCAGATCTTTTACCTCGATTGTAAGATTATATAAAAGATTATATTAAATGTTATTTAATTACATTCCAGCTCTGTATGCTGACATGTTTTGTTTTTTTGTATATTTGTTCCAGTGGTGGACAAATGAGTTTGTCAGTTGGGATGCAGAACAATGTGGCAGTTCAAAGATTTCTCTACCCAGAGAGAAATTTTGGGTTCCAGATATTGTAATCAATGAATTGTGAGTTGCCAAACCTGTACTTTAAATTCTAAGAAAGAAAAAAAAAGAAACCATCATTTAACTTTCTGTGCTTTGATGTATGAAATATGATCATTTAACTCATATTTGTCAGAATACTTAACAACCTGCACAATTTTAAATTATTATTATTTTTTTTATTATGCAGCTAAAACAGCTTGTTACTGAAGTTCTGAAATTTTGCCATGAAAGAATATTTATTTTCATGGGACTATTTCCAGCCACCTGAGCACATTTGCGTTGAGTGATTGCATACCATGTCAGGCTTAATGGTACTTATAATATCTCAATAACTGGTCACTACATGATCCATACAATTTATTGAGAAATATGTCAACGCAGAAATTCCAACAGACTCTTCGGTGTTATTACTTTGTATAAAAGTGCAATTTCCCGATCTTTATGCTTTGTTTTGCAGTATGAATGAAAACACAGCCCCATCCATCCCATACGTGTACCTCTACAATGATGGCCGGGTGCATGACGCTCACCCTGTAAAAATCGTCAGCTCCTGTAACCTGGATATCTATACCTTCCCCTTCGACATTCAAAACTGCACTTTGACTTTCAACTCCTACACCCACTTTGGTATAGAAACATCATTAAATATCAATATTTCAACTCATGACAATGGTTCTTTGGGGATTTTTCTTGAGCTTAACTTGTAGTTTTCTCCCTGCAGCAAGCGACATAAAGGTTTTCCTCGGGAAAACTGTGACAGAAATCACTGAGCGCTCCAAGCGTGTGATGACCACGCTGGGGGAATGGGAGCTGCTGGAAATCACTGCTCATGACAACAATTTGACTGACAATATATTTATTGACACCCTGGCATTTCATGTGAGTTGTACACCTCAGTAACTGAAACCGATCGGACTTATAGATTTATAGAATTTATGTCACAAATATTTCAAGATCAATTTTTTTTTAATTTGTCTTTTTGTGTTGGTCACAGATCAGACTGAAGCGTCGTGCGACTATGTATGTGGTGAACCTGCTGATCCCCAGCTGCTTCCTCATCACGGTGGACCTCTTCAGCTTCCTGTTGCCACCGCAGAGCGTCGACCGCTCCTCCTTCAAGATGACTCTCATCCTGGGCTACACCGTCTTCCTGCTCATCATGAATGACCTGCTGCCCGTCACTGGAAATGCCATACCTCTCATAAGTCAGTAGTTCATCCAGGAATATTACCTGCAGTGATGCATATCACAATACAGGTGTTTGTGTTTAGAGTTGATCAGAAACAACTTCCAAAAGCAGAACTACTGTGATGAGTGAATTTTGTTTTATAATCTCTTGGCATGGAAATCTAAATAGACAATAATAATATTAATAATATTATTCCAAAGAAAATTACACACACACACATATATATGTATATATATATATATATTTAAAGGCATTTTACATAAGAGCAGTTAATTCAATGAAACAATTAATTCTATTTTACTCTTTGAGGATTTGGGGGGGGGTTATAAATACTAAAACAACACAAAAACAAGCCCATACATTGTGTAAAAATCTAATGTGATCTGGTGTTCCAGCTTTAATTTGAGATCATCAGAGCCAGTAATTTGGTTTATTCTGAAGCTTTTTTACTTTGTTATTTCTTGGTATAGTCATAGTTTGCATGGTGACATATATTAATACTCCTTGTTGATATCAAGGCTAATAAAATATGAATGAATTAATAAAAAAAAAGCTTTAAATAAAAAAAACCAACAAAACATACACTTATTTATTTATTTATATATATATATATTTATTAATTAATTCATTTATTTGTTTGTTCGTTCATTTGTTCATTCATTTATTTGTTTGTTTACACACGTTTGCGAAACATGTATAAAAAAAACAAACAAGAGAACCAAACAGAATGACCAAAATACAAAAAAGCGACACTCATCCAAATGAGTAGTCCAAAGATCACTTGACACACGCTCCCAATTTTACAGTATGTGTGCGTTGCGTGTTCTAAAAGATATGCAGTCAAGTACATTCTGACAAGAATTTATTGTGGATTTCAGTGATTTCAGCGCTTCTCTCTTCCTCCTCCGCACCAGATGTGTTTTTCTCCCTCTGCCTGGCTCTGATGGTCGCCAGTCTCCTGGAGACGATCATCATCACCAACCTGTTGTCTGGTGCTGCCGACTTCGATCCCGTCCCGAACTGGGTCCGTCTGCTCATCCTTCAAATCCTGGGTTCCTTTGTTTTCCTGCCACAACGGAGCAAGCAACCACAACATTTTGGTGAGGAGTTTATACATACTTTAACAGAGAACGCTGTACCTCTGAAAGGGAAAAATCATACAGACTGATCATACCAACTGAAAGATGAAGTAAAATGATTGACGCTGTATTTAAGATTAAAAAAATGAAATTAAGATACAACTCTGGGGTGAACCAATTGAAAAAAAAGTATTGTAGTGTCATTTCTCTTATTTTAACATTTTTATTACCTAAAAAATAGAAAATAAGACCAAGACGGTGGTGGCAAAGAATGAAACTACTGAGGAAATGAGGAGCCTGGCGGAGGAGGCCAAAGCTGTGCAGGAGCTGAGGAGCCTGGGCAAAGACCTGCAGAGCATCCGCCTTCTGGTGGAGAAGCAGCTGAACCACAGCGACAGTGAAGAAGAGTGGATCCAGGTGGGTTTCATCATAGACCGCCTGCTGTTTGGCCTCTACATCCTCTTCATTACAGTCAGCTTCATTACGATCATCCTTATCTGGGTTAACTCCTATGGTTAACAGGCATCTGCTATTTGTTTTCAAGCAGCTCCACTTCAATATAAATGTTTGTTAAATTTGAATTAGTTTTCCGGAGCCCAAACATGTCCAGGATACTGATATTGTGCTGAGTCATTGTATTGACAGTTATAATAGTTTGACTCATGAGAAGTCTTAGAATTATTAGATTTTACAGTGAATACATTGGCCTTTATAATATCTCCACTAATCAAACAGAAATAGTTTGTAAGATGTTTGTGTTTTACTGTGTAATCTTAAACAAAATAAAATTACTTGGAAAATGTCATTCAGTTTTCGATTGACATTCATTTCAAACGCGGATGTTTGTCGTTTTATTATCTCCTGAAGTTTTTAATGTTGTGTTATTAAAAGGTCAAATTCTGTAGCGACGCTGCATGACGCTCAGCTAATGAACAAGCCTCTCAAAAACATTTTATTTCATGGTAAAATAACAGCAGAGACTTTCTCACCGGTTCATTTCATGAGTTTTGTAATAACAACACACTAAACACTGACTTCAAAGAATGTTATTGAGCTTGAAAAGTCTATTTTTAATCTGTTAATCAAAACTTTTAACAAGCAGCTTTAAAAAAAACAAAAAACCAATAGTTACAAAAAGGGGTTTTCTGTACTTCAGAGCAAGTGGGCAAGAACATCTCTCTGTTCTCCTCAAATAAATCAGTGAGGTCTTTTACTGAAGTTTGCCACTCTGGCAGCATTGTGTCTTGAATATTAAATCCACACAACTTGTTTGCAAAATAAAAGACATCTGTTTTCAAGCTCCCTTCACCTGTCCATCAGGACAAAAAGGTACATATTCAACATTAGAGTTGTTGATTTAAGCTAAATTTCAGACGTTGTGTTAAAACAGAGACCCACAGTGTCCCAGAAAGACCATTCGTGTTAAGACGCAAGGATTTTTACATGAATGCAAAAGTGATTTGTGTAAAAATCTCGATATGATCCCTGACGATGTTTAAAGGACAGCCCTCACTATCAGCAAAGCATCTTTGAATTTAATCACGTTTGACTCGATGTTAATGTTTTTAGTGCGGCCTGCTGAAAGTCAAGTCTTCTAAGCTTCTATTCGTCTTCGTCTCTGTGCTCATGTGTGGTAAGTACACTTCCTAGACTGCAACCGAATATACATGAAACACATATTTATCTAAAATGTAAAAAAAAAAAAAAAAAACGTTTGAACCTTTCTCTGAGGAGGTCTGGAAAATACTGAGCCGAACAAGATGATGTTCACATATTTTATACCGATTGAAGAAGTGTGACTATTGTGCACTGTGCACATCAAGCAAATGAGACATGAGAAAAACTATGAAACGTGAACTCAGTGCATCCTTTGGTCTGATCTGGGAGCTTTAAATTTGTAACTGGAAACAGGTACATCATTTTAATACATCCATCAAAGATAACAGATTTCAGGCTAATGTTAGGAATTTGGTCACTCTCTGGTTCATCTCGTGCTTAAAGGGTTCCAAATTCTGTGAGCTTCCATTCATAAAGCTATATCTAGCAGCTTACCGACAAAATTATACTTGAAACAACCTAATCTGTTGTAACTCTTCTTGTAAGATCTGATATATATCTGAGAAGTCTTTACATGCAGTTTACAGGCGATCATCTCAAAGTTTTTTTGTCATTTTCTTCTCTAGCGCCATCCAGTGGCACAATGCTGAATTGCTCTCATCCTGACACACCGGCATTATTGGAGGCCCTCAAACCAGTGTTCAACTTGAGTGCTATCAGACCCGTCAGAGACTTTTCAACCACAACCAACGTCACCATTGATTTCATTCTATTTGGCATCTTAGGAGTTGTAAGTGACACTGCACAAATATAACACTAATGAAATATTGAGGTTTGACTCTATATATTTGTGTACATGCCTGCATGTGTGTGCTTGTTTGTTTGGTGCATAAATATATGAAAATATGATTCTATCTCATGTTTTGGAAGGATGTCTTTGCAAAAAACTTGTAGTGGCAAAAGTGACACATTAAATAAATGATTAATTATGAGATGTAATCTTGTTTCAGGATGAGAAGGCCCAAGTCCTGACAACTTTCATCTGGCAAACATTAGTAAGTCTAATCACTTGACCTGCATTGATGATGGAATCGTTCACCTCTAGCCAGACTTTGAGAGTCGAGAGAAAAAAAAGTTCACAGCTTGGATCACGGCACAAACCATTTACCGTACCAGCACCTAGAAAGCATGGACCATTTGCTGCAGCTAGAAACAAGACGATGCAAACTATGGACTTGAAAGTTTTAATAAACGAGTCGCAGTTAAGGAAAATATATTGTATCTGTATGATTTGTGTTGCAGAAATGGAGAAATGAATTTGTGAGGTGGGATCCAGAAAATTGTGGTGCTCGGTACATTACAGTTCCAAGAAAACTGCTTTGGGTCCCGGACGTCGTCATCAATGAATTGTAAGTTTTTGTAGCAAGGCAGTTCAGTCGGCACGTCACACTGATCTGAATGCCAAAAATAACAAGGAAACAAACTTTTAAACCCACCAACAAATTTGACAATCGAGTGATTTCATTATATTGTGAGTCCAGTGTGTCACATTAATTAGTAAAACACTGACTCTTGTCGTCAGCTCCAGTTTGGCAACATTGATAAACAAGTGTGATGAACAGTATAATCATATGAAGCCATGTCCATCACTGTTTGATAACTGTAATGGGAAGGTCATTTTCTCAATTCAGCAAATAGTCGTGTTGTTTGTAGACACATGAGCTGAGCAGCCAACCCTTTGGGTCAGTCAAAGACTGATTTACTCAATAAATCCAGCTGTTAGTTGAAAATCACATCATGGAATGCACACACTGAAAAGAATCATTTAAAAAAAAACACACATTATGAAGTTTATAGTTATAATCAGTTTATGGATCATCACTGCCAAGAGCAGAAGGGTGCGAGTCACATATTTCTATCAGTCATGTTATTAAGAGAAGTATTAAACAGAGGTATCTAGTTAGTTGAATCACAGTAAGAGTGAAGTCTGGGATTTACCAATAAGTGATTATCAATCATCTCCATCCAGAATGTAACAGCTTGTAGACCAGTTAAACAATATTCCAACTCACTTCCAGGACAGTATCCATGTTATTTCCTCTTTTTGATGACTTCTGGTAAATTTTGCACAAACCCTCCCTAAAATGGACCACGTTGACTGTATTGTATCTTTACTGCAGCATGGAGAAGAACTCTGCTCAGTTTGTCCCTTACACCTACCTGCATCATAACGGCTGGGTGGCTGATGACCAGCCTGTTAGAGTCGTCAGCTCCTGCAGACTTGACATCTATGCTTTTCCATTCGACATTCAGAACTGCTCTTTGAGTTTCAACCCCTACTTACACAGCAGTGAGTGAGAAATTGTCCATTCGACCATTTCATACTAATATGTACTGTAAAACAGCCGTTTTCAACATGACTGTGCCGTCGAAAGGTGATTTATATGAACAGCAGCTTCATTTGCTAAAGTTTCCAATGCGTTCCCTTCAGGGGACGAGGTGCAGATGGAACTCCTGGCCTCAGCAAACAAAATATTCCAACGCTCTAAAGATGTGATGACAACCATGGGAGAATGGGAATTGATTGGAATCAACGCAAAGGTTTTTGAGCTCGCGTCTGGAAATGGACTAATGTATGATGAGCTTCGCTTTTTTGTAAGAAATTGAATCATTTGATGTTTATTATTGCACCGTTTCAACTTCTCATATAAGACGGATACAGGGAACGAGAATGTCAAGTGTTTTATTACCACGTCCCAAAACAGGATTTCAGGCTTAAATAAAACAAAAACAAATAATCCGTTTTTGTATTTGAAAACAGATATTCATAGAGGATATTCTTGAACTATTCCTCTGATGTGCAAAGAGTGTAACTGTACCTGTATGATATATACATATGCACCAATAAGATGAACTAAATATTCAATTTTAGTCTTTATCCTGGTGAGACAACTAGATCAGATAATCTATAAAATGATACAAAACTCATGTGGTGTTTCACCAATCTGTTGTGGTCAATGTAGATCAAACTTAGGCCAAAGAAGGAAAAGCAGTGTACAAGCAACAAGATCCACTGATATACAACGGTTCCAAACCCTCAACCTACGGGAAATGAAAGCCTGTTGAACAACAATAGACAACAAGAGAAAAGGCAAGCCAGGAAAAATGTCACCCCTGATTGCACCCATAATAAAGATACTTCTAACATTTACAGTAAAGGCAGTTCTCAAAACTCTTACTTATAAATATTACTTGAGCATTACAGCTTAAAATAAAGTATTCAATGACCGTCGACAGATACTCACACGTGTCCATAATTAAACTTTGTGATTTAAATCCATAAAAATCTAGAAAAAGTGACAGAAAAGCTTTGCATACCGTATAAGATGAGCTGCAAGAAGCAGAGAAGATATACTGTAGGACTGACGGCTTTCTCCATATGTGACATCACTCCCCTGCAGATCGCGTTGCGGCGGCGGGCCACTCTGTACGTAGTGAACCTCCTGATCCCCAGCTGCTTCCTCATCACGGTGGACCTCTTCAGCTTCATTTTGCCTCCCAAAACTGTGGACCGATCTCTGTTCAAGATGACTCTCATCCTGGGCTACACCGTCTTCCTGCTGAGCATGAACGACATGCTGCCCGTCTCTGGAAACACCATACCTCTCATAAGTCAGAGCATAATGCCTTGAAGGAGATTCATTTGATTTTGCATTTCAGGATTTCAAGGTTCAAGTCCAAGAATCATATGAAACATGTTTGAAATCAACCTTAAGAAAAATCCACAGTAAAAAAAAAGGACTATCACTTGAGCACTCCCATTATAGTTCATCAGATATAAATAATGGATGACAGAAGAAATAACAACACCGGAAAACCTAGAATATATTCTACAAGCAAACAGTGCTGTGTGTGGTAACTCTGACACGACGTGATATAAAAAAAAATGCAAAGAGACAAGTGAGCGTTGTTATTGCATGCTGGCTTAATGCATAAAAAAACAACTGCGTCTTACTAAATTCTCTATATTGACTGAAAAGTGGATAAGACCGTATTCGTAAGGTTAAAATCAAGCATTTCCTGGATTTCATTGACTTATTGTCTTTTGTATTCGTCATACTCTGCGAAAGTCAAGAAAAATCTTGTCTCTTTTGAGTCATTTTGTCCATTTCATGCTCTGTCTTCTCATTTTAGCCTGTGTTTGCTGAATCAGGGAACTATTATCATTATTTCTACAGATGTGTTCCTGACCCTCTGCCTGGCTCTGATGGTGGCCAGTCTGTTGGAAACGATCGTCATTACCAACCTCATTTGCGGCTCTGCTCGGTACCCTCCAGTCCCCCGCTGGATCGGAGTGATATTTATCCACTTTCTGGGGCGACTCGTATGTCTTCCTCCAAAGTCTAAAGACCAGGAAGACACTGTGATCTCGAATCCTTCAGCACGAGGTGAGACTCCATGATGGGGATGCGATTTTGTGCGTCCAGAACATTTTGTGCCGTTGTGTCCATGGAGAGCCCAAGACTTTATTTTTTTTTCCTCCCACATGTTCGTTTCTTCTTTCCTCTGCCGTAGAAATGAAGGTTTCTTCTATCGTGGCTCAGGAAAGTGAAACTCCAGAGCAGGAGTCCTCACTGAATGGAGACGAGGCCCTGCAGGAGCTGAGGAGTCTTAGTCAGGCCCTTCAGGCCATCCGCCCTCAGTTGGAGCAGCAGCTGAATGGGAATAAGGGCGCAGAAGAATGGGTCCGTGTGGGTTTTGTCATCGACCGCCTGCTCTTCATCCTTTATATCCTCTTCATATCGGTCAGCTTTGTTACCATCATCATCCTGTGGGCGAACTCCTACAGAACACCCACATGAGTCCTCATGTCTTTTCTCTTCGCTCACGCCTTCTCCCCTGTTTTCCTTCATTATCGTCTGCTTTATACAACGTATGCTTACAGTCATATTTGAAACAATGCCTGAAACAGCTCGTCTATATAGTCTTAGACATTTTTAAATATTCAGTTTATTCATAGTCAACATGACAATAGTGTGGACCAGCAGCAGAGAGTGAAAAGCATTAACAGTTCATTCACTTCTCTTATGTTCATCTTTTATTTGAATGCTACACGCACCAGTTGCACCGTGTCTGTTTGTTTGTTAGTTTGTTTTATGGTACTTTTGTTTGAATGAGTCATGGGGCTGTCTAGACTCTTTGATTAAAAGCTAATGAGTGTTTCATGGTCAATGAGTCATTTTAAAGTTACATATATCTCATTATTCAACACCATCTTCTTAGCATGTTGGTTTGAACCTTCCTGGTTGATTCTGGATATGGAATCTCTGATACAATGACAATAAATAACTTATTGAAATTGGAAATATACACACCTTAACAAAATGTTGTATTAATAAACTTAAAAAAATATGGTATTAATTCCTTTTTTCCTTTTTATTGTAAAATCTACACTTTCTCATTCTTTTTAGGTGTTAAAAAAAAAGAATAACGACAATTTAGTTTTGCAGCTCTTGTTTTATTTTCAAAATACGTATTTTCTGTTGACATTTATAAGGATGTTTCTTTCGACTAAACATCTGGCATGTTTTTCTCTGTCCGTTTCTGAGTGGAGCACCAACAGACGAGATCCACTCAAGTTTCGGTGAGTGCCACCTGCTCCACTGAATCAGAGCTGAACTCCTTGTCTCCTTTGTCAAGCAATATGATGTGCAACACCGCAGGGCACCGGAGAGATGGCTGACATGTTTGAAAATACTTCCTGAGTTGTTGTCGTCCTCATAGCTGCCAACCAAACAACTGGAGACTTGCCTCACAGTGTTCATGTGGTGGCATAATAATGCTTTGAGCCCCCAAATTGTTGTAGGACAGAAGGAAATGCTTCGTGAGGCCAGCCACTTCCCTTTCCACCAGTGAAATGTCCGCAAGCCTTGTACTTGTATGTCTGCTTCACACAGCCCACATTAAATTGTGGCAGTAATGTTCAACACAAGCCTGAGCATTTGTGTGTAATCTGTAGCTTCTGGATTCGACCTGGAAATCTGACTGGAAGAGTTAATATGTACAGTATAGCAGGATGTCATTCTCAACTCTTTTTGTTTCTTTACAGCCTGTTATTTGCAGCTTTTGTCTCGCTCGATCCTTGACAATAATGACATTAAATCCAATATTCTCTCATATCTGTCCATTGTCTCCCGGCTTAATTCTCACAGACACATGGCCTGTTACAGTCCTGGCCTTAAATTAAATTCTTGATCACAAAAAAACTGAAAGTTATGGATGGAAATCTTAGTATTTTGTGACTCGCCTTATTCAGATATGAGGAAAAACGAAATCATCTGACATTCATCAAGTCAGACTAACATTGTTAGATCTAATCCTTAAGAACCGATGAGATCTTGGCTGCCTCTTAAAAGGCATTTTCTCAAACCGGCAGCTTGTTTATTGTTCTGGGTCTGATTTTCAAGCAGATTCAGCAACCAGCCTGACGCTGAGAAGGTTAGAACGTCTTTTTTTTTTAATGTAAAGTGCGTTACAAATAAAATGTTATTATTTTATTATTAGATCTTAAATACTGCCATGGCAAAGATACAGAATGAGATTCTTTCAGACAAACTCCTTTCAGTCACAGCCGCTCATGTTGCAAAGCTTCCTTGCCTGTGATCGAGGGCCACTCAAGTTTTCAACCTTAGCCATAATTCAGTTATGTCCTTATAGCAGAGCTCGTCTCCCAGGATGATATTATTATGGCTCACGGAGATTAAAGTTTCCAAACCCTGACCGAGGTAACGTATCGTAATACATTGAACATCTTAAAGCCAGAAAGTTCTCTCTTTCTACCTTGAGGGGGTTATTTAGATTGCTCTTTACAGCCCCATTAAATGCCAATCATTGGGGTCACAGTATGAATCCGAATAAAATCCAAGGTTCACCAGTGGAGTGCAGGACTGGAGAGTGGAAGAGATTTCATGTCCCACAGGAGATTGTGATCAAAAATAAAATGCTTGAATGGTTACCAGAGGTGTGAAACAACAAGTTTTGCGTTATCCTGTACATGTTAATGATTCACCTGCACAATCATACATTATTTACCTTTCTATTTAATCTATATTATAAATCTAAATCTCCAATTTGTTCTTTTGTTGTTGTTGTTTTTTGGTGTAAAAACAAAAATGGTTTTAAAAGTTAACATTAAACCCAAGTAAATATGAGTATAATTGTATACTGAGACTAGTACGCAAAACAAAAACTAAATTAACTTACAAAAATAAATCAAACATATAATTTTGAAACGAACTTCCCAAAATAAATTAATTTTCAGTTTTTAGGTTTAATTTCAAGTTACATTTGTGGATCAAGTGGGTATATGTCACTTGGGAATAAGATGACGTTCTTCTTAGTAAAAAAGGTGTGCGTTTGAATGCGTATATATGAGTGTACAAGTACAACGCAGGCAGGAACTTTTCTTTGGACATTATTAGGTTTGAGGCGGGGAAGAGAAATTAGTCTGGGAAATGCTCAGCATGGGTTTACCTCGTCACCATTTCAGCCTCATCACAGGTTTACTCTTAATGTCAGGTAATGTTGACCCGTCTTTCTTTATTGTCTAATTATTTGTGCTCCAACTTCAAGACTGAGTGTCACTGACCTCTGTTGCAGAAAGGACAATAGGCAGCACTGTTTCTTTTGGTATTAAGTGCCGTCACCTGACTGGCCGATGAGGACTTATGGATCAAATGAAAAAAAGAAATGTATATAATGCAATAGAAATTTTAATGCAATAGAAATACTTTGCTAAAAGTTCTACATTTACCCACCGTTGCTGCCTTGCAAGAAAATGTCGACAAAATAACTGATCAAACATTAAATTAATGTATAATACTGTAATTTAAGAAGCGATACACTTTGGCTTGGAAATTTGAATGCCCAACCCTGTTGCCATGTGTTGACAGTAAATAAACCTTCAAAATTCAGTATTCAGTTTTTCTCCTAATTGATATGAAATGTACTCATATTGATAAATCCTTCACCACCAAATTGAACAACATTTACAATCCACTTTTAGGTGACATATAAATTATAACGTTTTGTTGTGTTTATTTTTATTGTTGCAAAGATTAGATTTTTTTTCTTATACTTATGCTGAAAATCTTACAACTAAACCCTTAATTTGTGGATTACATTGCATAACAAATGTTTAATCTAATCCTCGTCGCATCGGACCATGTATCAGCAAAGCTCAGCTTCCAAGCTGCTTTCAATTAATCCGGCAGGAATAAAGTTACGACTCTGATGTCAAACGTCAAAATCATTTGGTTATTGAACGGTGTGATCAAGGTCAAACTACAGTCACAGTTGTTCAAGAACTTCCCGTCTGTGGTCAGTGTCTGTGTGTTCCAGTAAACTGACGTGTGAAGAAGGCCACAGCGGTCCGACCCATGAGTCAATGCAGGCCGTTTTTGACCTCAAAGCCTTCAGGCCAGCGGTGAACCTCAGCAACCCAACGGCTGCTAACATATCCTTCACCTTGTATGCCGTCCTTGGTGTGGTATGTCTCTCTCTCCCTCTCTCTCTCTCTCTCTCTCTCTTAATTTAAAATGAGCTGTTCAATGCAGACAGAATAATAAAGAACAAAAACAGAGTGAGATCAGGTGACTTTTATTCACATGCGTTCGCTGGTATAAAATGTATCAGTATTGAATCATTACAATGTGTTGTGAAATACTGAAAAGTGGATTTAACTCTAAAAAGCAGAAGTCAACTTCATATAAACTTTGCTTGACGGTCACTGGATTTCAGAATGAGAAAACACAAATACTCACGACCTTCCTGTGGCTGAGGCTGGTAAGTGTCAAACAAACACATTCCACACACTGTTACAAGTATCTCCATCGTGTAATGTAAGCAGTCATGTCCTTTAATACAGCTTTTAAATTGACTACAGTACTGGCATAATGAGTTCCTGATTTGGGACCCTGAAGAATGTGACGGTGCAACGAGGATTTCTCTCCCCGTGAATCATCTCTGGTCTCCAGATATCATTGTTTATGAGTTGTAAGTTTTCCTGACTTAAAATGTTCTTTGGATGCTAATTTTGCAAACACGATCTGAAAATGGGCTCATGGTTGCAAATGCACCCTGAGCACAAATACGTTGAATTTACTTCAAATATGTGTTCAGAAAGAAACAAACCGTTTTCAGAAGTAGGTCATAAATTACCTGTAGAGGTTTTTTTTTTAGTTTTTCTGAATAGGATTTATAATTACTTTAGTGGCATGTGTCACGTTTGACCCATGTAAGGAAGACTTCAGTATAAACTATCTTAGTTTGTATATTGGTAGTTCTTAAAAGTTCTTCAGTGAGCAATAAAAACTGTACTAGAATGTATTGTAATTATAAATGTTAATATCGGGTCTCCAACTCCTCCCAGTGTGGACGATGATGTTTCCCAGGCGTGTCCTTACGTCTACGTTAACCACACCGGTCACATCCGCTGGGACAGGATGCTGCGACTCGTCTCTGCCTGCAACCTGAAGATCTTCAGCTTTCCTTTTGACGTGCAGAATTGCACATTTACATTTGGCTCTTACATGCACACCAGTAAGATGTACATTTTTTTTTTTTTTTTTTTTACATTTCCAAAATCACAGCATATGTGAACTAATTTAAGGACAAATGTAACACAGACCACAAAGAACAAAGTAAGGACCAGTGAAAGGAGATGTGTCTAATGAGCCAAGATTCAGGTTTCCTTCTCTGTTTTTCTCTTTCCTAGTACGGGACGTGAGGGTGAGTCCAGCCTTGACCTTCAAAGAGATGTCTGGAAACTCTAAGCGTTACCTAGAAGCCAGTGGAGAGTGGGAGCTGGTAGACATACTGGGAGAGACGTCCATCCTTCAGTTTGGAATCGACGAGTGGGACATCATCACCTTTTGGGTCAGAGAAAAGGCCTTACAATGACATTTTCTGTTCCTGCATCCAGGAAAATATCCTGGTATTGATAAAACAGCTGCGTCTTAGGCTCACTGCAGTGACGGGGATCACTTGCGAAGGGTCTAGTTGATGTTGATGTCTGGGGATGTACATTTAATTGCCTTCTTGTTTTTTCATGCTGACAAGTGGAATAGGAAGGTTGGGCAAGAACACTATAAGAAAAGAAAAAAAAATACGTTTTTGCTGACTTTGAAAGTTGCTGCCTCATATTTTGAATATATTGTAAGGGCATGGACGTAGAAAAGTATTGAAAATTGAGTTAAAATGTTGTTTTTTTAATCAATGTAAGTCTTCTTGGCACTTTATTGTCAAACTTTTTATTCAAATCAATCTTGTTCTTGGACAATCTTGTTGATCTCGTTGATGCCAAATTTTTAGCAATTTGTGACCCATTTCCACCTTTCTTGTTCTCCAGGTGGTGATAAAGAGGCGTCCGGTGCTCTATGTGGTCAACCTGCTGATCCCCAGCTCCTTTCTCATGCTTATTGACATCCTGTCGTTCTACCTGCCGCCCCACAGTGTCGACCGCGCCTCCTTCAAAATGACACTCATCTTGGGCTACACTGTCTTCCTGCTCATCATGAACGACCTGCTGCCCAGCACAGCAAATGGCACACCTATCATAGGTCAGACACGGTCACATTAGGTTTGAAATACCTCCTTTTCAATATGAACATGTATCCCGAGATATAATCCTGACTGGCTCTGAAGTCGAGTGCAGTCTTAGTGGTGAGTTTTTGAAAGTCTTGTTAGAACCTGGTATTGACAACGATCATATGTATATATAATATAGTAAAGCCTGGAGTATGATAACTGGTTGAGAGTGTAACCAAAGGGCTGAGCCCCAAATTTAATTAAAAAAAACAAAAAACAAACAAACCTCAAGCTGGAATAATTGGCCAATAATTATTTTGTACTGATGATTGAACAAATAGATAACAGATTATAAAGAACAGAGCACTATAAATGACTTGGGCAACAGCAATCATACATAAATACCATAAGCTGTATATAGATTTATGTTGGAGCCTCCAGTTCCAGTATATAAACTAAATAGAAATATATTAAAAAACTTTTCTCATTCTGTTAGTGTTATTCAATTTAAAAAGTTCAAGTTCAAGTACAAATCATAAATCATTGACTCACTTTATGATGGAACTAAATTATTACACTATTAGGAGGACAAATATT
Organism: Blennius ocellaris; assembly: GCF_963422515.1. Taxonomy (NCBI): domain Eukaryota; kingdom Metazoa; phylum Chordata; class Actinopteri; order Blenniiformes; family Blenniidae; genus Blennius; species Blennius ocellaris. The sequence continues at coordinate 5,635,516 of NC_137661.1, read as the reverse complement.
TCGCCTGCCCCATAATGTAATATGAAAAGTTTTTAAGTTTTGGGCTCAGCCTCTTGTTACATTATCAGCCAGTTATTACATTTTGGGTTTTATTACATTATATTTGATAAGAACGTGGGTCATTGTTACATTTTGGGTTGTTGTTGCATATGGGGCTCTAAACAAGCCTTTACCCTGAAAGATCTTTCCCCAAAAACCATGAGACCTCATAACTGATGATACAAACAACCTTTAAAAAGTTTCTTCCTTAATGGTCATCAACCACAGTTTTTTTGATTATTATTATTATTATGTTTCAGGAATCTATTTCTCTGTATGTCTTGCCCTCATGGTAATCAGTCTACTGGAAACCGTCATCATCACCAACGTACTCCACCACAGCTCCATGAAGTACCAGGAGGTCCCAAACTGGGTCAGAGTGGTCATCCTCAAACATATAGCCAATCTCATTTGTTACCGCTGGCCTGAGGACGTCCATCTCACATCCGTAAAGCCACAGAATAAGAGAGTTGACAGCTCCAATGACACATCGGGGCCGCGGATCATCGAACCAGCCAGCCAGGCTCCCAACCAGCAGCCAACCAGCAACCAAACCACACACAGTGGAACCAGTGAGTTACACCATATTGTAATATCTTTTTATACTTTACCTTAGTAAACCTTGTACAGTACCTTATAACATAGATAAAAAAAAAGACAAATGTAATGGTTAAAAAAGAAGAATAAGGAGAAAAACAAAACTAATAAAAGCAGGATATATTGCAGTTAAAAAAACAGAAAACATAAATGCCATAAATGAAGTGATCCGACAACTTGAGCTGAATGAAAGTCTCTTAAGGTGTATTTTCAGGAATGGCATCACCCAGAGGACCTTCTCTTCACACTATTTGACAGCTGCAACATCACACTGATAGCTTGGTACGATGCTTCTTTGTGTAATCAAACACATCACAAAGTAAAGTCATCACAAATCTAAGCATTACACAACAATATAGTGAGGAGACTAATTAGTGATGGATCGAAGTAAGCCAAATTAGAAATGTGTATTCACAGGACACGTTGCGTTTGCATAAAATAAATTTTGCTGTGGTAAACTCATGAGTGCAGTCAACACACAAAGATTCCACAAATGAATAACATCTAAGTAACACCAGGAGACTCTTGACAATGGATCCCAACAGCTGTCAGTATAGCAGCTTATATTGCGAAAAGAAATGTGGCATTCCCTAAATAATAATACTTTGATGTGAATCAAAGCTTCTGCCCAGGCTTGATGGGCCTTGGGGTGAAGTCTTCATCCTGTGACATTTTCAGAACATTTGAACTTGAAGCATTAATACAAAATTTCACAAAACATTCTTTCACTTCTTTGGATGTACTTCTATATAATCATCATCTCTCTCTTGTCAGGTATATCTGCTGTACCAGAGCTTCAGCAGATCTGTCAGCACCTGGGCGACCTCCGGGCTCACCTCACCTCCCTGCAGAAGGAGAATGAGCTGCAGGAGCAGTGGTGTCATGTGGGATATGTCCTGGATTTCTTGCTTTTCAGGATCTACCTGCTGCTTATCACCTTCTACGCATTAGTCATCATCTCCATGTGGTGCGTCTGGATTAGCCAGACCTAAAAAAAAAAAAAAACGTGCTCATTTACCCAGACATAAATCGAAAAGTTGGTTGTTGTTCCAGAGTAGCAGAACATCTGCTGTGCAATTTGCCCTAAAGGTGGTTTTCAAGTAATAATACATATTGGTGGTAAAACACAGATTATGGATTGTATGTAATATCTTCAGCATAATAATATTAATAAAAAAATATATATAATTGGAATAGAGTACTCTAATTATATAATGTAACCACATACAAGTGAAACAGCTAAAGTGTAAGATAATTAATTTATTGTTATTTCTGTCTATTTTTTAATTGCGACACACATTTCTGCTGTTGTACTAAAAAATGACAAATATTTTAATAATGGAAAAGATGAGAAGCTTGGCTAATGGCTCATGACCTTGATTTTGCGAAGAACAAAAGATAATTTCTTTTCGATAGCTATTACAATATATACCTTGCTGTCAAGGGCAAAAGAGCTTGAGGAAATTGAGCTTAGAATAAAGAATGAGAGTAATAAACACTCATATAGATTGAATGCATTTTGACTAAATATTTACTCACTTTGTTTTTGAATACACCGAAAGAGAATAAGTATACTGACCGGGGAAAAAACATGTTCCTGTCCTATGAAATAAATGTTAGCAGACACTAAATTGGTCTCTTATTGAGTTTTGTACAAAAAGCACCAACTTAAAATGACAGTTTGTTTTGACAACTGGACTCACCTCAACTTTTGTATTCCTCATTTTTTTTTTCAGTTCCTCGGTTCTAAAGTAGGACTTTGCAAATTGTGTTAAAAAAGGGGATATTACAATTGTGTGGAATTAGTTTAGGGTCTATGCTTTAAATGCAGATTCGATCACAATAAATAACCAATTGCAGAAAATTAATACATTCCAAAGTGTTTGTATACTTGTTTTCTTCTGAGTGATTTTGTGAGCACATCCTGTCCTTTGCTCACAAACACATTGATACCCAAACTGAAGGTGTGGCGCTCAAAGATAAATGACATAAATGTATTAAATACACACATAAAACAATGTAAATGTCTCTCTTCCCTACTCACTGAGCAAATGGTAGGATTAACATCTGTTCTCATCTCTTTTATTTAATCACTCTCATCCTGTTAAATGTGAAAGGTGTGCATCATTAATCTTGAAATACTCATAACAGCAACTTGATAGATGTTTGACTTTAACAATTGATAATGTTCAGTATCTGCAGTGTAGAACGGATGCTTTAGGAGTATGTTTAATACTCCTAAAGCATCCGTTCTACTCAGAACTCAGTTCTGCTCAGTTAACATTCAAGTTGTAGAGCCTCGTGAATCAGTCTTCAGTCTCATCCAAACATTGCTGCCAGCTCAGATCATCAATAGTACAATTATACAGCTTTGTGCCCAATATTGAGACGAGGTCATCTGTGGGAGAAAACAAAAAAGTAACAACTGTTGTCAAATCTTACTTATCCCAAAAGCAAAATTGCCTGTACTGATAAATGTGGTTTTCACTTGATTTCACTGATTTGTTAAAATACGACGTAACTCACCAGTGAAGTGAGAGAGCATCTTTAAGAAATCCTTCCAAAAACTATCTATGTGTGTACAGCTTTCATTTGAAATCATGTTTTTTTTTCAGAAATTGTGGGTAACTGTGTGACTGTTTGAGCTGTGATGGACTATCTGCATGAAGCAGGAAAAAAAAACCCAATGATGGATGAGTTGATCAATTCATGGTAAATTGAATTTGAGGTCTCTCCAATGTGTTGGACAATTAAATGGATTAACAGATTTCTAATTGGTAATCGCAGGTTAAATTAATGACAAGAGAGCCACACGAGACAACAGCATCAACAGAGACCACTACAAAGCCACAGTATAGGTCAGAGTAAAGGAAAATATATTAGTATTTACAGTTATTAAAGGATATTCACATTCATAGACATTCCGCAATGCGTATTAAAAAAGAGAAAAGAAAAAGAAAAGGATAATCAGGTACGGCCATAATCAAAGGACTTCAGTAAAGATTTCAATAAAGACTTTTATTTATTTTGTACCAAAATAGGCAGTTAGAGCAGGGATAAATATTATAATATGTTAATATGTTAGATATAGATCCATATCTGTAATAGATTCTTTGCATCGGTGCTTTACTCTAACAGACAGTGGCATGGTCCCCCGGCACAAAAACACATAGCCAGAGTCATAAAGAGAGTCGGATTCTGTCGTCTGATCAACACCACTCATCTACATCAATCAGTGAGGATTACAGATGGAGAGAAGTTTAGTTAAGCTGGACATTCTGCGAGGAAACATTAAAGCTTTATTCACACATGTGGTAAAAACGGTGCGTTATTTGGATTTGAAGCGCTACACTCATGACAGAACAGTCTTTCTGTATGTCTCTGGTCTCCAGTCAGCTTGGAGAAGAACCCTGGGGGGGGGGGGGGGGGGGGGGGTGAGGGGGTGGAGATGGGTAGTCAGTGGCTGACAAGGTCCATACAAGGGGCTGTGTTACCAAAAGCATCTCGAATGTTACACTTAAAAAAAAACGGGATTCTCGTGACGATTCGGTTCGGTCTCACCCGTGACCTCAGCACTCAGCACGGTTTCTGTGTTATTTAGTCACATTGGGTTCGCACAAAATATCAAGCATTACATTTCCACTTTTACCCAGAAGATGGTTCTCACAGACGTCTACTTTCCCACGTGAGTGACAGAGGTTCCCAGCAAAGCTGGTCCAGAACTGACTGATTTTCATTGAAGGCTATTTTGGGGGATGTTATGTTCACAATATCTAATGACCTTGTTATTGAATTACTGTGTCGAGTATTATTGTCACAAATGAGCAAAGTGAGGATCGTCTGAGCCGGGATTAAAAAAATACATTTTCATTTGGGAAATGAACAGGATCAAAACGTTTGTGGCCAAAACCTGAATCCCCCGAATGTCAACGATCACGGTGTTTAGTCTGAACAAATATTGGACTAAAACCCCGGGTTCAGCCGCAGGTAAACATCGCAGCGCTCAACGAAGAGAGTAGACATTTGTGTGATCATATTAATAATGCAACCCATATCTGCATAATATCAAGGAGGGAAATAACCACAGGTGTTACATGCATAAACACATCGAGTGCTGAGGTCACACCTGGAAACAGTGATAGGAGTCCTTTACATGCGCTGGAACTGAAGGCTCAAACATAAAGCTCAGCATTTCCACAACAAAAATAAAAAAATGTTGGCTAATGCTGCCGATTAGTTCATGTTGCTAGCAGGCATCACTTCAAGATGAGCAGTGACGTACAGTAAAACTCTCCCCGGACTTTCTGTCCCTTTAAACCAGCATGATGCAATAAAAGTGAGGGCGTCATCTCATCATGCGCAGAAAGAAAAGACCTAAAAAGAAAAAAGTCTTCAAACACTGGAGCGGTATCAGCCTCGTCGCACGAAGATGCTTTTAAGAAACCAGCCCTCATTAGTGCAACTACAGTAAGAAGGAAAGCTGTGACGATGAAGCTGATGATTATGATCATGATGATAGTGATGATGATGAACTGTCAAATGTGAAGTGCGTCGCTAATGGATGGTGGATGTGGAGAGGAGGAGGAGGAGGAGGAGGAGGAGGGGGAGGAGGAGGAGGAGAGCATTGAAGATGTGACACAGAGGCGGTGAAGAGAAAGGCAAGAAATCCCTTAAAGGGATGAAAACTTGGAGAAAAACAACCAAACTTCTTTGTTGTGAAATTCAGAAATTCAGTTGTTTCATTTTCTTCATGCTCATAAATCAAAGTTATTTCGTAAAATGAATCCCGAGATGATTTGAGTGTTTTGGAGGAATGGTGCAAATCAGAAGGAACGAAGATAAATGTGCTCCGATTGTGTTTGTGATCACGTCACATACCATTTTCTGCATAAATACTGCATCAGATTCCTCTTATTACCCATCTTTTTTATGAGTACTTATTGTTTATCATGGTTTTTCAGCCTAATTTTCTTGTACTTAACCCATATATATATATATATATAGTTGGATTATTACAAGGCTTCATGAGCCCAAATTGTCAGATTGGTTGTCCCTGCATGGGAGATACATGTGATTAATAACGATTGCTTTGAAACAGCTTTTGTTTTTCTTTCACGTTCACATATAAGTGGGAAAGATGCAAGAGTCCCACGCTCAACTCAACTCAGGTTAGTTGTAATTCTCAGAGGTTTGATGAATAAAGGCCCAGAGCCCCGGGAGACTCCGCCGCCACCATTATGAGGCTTTTATAGTCTGTTTTTAACCGTTCAGTTAAAAAATGGTGAGGAAACATTTTGTACTTCACTTTGCTAAATACAATCTAATCTCTTTTTCTTTTTATATTTTTCAACAATTAACAAAAGCCTCAGTCACAAAAATTTTCAAAATCATTGAACGGTTTTCTTCTTGCTACATGTCGAACCAGTAAAGGTTTATTTTGGCCTTCATGCCAAAAAGTCCGGGGACCATAAGTTACTTCCACCTCACGTCTAAAACCGGTTGAAAGAGAAAAGGAGGACGTGAGGGAATTAGTTGATGAAAGAGATGAGAAAAATGGCGCAAAAAGACAAGAAAGACAAAACTCTAAATGGGCATGATGCCGTGAGCAGAGACAGACAGGGAATCAGGAGATCAAGATTTTTGTCCCGAAAACATGCTCTTAAAGCTACAGCGTGCAAAAGTCTGCCTCTTGGTGACAATATTATCATTACAAACCCATACATGAATGCATTACCCTTCGTTAATATGAAAACAACAACGACAACAACAATAAGAAGAACAATAATGAACTAAATCAGATAATGGTACATGTCGCCTTGATTTGAAACCACCTCCTTAAACATTAAGGAACTGAGCTGTATGACGATCCACCAACAGGCTGCTGGACACACATTGAGCGTCTCCCACTTCAGGGAGCAGTGGTCCCAGATAGTCCCAGCCTCGCCCCGCTTTGTGTGCTTGTGTAAAGATGCACATGTGTAGAGGTGTGTGCGTACAAGAGAGGGAGAGAGGGAGAGAGTGAGAGAGAGAGAGAGAGAGAGAGAGAGAGAGAGAGAGAGGAAGCAGGCTGATAATAGAAAATTGGATAAGTAGGAAGTGTAGAGAGGGCGATGTATGTGTAAATGTGTTGTGTGTGTATGTTTATTCAGAGTCGCTCCTTCGTGGGCACCCAGATGTAAGGACCAGATTGCTCCTCGATGATCTGCTTCACCTGTGCGTAAACTTCTTCCAGAGTCGAGCCCTGGACGATACCTGCAATCACAGGGATGGAAGGGTTAATGAAACAAAGTGCCATCTCACTATCTATCTATCTATCTCAAAACTACGGAAGAGGAATAGGAGGAATGTTTAAAAAAGAAGATAAACAGGTTTTAGCTCATAAACACAGTGCAGCTATCATCACTATAAGGCCTTTCGCTTCACACTGACTTCTTTTGGAGAATGAGGGAGATAGGCACGGATCCCAATAAAATGTCTAATTATTAAAACCAGATGTCTCGACGCAGTAAGCAAATTCTGTGACTTAAGATGATTATTTCGGCGTCCACGGACAACAGATGACGGATGGACCAGAGGAGACAGACGTCTCCCGTTTGTATTTAATTAAAAAAATCTTGACATTGATGTTCAAGCTTTTTTCTTGCAGTGCATGACGATTTTTTTTTTTCTTTCCTAAGTGGCTCTCATACTCTTCCATACAAAATGCATGATTTCCCCAGCCATCATCATTAATTCACCAACATAGTCTGAAAATGACGTTTCCTCTTTTCTTTTTTGAGCAAAAAGGCAGCTGAGGGCTCTTCAGGTCAGCGTCTCAGTGTTTTACGTTCTTTACTCTCAACGGAGAACGGTGACCCCCGGTGGATGACTTTAGAACAGCAGTTACTTTTATCAAAAGTAATTACAGTTGACATCCCTTGTAATTTGCACCTCGTGTAAGGTAGGAGCTTGTGTAAATGTAGAGCTGTACAGCATGTGGGTGTTTTTCACAGATGACTAACCGGTGAAGTACTCTGTGAACTCCTGCTCCAGTTTGACAGCTCTGTCAAAAGTCTTCCTCGCCTGCTCCTCGGTGAAACGCTTATTCATCTCTCTGCAGCAACAGAAGAAGAAGAGGATTAGACAAATAAGATGCCGCAACAAGATACAAGCTTAGATTTAAAATGGGCTTTTCCATGTCTTGCGATAAACTTAAGTGACCCAAATCATCTCACACCGAGGTCCGTTGGCGATGACGTTATGACTTTAGACATTCGTTGAAATGGAGCTGAAATGCAGCACGAACTTCGTTTGTATTGTGTTTCCAATGATGCCTCGGAAAATAAATATCTAAAAATGAAGTGTCTTATGAGCAAGTCAAATATACTCTATGACCACATGGATTTGACTGGCCTGGACCAAAATGTATTATGTGTCACCGTGTATATTTCATATTTATATAAATCACGTTAACTGGATAAGACTGTATCAGCTTTATGACATAAATAATCTGTATTTTTATCACTGAACTTATAAAAGAATTAAAAAAAAACACCTGCAGGAACTGATTAAGGTATATTAAGGTATCATTTATTGCTATACAGTCATGATTTTGTTAGATTGTGGGATTTAGATTTTATTGATATTTTGAATAATGATGCTGCAGTTATGCTTCTCAGCATGGCAATGAGGTTCAAAGTTTTTGTTTCTATCCCCACTGTATGAAGAGGAGCTTGAGGAGTTGAATAAGAGCTGCCGACGTTGGCATGTTTAAGACTACGTATGGTATTAATTAGCCTCCGTCCACACTGGGTTCAAATATGTATTTCTATTGATGACAAAGCCAAATAGAGGCTGACACATGTACCTTGTTGTATATTAGGGTTAGAAATCAACACATCATGTTTGTGTTTAGTAGGTGGTCTTAATATTCATGTTACTCACAGGATGTTGTCGACATTGCGCGGTCTAATGAGGATGGCGATGGGATGGAGGCCTGCCATCTGGAGACGCTTTATCGCATTCCCTGATACATCCAATATGCAGTGTTTACCCTGAGACAGAGAGACACCGTCAGAGACATGCAACGATCAACTTCATGTCCTCCGCCAGCAGTCAGTTGCTCTGCTTCCTTTGTTGCCGGCAGGATTCGCCCCTCCTTTACCACGTTCTAGTCACCGTGTGTCAGTCAGTCTCACCTTGTCAGCGACCTCTCTGACGGACTGTATGCTCGTGCCGTACAGGTGATTGTTGTACTGCCCGGCCTCGATGAACTTGTGTTCCTGGATCTCCTGCTCCATGAGCTCTCTGGAGGACATGAAGTGGTAATCTCTGCCGTCCACCTCATAGTCTCGCCGTGGCCGTGTTGTGTCTGACGAGGAGAGTGTTCACACCGGTTACGTTAAAGTAAAACAATGTCTCAGACTGTGTACATTTCTGATGGAAACCACAACTCAAAACATTAAATATATATAACCATGAACAGACTAATGTATTGATGGTGCTATTCAAAAGTGAGGCACCAATGAGAACTTGATATAAATATGAAGATGCAAACAAAGTTCAGCATCATGTGAACTGTAGAGCAGCCACTGATTTAGCCTCAATGCATCTTTGGAAGTGTTCAGTATCGCATCATTTTCTTCTAGTTACGTTGAAGCAGACGTTGTTGATCATTGTAATGTGACTTGTTCTCAGATTTCTGTAAAAAGAAAAGACACCTACTATTTTCAAAAGTTTCAAAAGACTTTGGCTATGCCCACATAAAGCTGGGACATTTCTTAATTAACACAAAATAACACAGTATCTATTTAGCCTTCATGAATATGGTACATCGGGGAGTGATGACCAAATGAAGCGTCAGTAAAGCTTCATGAACCACTAGATGGCACTGTGTGTTCAACAAATGTTTGAAAACACACTTCATTGCCAGTCTTTCAGACTCAATCTGCAAACCAAGAGCGCCATCTGGTGGAGTCAGAAAATATAGAAAGTGGTTCAGGAATCTTCATTGAAGCTTCATTTGGCCGTCACTAACATCAGGGGTGTGCACCGTAAGGTAATTACTACGAGGAATCTATACTAAAGCTGCTGTTGCAGTCAGAGGCATTACTTATAATTATTCACCACATAAGCCATAGTTCAGACTTTGATGTGATTAAGGGTAATATTCTGAGATGATCAGTCGAAGACAAATGCATGCAGACTGAACGTGCAAATCTATTTGTGTGAGCTTATAAGCTTTTTCTTTTCAATGTTCTGTAGAAATGTATCATTTTTTTTTTATTATTATTGTGGCGGTTGCTAGGATCCAGGCCTCTCACCCAAAGGAACTATGGGTAAAGGGACGGGGTTTGAGCTCTCCCGCGCTGGGGCTTTTGTGGGCTGTTCCAGTCCTGTTCTGTGTTCGCTAAATAAAGTCGTGTTCCAAGATTCAGCTCTGCCTCATCCTTCGTCCTGCCACATTGGTGACCCCGTTATGGACATGTTCGAGGAAGTAGAAGACTGCGACGTTGATTCGTCCTCGTCTCCTCAGCCGCGCCGGACGGCGGTTTTCGCTGCGGCTCAAAATGACCCGGCTTCGTGATTTGTGCATGTCGAGGCGCTCTTTCGACTGCGAGGAATCACGGAGGATGAGCAGAGGTACTACTTGACCATCGCAGCTTTGGACCAGCAGTCCACCAGGCGAGTAATCCAGCTCCTGCGTGCTCCCCCGCGGCTCGGAAAATTCACCGCGCTGAAGCAGCTCCTGCTGCGGAGGTTCTGCCTTTCTGCCCCCGAGAGGGCGGATAAACTCCTCTCCCTGCCTGGGTTAGAGGACGGCTCGGCCGTGGACTTGATGGACGACATGCTGTCGCTGTTGGGCGAGGACGAGGGTGGATTCCTTTTCCCTCACTTGTTCCTGCGCCAACTCCCGCCGCCAGCGCGCGCAGCTTTGGCTAACTCCTGCTGTTTGGCAGAAGGCGACTTCCGTGGTTTTGCCGAGGAGGCGGATCGAGTTCTGCTGGCGACAAGGAGATTTGCGGTACAAGGTGTGAAAGCGGAGCCCCCCCAGCTGGTGACGGAGAACGCAGACCCGGCGGCGGTGGCCGGAGTCGCGGCCCGGAGACGACGCGGGACCAACATGTGCTTCTTTCATCAGCGTTTTGGTGCCAAGGTGCGACGCTGTGTCCCTCCTTGCTCGTTCGAGGTGCCGGGAAACGCTAGCGCCAGAACTCAGTAGCAGCTGTGGGTGCTGGTGGACGATGTGAGCTGCTTTTCATCAAAGACTCGGTGTCAGGGAAGCGTTTTCTGGTGGACTCTGGCTCGCAGCTGAGCTTCCTCCCTCCAGCCGGCACGGATTTGCCGGCCCGGGACACAGGACCTCCGTTGAGCGCGGCCAACGGTTCCCCCATCTCATCTTTTGGCAATAGGTCAGCGACTGTGTGTTTCCACGGACGCCAGTTTAAGTGGGACTTTGTGATCGCCTCCATTACTGTTCCCATTATCGGTGCTGATTTTGTCTTTGCTCATGATTTGCTGGTTGATGTCGCGAACCGCTGGTTGATCGATGCAGTGTCATTTGCTACCTTTCTGTGTGAGACCGGGGGACCTGGGCCGTTAACCCGCGCTAATTTTTTAGCATCAGAGAATGTGTTTCAGCATTTGTTGGGGGAGTATCCGTCTTTGACCAAGCCTGTATTTTCCACCACGGTGACAAAGCACGGCGTTGAACATTTCATTGCTACCACGGGCCCGCCGGTTTTTGCGCGCGCACGTTGCTTTGACCCGGAGAAGCTAGCTATAGCTAAAGAGGAGTTTGCCAATATGGAGCGTTTGGGCATCGTGAGGCGTTCTAATAGCCCGTGGGCCTCACCGCTTCACATGGTGCCGAAGGCAGACGGGTCATGGCGGCCATGTGGAGATTTTCGCCGCCTTAACAATATCACTGTGCACGATCGCTATCCCGTTCCGCATATTCAAGACTTTTCTGTGCGTTTGGCAGGCACATCTGTGTTTTCTAAAGTGGACCTGGTGTGCGGTTATCACCAGGTTCCTGTGCGCACAGATGATGTCACGAAGACTGCAGTGATTACCCCGTTCGTCCTTTTTGAGTTCCTGCACATGCCTTTTGGCCTTAAAGGGGCAGCACAGACTTTTCAGAGGTTGATGGACTCGGTGCTGCGCGACCTCGCTTTCGTGTTTGTTTACCTGGACGACATCTTGGTGGCTAGTTCTTCAGTTGAGGAGCATTTGTCACACCTAAAGCAAGTTTTTCAGCACCTTGAGGAACATGGCCTTATTGTCAATCCTGCTAAGTGCCAGTTTGGTCTGCCTGTGATTGACTTTTTGGGTCATCGGATTTCAGCTCAGGGTGCCATTCCGTTGCCTTCTAAGGTGCAGGCGGTGACAGATTTCCCTCGTCCGGCCTCTGTTAAGGCACTTAACAGAGGCCGGACATGATTAATTTCTACAATCGTTTTCTTCCATGTGCCGCCCACCTTCTGCAGCCACTTTATGGGGCTTTGCGTGTGAAGAAAGGCTCCGATCCAGTTGACTGGACACCGGATCGTGTCCAGGCTTTTGAGAGTGCCTAGACTGCTCTTGCTGATGCAGCTCTTTTAGCCCATCCAGCACCTTTAGCACCCGTCTCTTTAACGACTGACACGTCTGATATAGCAGTGGGGGCTGTGGTGGAACAGCAGGTGGCTGGAGTTTGGCAGCCTCTTGCATTTTTCAGCCGCAAGTTACGTGATAGCGAACGCAAGTATAGTGTTTTCGATCGTGAGTTGTTGGCGTTATATCTGGCAACTCGTCATTTCCGTTTCCTTTTGGAGGGTCGTTCATTCACAGCTTATGTGGATCACAAACCGTTGACCTTTGTGATGTCTAAGGTGATGGAGCCGTGGTCTGCTCGCCAGCAGCGCCATTTGTTATCCATCTCTGAGTTTACGACCGATATTCGACATGTGGCTGGTAAGGCGGATTGGATCGCTGTTTGTCCGTCTCGAGTGCTTGTGTGTCCCGTGCATCTGGGGGAATTTTTGCCTGTGAGTTCTGCGCCGCGACCCCGGTCAGACGTTGGTCCATTTTCCTCCAGCGGTTTTTCGGCTCCGGGCCCCGTTCACCACGGTTTTCCACGGTCGTTTGTTCCGGCGGAGCTCAATTCGGCCCGCCTTGCGTCGTGCGACATGACGCTCACCGCTCGCCCTTCCAACCCCAATATGATGGCTGACGAGGTCATGTGTCCGGCCCAGGTTCCCCGTCGTGGTCGCCCTCCTTCAAGACCCTCTGTGTTTTCTCCTCCTCATGGACGCCCTGATCGCCGAGTTTCATCTGAGGTTTCGCATGAGTGACAACGCAGCCGTTATGGCCGACCGTTAAAGCCTCCTGTGAGGTATTGACTGGTTTCCCAGATGTGCCTTCTGGGTGTTCGGGGGTTGCTAGGATCCAGGCCTCTCACCCAAAGGAACTATGGGTAAAGGGGCCGGGTTTGAGCTCTCAAGCCCGCGCTGGGGCTTTTGTGGGCTGTTCCAGTCCTGTTCTGTGTTCGCTAAATAAAGACGCGTTCCAAGATTCAGCTCTGCCTCATCCTTCATCCTGCCACACTATTTCAATTTCCTGGATATGAAGGAACCACATTATCTAGTCTGGAAATGTCTTCAAAACATCCATCCAATTCCCTGCAATTTACTATAGTTTTAATATAAAAACTAAAATGAACTCAACAAAACATGGAAGGTAACTTTTAAACGTACCCCCCCCCCCCCCCGAACCTCACCCCAACGTCCCAGTGGGACCTGCTATGGAGAATCTATGTAGCCTGTCGAGCATGTGGATGGATGATATGATAATTTGGAGGAACTCACGTGGGACGCAGGAGCCAAACTTGTCAGGGAACTCAGAGATGAGGTCGTCGTTGACCCGATCCTTCATTGGTCCGAGTATGATGACTGGCCGTGTGTAATTGACTGAAAAATAAAAATGATGTAAATCCTTAACTAGAACAACTAATGCATGGTAAAGATTATATTTCATCATTTCATATGATCTCAGATAATCATTTATTTATAACAATTTTCTGTAGTGACTGTTTATTTAGCACCCTGATAATAATTAATCCTCAACAAGCTGCAACTCGTCCTGTTAAAATTGGATGAAGCACATTACAAGCCGACAATTATGCTGAATTACATATAAGATATTCAATCATCACAATTTATGAATCGGTTTATGCATTTGCAGCCTCACAATTCCTTTTTGCAAGTTTAATATGTTGAAAACCCACAATACATTTATATTGGTCTGCTGGATGCTCATAATAAACACTTAAATCATTTTTAATTGGCACAACTTTCTAAGGTTTCTAATGTGTAATTAAAACACATCTTGAACTTTGAAGTTTTATATATTTTGTTTTCAATTAAACCCTATGTGAATTCGGGGACTTTCTGGGAACAACATATAAACAAAAATAATGGGAATACAAAGGTGAGGGTGATGATAATGAGCAGTCATTCGCTTACCTTCCTGTTGCATAACAGGCTGGTAGGTGAGGAAAGCTTCCTCCTGACCTGCTGCTTTAGAAAAGAGAAAAAGAACAACACAAACTCATAAGTGATGGATCCTGGACACCGAATCACACATCTTGTGCTCTCCTCTACTTTTGGAACAAACTTCTTCAACAGCTCTGGAAAAGCAGGCTGGAGAGGCAGAGAACAACTTGCACACAAACACTCACATGCACAGGAAACAGCAAGAATCACAGCACACAAACACGCATGTGTATGTACACAGGACACACTCGCAAGAACACAGAGAGAAAACACACACACACCCACACACCCACCCACACCCACACACACACACACACACACACACACCCACACACACACACACAGAGAGAGAGAGAGAGAGGGAGAAGCTGAGAAGTAGCTGAGGCGTGATAGAAGAGAAGGAACGGAGAGAAAAGGTGAGAAGGTAGAGAGAGAGAGAAAAAATAGAAAGCGTGAAAGACAGAGTAGGGGCTAGACTTACAGGAACTACTCTCACTATCGCTGGTGCCAGAGGTTACCAGCTCTGGAAGGACAAGACAGGTCTTAGTCAGCAGCACACACACATACAAACATACAGATACGAAGACAAACACACACACACACACACACACACACACACACACACACACACACACACACACACACACACACACACACACACACACACACACACACACACACACACACACACACACTTGTTCTCCGTCACACATTCATGGACATTACTCATTCAGCACAGCCACCCCCAAACCTTTAGTTTATGAAACGATTAAAGTGAACTTCAATGTATTATTTTTTGTCATGAAATTAAAGAAAAAGTGGTTAGTTCATTATTTAGGGTTAGATAGTTAGGTGTTAGTTAGTTAGTTCAGTTAGATAGTCATAGATTAGTCAGTTAGTTCATTAGTTAGGTTAGATAGTCAGGTGTTAGTTGGTTAATTCATTAGTTAGGGTTAGATAGTTTAGTGTTAGTTTAGTTAGTTAGTTAGATCATTAGTTGGATTAGATAGTTAGGTGTTAGTTAGCTAGTTCATTAGTTAGGGTTAGATAGTTAGGTGTTAGTTAGTTTGTTAGGTGAGGATTTCTTTTTGTGAAAAAGGAGAAATCAGAGACAGTTGTGAGAGTTTTAACAATTCTGTCCAGTCTCAAATTTCTTTTAAAATACTAGATTTGTAAAAACAAAAAACAAAAACAACTCACTCATGTGTCTGTTATCAAACCAATGACACAAACAGGAAATTCATTGCGGAAGGTAGACACACAATTTTCTTAGATTTCTTGAAGTGGCATGAACGTCATTAGTTGTGGCCAGGAAATTTTATCTTGTATTATTTTTTAATTTAAACTCAACTGCAGAAGTTTTGGCATTGGAAAAAAATTGCTTTTCCACATTAACCATCCCCACTTCAAATCTCTGATTCCATAGACACTGGAGAATAAGCTGTGAGGAATCAGGCCACAAACCAGGGCCAAAACAATTTAAAGACCTCAGTCTGCTCCAGGCCCTTGTACAGAAAGAACACATTTTGCTGTAACTTGTTACTTTAGTATGTGGATTAATTGAAGGCTTTATAACTGACTCCGGTTTCTTCTATAGTCCAGATAACATATTTTTTCTTGAATGTCATGTGAAAACTGAGCTTACATGTGTAAAACTGATGCCTCTTTGCTGTGAGGAGTTTAGATGTTTTGGGCCAAATCGGTTGTTTTTCTTCCGCCTCACTAGGGAAAGTAGTTGTGCATATGATGTCGCCTTGCACAAACGCAAACTGATGCATTGTTCACTTCACTCTGCATCCCCTGCAGTCATTCCCTCCAGTGAATTAAAAAATACATCTCTTTATTGTTCACTTTGCAGAAGCTTCACTGAGACTCGGCAGAACATCTAGTTACATATTCTGACCAGTGGGTGTCAGTGATGGTGGGAGCACCTACCTTTATCATCCTGATCCTGGAGAGAGAGAGAGAGAGAGAGAGAGAGAGAGAGAGAGAGAGAGAGAGAGAGAGAGAGGAGAGGGAGAGAGAGAGAGAGAGAGAGAGAGAGAGAGAGAGAGAGAGAGGGAGAGAGAGGGAGAGAGAGAGAGTGAAAGAGAGACCATTATTCATTATTCAAAAACAATCACAACAGCAGTGTTTTGGTATCTGCACTAGCCAGCGGTCACGGACGGTGAATCTCCTGACTTATGCTCTACTTTAACTACAAAGTCTTTCTCACTCCGGAAGTGTGTGTGTTTCTTTGTGTGCGTGTGTGTGTGTGTCGGAGGGATCATTTTTAATTATCATCTCCTCGCCATGCGGGGTGGCTGATTGCAGCGCTGCTGATTCATGCGGTGTGAAGAAAACAGAGGGAGAGCGTGAGCTGACAACACGGCGATATCAATAGCTTGTGTTAAACCTGTGTGTCAGATTTCATCATCACGCCGTGTGAAGTGTGATTCCAGTCACGTTGTCGTCTCGCCTCTAAACTCAGACTGGATCTTTACAACGAATGCCATGCAAATATTGTATATTCTTAATGTCGTCCTGAATTAACAGTTAACATGGAGTGTCGCTCCGGCAAGGCAAAGGTGGTCTAACCCGGCCTCTGTGGTTCTAAAGCTTCATAAAAAATACTATTTTAAATGATCAGACAAGTTATTGTAGTGATGTTGCAAATAATGATAATAACATGTAAAGAAGCACAGGGGCGGGGTGACTATTTCCCAGTGGTTTTGTTGGATTGTAATGAATGTGGCTGGTGCTTATATTGAGTAACCTAGCAGAATATGTACAACAACTAAACAAATTCAATTCATCTCTGGGATGTCACCGACGAACAAAGACTAGGGGAAGGTTGTGGGAGTCCAAGGGTCAAAATACATACAGATACAAATACAGATACATACATTACGGACACACTGTAAAATTAAACTTACAACCTTATTCTGGTGTTTCCTGAAGAGAATATACCAATCTCCTGAATAATATTACATTCATTGTAACAAGGGACGCACGGTGCAGCAGTGGTTTGCACTGTTTGCCCTGTCAAGACCTGCCCTTCGCCCATAATAACCTCATTTTTGAAGCACTTCATGCCTTTGCATCAGTATATTTCACCCACCTGATCTCAGTGTATGAGCCTTGTCAGCCTGACGATCTGACAGCTTGACGTCTTCAAACATGAAAACTAACGCTATGCTTTAGCAATGCTGGTCGATAGCCTTTATTTAAAGACCTTTTACATTTGTGGATGTTTTGTTTTTGGTCACTTCATATTTTTGTTTGATAATCTTGTATTATGCGCTTCACTAATAATAAACTGAAGCCACAGTCCTATCTTGAATGCATTAAACAGACTTTTTTTTGAAGAACTGACCTGCTGGAGATTTGTTGAAGCTGCTTTTATCCACTGTCACACATAATCAGAGTTTGGATGAACATTTTTCATGTTTTCTCAGCAGTACTTTACACAAGATGCTCTTAATGAGACACTGATGTGCCTTTAGAGGATTACTGAGACTTCATCTTGCATTTTCCTGAATTATTTAGCATTTCTTTTTCTTTTGTTCTATTTTTCATTCGGCTTCACTCTTAGTGGGATTACAAACAACACTGACCAAACACACAGTCCCATAATAAAGTACTTCACGTTACAACTACTGGAGCTTCAATGTTTTCATACTTTTCAATGCACATATAGATAAACATTTTATTTCCGGTTTGTCAAAAAATGGGCGATGAGGGAGTGATTTGGTCCCTTTTTTTCAAGGTATGTGACAAGGTTGTGAATATTGTTTGTGATTAGACTGTGTCGTACTGTGGTTGCCACCATATTGAAAGCTTAATTTCGGGTGTTTTTTAAATGTTGTAATGGTTCAGGAGATATGGCGATGAAGTGTACGCAGGCCAAAGCCTTTCAGCAGTGACAGGATAGGAAATGACCATTTTGCTATCTATGAAGGTTTGAATGAACTGTAAGCTGGGATTTCCTAACATTTGTGGAAATGTATCCTAAAATTAGGGTTTCATTGGGTTAAAGGCAACTTTAGGGCAACTTGTTACCTACCGATCTGTCCTGAGACCTTGCCGTTCTGACCGTCTTTAGCCGTGATCTCTCTTTCTTCTCTGCCCTGCAAGGAAAAGAGTGAAAACAGTAAGATATATGAGGAAGTAGGGGATGCAACAGGAGGATCAAACAGCCAACAGATCAAAATGCAATAATCTAATATGTAAAGACAAAAACTTTATATCATTTAATTTCGCTTCATTTTATCACTCTGGATTTGTGTGAATGAGTTTTGTATGTGTGCATACATTCATACATATGTTTGTAAATGTAAATGTAAACGTAAATGTATGTTTGTAAATAGCTTTCATTCTATTTTTAATATTCCTTTTCATCGACCATTTATAAAGCACCTTGAATTGCATTTTATTGTCTGAAATTTTATTGAATAATTGCTTTATCAATTGATTGATATTAATGCATCTGAAATGCCAACAAGCACCTGTGGAACCAATTAACAATAAGCCATGAACAATATAAAAAAAAAAATTCCCCTCTCGCCCTCCGCGGGCGGTCACCTGTTTTTATATTCCAAGCTCGGGTCCTCTACCAGAGGCCTGGGAGCTTGAGGGTCCTGCGCAGTATCTTTGCTGTTCCAAGTACTGCACTTTTCTGGACTGAGATGTCCGAGGTTGTTCCAGGGATCTGCTGGAGCCACTCCTCCAGTTTGGGGGTTACTGCCCCGAGTGCTCCGATTACCACGGGCACTACTGTCACCTTCACCTTCCAAGCCCTCTCCAGCTCCTCTCTGAGCCCTTGGTATTTCTCAAGTTTCTCATGTTCCTTCTTTCTGATGTTACCATCACTTGGTATTGCTACATCCACCACCACGGCTTTCCTCTGCCCTTTATCAACCACCACGATGTCTGGTTGGTTCGCCATTACCATCCTGTCTGTCTGTATCTGGAAGTCCCACAGGATCTTGGCTCGGTCATTCTCCACCACCTTTGGGGGTGTCTCCCACTGTGACCTTGGGGTTTCCAGACCATACTCCGCACAGATGTTTCGGTACACTATGCCAGCCACTTGGTTATGGCGTTCCATGTATGCTTTCCCAGCCAGCATCTTGCACCCTGCAGTTATGTGCTGGATTGTCTCAGGTGCCTCTTTGCACAGTCTACACCTTGGGTCTTGTCTGGTGTGGTAGATCTGGGCTTCTATGGCTCTGGTGCTCAGATCCTGCTCCTGTGCAGGATGAGGGCCTCTGTGCTGTCCTGTAGGCCAGCCCTCTCTAACCATTGGTAGGACTTCTTGAGATCAGCCACTTCAGTTATGTTCCGGTGGTACATCCCATGTAGGGGCTTGTCCTCCCATGATGGTCCCTCTTCCAGCACCTCTTCATCTCGCCACTGTCTGAGACTTTCGTTGAGTATGTCATCCGTTGGAGCCCTGTCCTTGATGTACGTATGGAGCTTGGATGTTTCATCCTGGATAGTGGCTCTCACGCTCACTAGTCCTCGGCCTCCTTCCTTACGGCTAGCATACAGTCTCAAGGTGCTGGATTTGGGATGGAACCCACCATGCATGGTAAGGAGCTTTCGTGTCTTAACATCCGTGGTCTGTATCTCTTCCTTTGGCCACCTTATTATACCCGCAGGGTACCTGATCACTGGCAGGACGTATCTGTTTATTGCCCTGGACTTGTTCTTGCTATTGAGCTGGCTTCTTAGGACTTGCCTCACTCGCTGGAGGCATTTGGCCATTGCCGCTTTCCTTGTTGCCTGTTCAAGGTAACTGTCCTCAATGTCTGCTATTGTTCCTTCTGGGAGTGAGACTCCTTCAGTGTGGACTACCTTGCCTCGCTTTGTCACCATCCTACTACATTTCTCAAGCCCGAATGACATCCCAATATATATATATATATATATATATATATATATATATATATATATATATATATATACATACATGAACTAAAAATGTTGGGATTTAATTAACGTAATTCTTGAATTCTATGTCAATTAATCTCAATGTGCTGTTTTATTTTTAAAATAAATGTTGAGTAATATTTAAGCACAAGAACGCAAAAGACGTTTCACTCCTGAAGACTCTGCTCACTCCCACCGCGGAGACATTTTATATCTCCCGAGTTTAAATTTAGATTGGTCACTTCCTGTGCTGGACCACTTCCTGCTGTGATCAAATCAAATGTCAGAATTTCAATTACGGTGAATCTTGGAAGACCAGCTTGAAAAAAATAAATATATACATATACATATATAAACGAACATGTCCTATCTACTAGAGCCCCCTCCTGGGTAAGAATTAAGACGAACTGAAAGTCAATGGAAAAGAGAAGGAACGTAAGATGTGGGACCAGAGGAAATTGGTGAGGGCAGTTTGAAGGACAGACAATTCTCTGAGAGCAAGAAATGAAAATGACAAGGGAATAAAGAAGAGTGCATAATAATAGGATGTGGGAGAGGAAAAGATGAGTAAGTGGAGAAGTGGATCAGAATAGCATCACTACGGAGGAAGAAAAAGTGAAATGAAATAAGGAGCAAAATAGTTAAATGACGAGAAAAAATTTAGAATAGATGGTCAGACAGGATGAAAATAATGACAAAATAAGAGGAAGAACTGGGTGGTGTAAATGAAGATGGAGATGATAGGGTGGGGCAAATGAGAGACGAGATCAGAGAGACAGAAGTGAGGGAGAAGAAAAGAAGACAAAGAAGCTGGGCAGACAGACAATAGGTTGATAGCCGAGGGGATTCAAAGGGCGCATATGAAAAGACTTAATTTCGCTGATTAACTTTCCACACAAAATCAGTCATTATCAAATCATCATGGTCTATTGTCGTCATTCCAATATCCTGGATTTTAGCGACTCCTGTACAATCCAACACTGTGCGGGACGTATTGCAATATCTTTAATACTTTCTGTAAACTCTGCTAATACCACAGCTTCAAACCTTGTGTCTGAGTACAGTTTTTGATGAGCTTCAATTCGCCAGCCTCTATTTGATTATCACTGTCTATTAATACACCGTCCACCGAGCTCGTGGGTAACACTCCCTCGCTGCTCCTCTTCCTCGCTCCCACTCTTTCTCGTTGCCTCCGGGCCTCTCTTTACTGCCTCGAGAACTCACTTCGTCACTTTCCAACCTTGCTCTTAATTCTTCACATTTCTCCGTCCGTCATCCCGCCCCTCTACGTCACCCTCTCCACCAGCCAGAGGTGGGAACACGACTCGCTCTAAACTGTCTCCTTCTTCCACCTCGATATACCTCTCAGTCTGCCACCTCCTCCACCGAGGACGGAAAACGTGGGAGGAAGAGGCAAAGAGAGGTGAGAGGAAGGAGGATTTCTCAGCTTCCATCGCAGGGCAACATTTGGCTGAATCGACATAATGATGATGGCTGCAGTGACGTGAGCCAGGAGATAAACGACACTCCATAAAAAAAAAAGTCATAATAACAACAACACAAATAAAAAGGGCTGCCAAGTGTCTTTGCAGTATATCTGCACCGAATATAGTGTTTGGTGCAGGGCACAACATTTCCACTAAAACTCTGTATAAACTGTAGATATTGGATTCTGAGGTGCAGAACCCAAATACCAACATAGAGTTAAGATAAATATCAAGATAAAGTAGGCAATAAAGGGAATCAGACATTTTTGACCAATATTTTCAGATTATGATATCAAATATTTCTAATTAATTTACTACATACTAAACAAGAAACGTTCAACGCTTCTCTAGTAACAGGACCCCCACATTTCTGTTGACTTGTCTCAGTTTGTACTGTTGCGTCTCTCCCTACTGCTCCAATTGTTATTACTAATAACTGCAGTGTCCCTTGTTCCAGTGTTGTCTTATGTTGTCGGTCTTCCCTAGTATGTGTTTGTACTGGAAGATAATATGTACTGCTGTGAGTATCAGGATAATGTGTAAATCCTGTTTAAAGGAGCCTGCCGCTATCTTTTTACCAACCGACGAGAACAGGTTATATGTAAATTCACACTTTAGCCACAGGGATGATGTATGCTATAGTAGGAGGGGTGGAGGTCATGTGGAGGAAGCGACAGACTCTGCTTCTGTCCTGAACCCATTCCCCAATGAAATGAGAACCAATAAAATCCACCGTCCGCATCTGTTTGTGACAACCGTGAACTCTGACCTCCTGCGGCTGGGGATGACCCCGACTTCCGGGCAGTTGGGGGGTGGGGGGCTGAGGTGACGGGCGGGCCACCACTCCTCTTCACCGACGCTGCTCACGTGGAGGATGTCGCCGAAATTGAACTGCAGGGCCTGATTTGGTGCGCTCAGATCTGCTGCACTCCCGTCATAGTCGAACAGCGCCCTGCAGACAGGAACAAACAACACGTTCGCTAAGACGCTGGGAGACATTCAATAAAGGACAGACGCAGACGGGTGAGAGTCAAAACAGCCGAGGACTGCTCCTCTACGCCATTAATTCATTGCCTTATCTGTGTCCACCTGCTGATTTGCATACGTACACAGTTCTACACATCTGTCTCTGTGAGTTGTCGGCCTGTGCGTCACTTCTTTGCATGTCGTGTGTTTAAACAGCGACGTGTCTCTGTGACCACAGAGATCCGAACCATCCAGAGGGAACAGACCTGGGAAAGTAGGCCAGCAATGTGTGTGTGTGTGTGTGTGTGTGTGTGTGTGTGTTCGAGTCCAAAGGAACTAGAGCTGAAATAACCAGCATCCCCTAAAGTCCCCACTGCCTTCATCAATAAAACAGAACAGAGACAGAGAAGGAGAAACCTGACAGTGAGACAGAAGGAAAATCAGACAGAGAGGGAGACGCAGACAGGCCAACCGAGATCCTGGGATCAGCGCAAAAACAGACCACCTCCTGACTTATTAATGCAATAATATAGATGGTGAAAGAAGGACAAGAACCCAGGACACGGCGGTTTCAGTTGAGCAACAACAATGTGACCGTCTGAATCAGACTGAATGTTCAGGAGCTTCTGTCTAATGTGGAATAAGAGTGGAGATGGAGTTAGACAAAATACAAATCAAGTCACAGTATTTGAAACTTGTAAGTATATCTTCGATGTATTTTGGCAGAAGCTAATGGTTTTTCTTTCTTTTCTTTTTTTTTTTTTTTAAAGCTAAATCAAGTTATGCTCTCATAGTCTCATGATAAATAACACATAACTTGATGTAACTTTAATCAATATTAAAAAAGACTTTTTTGAACACCATATGGAAATCAACCTATCCATCCATCCATCCATGCATCCATCCATCCATCCATCCATCCATCCATCCATCCATCCTGACACCACATTGTCTCTTTAAGCTGGATCCTGCATATAATCGATCACATACAAAAAGGTGGCTTACACAGTTTATTTTTTAATTTCCTTCCTGAGAAAATGAACCATGACTTATTACTGAAAAAGACAATCTCCAATTTAGGTTCTTAAACCAGATTACATTATGTACATTCAAAGAAATTATTTACAAAATGTACACAGTTTACAGTGACATGTAGAGATATTTATGTTTTTATATTCCCAAAATATGAGACTGCAGAAGGGAATAGAAACTGCGGTGAAGAGTAGTTGCACACACCATGAATATGCCCGTTGCATGTCACTCTGATTAAAGCCATTGCCATGTAAGTGCAACTCAAAATCAATTACTGGTCCTCAGTATGACAGGTGCAGCTGAAATCCAATTACTCGAATGAGGGGGCATACATTAATTGCTCCAGCGTGCCTCAGAAACTCAAAATTACTTTACATACTGCATTAACCCTGTGTGTGTGTGTGTGTTTGCATAAGTTGGCCGGTAGAATTTCCCGTCTGGAAATTTTAAAAGCCGAATATTGTCATTATGCTCGGCAATACACTGATATGATGATTCTGCTATGAAATGTGATTGAGTGAGAACGTGATGATGCATGCCAATGCGGATATTTCAATAAAGGCCGCCTTAAAACGGGAATGTAATCCTAATTTATTGCCATTGTTACGGATTAGGCATCCGAAATCTTAAGCAGGCCAAAAAAATAAAGATAAATACAACACTAGACGAGACAACAAGAGATTTCACAGCAAGCACACTGATGAGGAGAACTACTGAGCCCACATTCATAAATGTGTGTCTGAATCAATTACCTGCTCCGACAATTGCAGTCATCTCAACTCCTGCGCAGAAACCTCAGAGGATTTACTCCAGAGGGGAAACACACTTTAATTACCACAAAGTGCTCGTGTCAGAAACAGTGGCTCCTTTAAACATTCTGTGTATTTGGCACAGACCGCAGCCGACTGTTCAAACAGCACTGCGGTACGATGTGATACTCGTACAATATCACTGTGCTTCACTTAAAAGCTGAAAACACCTGGTGAATTCCTTTTCAAAGTACTGATCTTTTTCAATCTCACAGACACAACTTTAGACAAATCTTTTGCAGGAGAAAAACCAAAATGGCACAACCTGCCAGTTTTTACCTGCAGCAGAACTTATTTCATCACAATAATAGAGATGGGGCAGTTTTACTTTATCATAGTTTGGAGATATGTTTGATTCCTACCTTTTTTTTTGGGGTGGGGGGGGTAAAGTTGCATTTTATGTTAAGTTGAAAATAGAAAATAGAAATTTGTTTTTAACATTAAACGTGCTCAGATAGTTACAGTTTTTACACTTTTACTATAATTGCTGATAATTCTGAGGTTAAAAAACAAACAAAATCACATATATACATAGTCATATACACATGTCAAGGTTATTTGTCGATTGCACCAGAATTTAAGACTTTTACTATTTGTGTAGCATATAGCCATTAAGCATCCTCCGGTTCAGCCCCCAACCCCCATGAAATAAAATAGTTTAATAATTAAGTAAATGCCTAAAATGACAAGTCATACCACCGTTTATTCAAAAAGGCCCCTGAACTAACTGACACCATCACTTTCCTTTTCTGGAAGTTGATGTCCTGGGGCATTTTATAATGCTTGAAATTAAGATATCTGCAACAGGAATCAGCACATTGTGGAGAAGTATTACTTTTCACCGCACAATGTGATCCTCACTCATGCCTCAAACCCAAATGAATCAGATTTTGTAGTGACTGCATTGATTGTTAGAAGGTATATAGGAGTGAGGGCACAGTGGAACGGACTGACATTAAACAAACTGATGGAATGAAGAACCATATAAAATACACCGTGTTTCTTTCCAAGGGAATCGTTCTGCAGTGAAATATACAATTACCGGGCCAAGTTATCGAGCCATACATGGAGCTTAAAATAGATCACAATGGAGTGAATGTGAAATGAGGCAAGAGAGGGGAACAGAGTGAACACACACACACACACACACACACACACACACACACACACACACACACACACACACACACACACACACACACACACACACACACACACACACACACACACACACACACACACCTTTAACACCAAGGTGAGTAAAGCATGTCGCTTCGTACTTTGGTGGATTTTCCTTTGAGGAAAAGGTCAGGATGCTTTGTACGTATCATATATAATTTATATTGGACAGACGCACACACACACACACACACACACACAACACACACACACACACACACACACGGTATGTACGGGCATGGACAACACAGCAACAGCCCACAGCGCAAGACATCCCCAATCTGTCATGGACCAACAACCTCAGCTCTGACCAATCAGCTGACAGCTGGAGGCAGCCTTTTTACCATTTGCAGCCTGATTGGTCAATCCTGGCAACGAGAAACAGGGATTCCTTTCATGGCATTGATTTATCATGTCCCTAA
Organism: Blennius ocellaris; assembly: GCF_963422515.1. NCBI lineage: Eukaryota > Metazoa > Chordata > Actinopteri > Blenniiformes > Blenniidae > Blennius > Blennius ocellaris. The sequence goes on along the minus strand of NC_137661.1, from coordinate 5,609,558 downwards.
CTGTTCAGTATATAACCTTGAAACAGTCCTGGGCTGATTTTCACAAGAAAGTGTCGCTGAGATTCAGTATCACAGCACAATAACTTACAATGGGATGTTCATAATTACTACCTGAGACACAGAAAGGTCTTCATTATATCTAGAGTCATATACTCATATGATATTCAGTCCCTCTTGTGTATTTTAATGAGTAGCCTGGTTCTATCCTCTCCAGGTAGATATAGTATGTGCCATGCCCCTAAACGAGACGTCACATTTCCTTCTACCATCAGACAGCAAATATCTGCTGCAACAACGGTCAGCATCCTCGCACAGTAGTACTATGAGGTACCTTTAGATTAAAAGCTACATTCAAGTATTGTACAAAGCAAAGGATAATGCATTACCGGGGAAGATCCATGGAAATGTTCTGTGAAACAGTGAGTGCTTATGATTTTAGAGGAAAGCTACATTTCAAGATTCATAAAGTGCACATTACTCTGAAAGGGTTCTGTGTCGCCATCTGTGAAGTAAAGCTGTGGAATAAAGTCGGAGTGGATATAAAATAAATATCAAATCTAATTCAGTTTAAAAAAAACAACAACAACAAAGGACTGATTCTTGAGAAGTACAATAGTTCATCTTTGTGAGGGTTTGCTTGTTCAGTGGAGAAGATTGCATCAAAAGCTACCAGAGTTTATTATAAGCATCTGTGAAACTGTTGGCGTTACATTGAGGCGTAAGAGTCTTTGGGACTTGCATTCAGCTCAGGAGTTTGATCCTGAAGCAATCAATCGATATGATAATTGGTAACTGACTCTTAACAATAAACGTGAACACGTACCTAAACGAGGTGTTTTTCTATGTTTGTGTTTCTATCTGTTCATGTTTTCATGCACCTCTCTTTAAAGTACAGAGAATCCTGTGGTGAAAGAGTGAACTGCAGTGAATTCACTTACAGGCTTTAAAAGGGGGAAATCATTACAGTTTGGACTTCGGCTTACGAAAGATTCATTCAGTTCACGTCGCTGAATTTGGAGTAGAACAGCATTCAAGTCAACAATATTTTTCTTTATGAATGATCTATGAATGGCCTAAATGAAAGTGCAATTATAAACACACCTGTAGGAAAATTGTGATCTGAAGGGGTCTATTTGGATGAAATTTCATTCTGAACGAGAGAGTTTCAACCTGAAACAAATTACGAGCTAAGTCTATCATTTACTGCACATACCATCCACAGCTATTGTTTCCATGCTTGTGTGACACGTATGATCACCAAGGGATACTATGCTTATGCTATTTATTTTTTTTACTTTATTGATACTGCAACAATTATCTAAATTCTTATATGAGGATGTTACTCCCACTGTTTACAGAACACTGCTCTAAAAAAAATTGCTTTAGATTATAGAAGATGCCAGATCTAAATCAATAGCAAAAAAAAAAGGAAATGTGACCAAAACATTTACATTTTTAGTTGACTTCCCTGAATTATTATTAAGGTATATTTTACAGCCTCATTGTATGGAAATGTATTACAGAATAATTAATAAACATAAAACCCTGAATAAATACATTTTTTGTTATACGTACCTTTATTATTATTGATTTAGAATTTAATTAGAAAAAAACACAACCCCCCCATGAAAAACATTGTCATCTCTTTAACAATCCCCTACATTTACAACATTTATATTTGTTCAGTTTTGTTCGTGTTTGCTTGGTCTGAAAACAACTAAGTCAAACTTACTTTAGGATCTTAAGACATTTTTATGACACAAAATCTGAGGGTTTTAAACACGACAGCATCTATGGCAGTAACCAAGTCAGCGATAGGGGGGGATATAATGATGTTTAAAAAGTGATAGACAGGCCAAATCTCTTTACTAATAAACAAAACAAAATAAGAACAGTGGGTAGACTCTTAATTTATGTTAATGACAATCAAGCCGCTGGCTGACTATCCTTGAATTTAACAAGCATGATGTCAAGCAGCTGCAATGTCCCGCTTCCTCACAACAAGCCAGCAAACCCATAACAGCCAAAAAGGAAATATTTAATAAAATAAGACAATTTTAAATAAATATATAAGAACTGAATCAAAGCAATAGGGTTTTGACAAGAAAACACTTTTTTTTTTTTTTTTACAATAATTAATTTATTTTATTTTGCGACTGTGAAGCACTTTGTGTGACTACTGTTCTTAGAAGTGTTATATGAATAAAGTTAAAAAAAAATACACGATAATGTTTCTTGTTATAGATCAGAAAATGACGCCAAACCTCTGCATAGGTTGTGGCTTTGGACCTGCTCTCTGTCTGAATTAACATGTGTAAGTGGACAGTGTGTTTGTGGGTCGTATCAAACCAACTGAAGGTGTCTTATATATCAACAAAAACTTTACTGGAAATATTCTTTCTTTTGGGCAAATTAACAGTGAAATTGTAGTTCGCTTTGATTTGAAAGCTCCCGGTGGGACATGAAAGAGAGAATGGGGTGATTCAGAGGTCAGACAATAACACGAAGGTCGAAGGACACACACACACACACGCACACACATAGGGTTTGAAAGGCGATGGAGGTGTTTGTGTTGGGGGAGACAGCTTCTGCCTGGCAAACTAATTGTGATTTCAGATGTGATAACTCCTCTTTTCAGCGTCTCACACACAGACGGCACAGAGTCGACGGCTGAGATAAGACCTTCACCTAGTTGTGTTCCACTGAAGGACACTGGACAATCAGTCACCCATCTCTGTGTGTGTGTGTGTGTGTGTTTGTGTGTGTGCATGTGCGCGTGCGCTACCTGACGTAAAGTGTGCGTTTCTGTGTGGAGCGGAGCGACGTGGAGCTGGAACTGACGCTGCTGGTCATCATCTGTTCCCTCAGGTCATGGATCTTCGCCTCGAAACGACTGTACTCTACAGGCAACACAAGGACACACAAAGAGGAAAGTCAATGTCAAAGCCCAGCAGACTCAGGAGGATACATGTTTCCCCCAACCTGTGCTGTAGACTTTGCTTTTACTTCAACACATCCTGGCTTTAAATTAAATATTTATACAGTAACGCTTTCTATAATCTAGCTGTCATTCCACAATCTGAACCACTGAGTGACAGTGATTTTTCCACTTCAGTCGTCTTTGCTCGGCAGATCAGGCAGAAGAGCAGAGCGTGAGCAAACAGCCAAAAGTGTGGTGAAGGTTCACTCGCACGGATACCCAAATTCCCCACAAACGTCTGAGACACAAGTGTTCAGGGGTGTCATGAAAATTGCAAAAGTTTACTTTCCATTGTTGAGAGCAGAATGGATTTAGCGCTCGATTGCCCTTTTCTCTTCAACAAACACACAACTCCCAATGCACAGGCGCGTACGCACGCACACAGGCATTCACGGATATGTTGGCTCGTCACGTATTGAGCTGTCGACGGATCCTTTACAGCCATAATCTAATAGTCTGTTTGATGTGAATGTTAACCGCTGTTACATCAGGCCTGATGCATGTGGATGATATTACCGACACAAATTTACACACTCTCTGAGTGAGTGAGAAAAACATCTCCAGAATCTCATACAAATGCACTGTGCTGAAAATTAAAAATGCAGTTTGTTTATTTGTGTATCAATTACACACGGGATTGAATGTCAAGTGTGTTAATGATATCGACGCTATAACAAATTACCTTTGATTTAGTGAATTGGCATATTGTAAACTGTTTGAACTATATTTAGCTTATTAGATAAAAAGCTATAGTGGGAATATGTTAATCAGACTTGCTGATCAGGGATTGATCAACTGTTGGTCTAAAAGGAAAATGTATGTATCCATCGGTAGTATATGTACCTGGGTATTAAAGGGGTCATATGATCCAGCTATTTAACATTTTCACATGGTCTCGTTGGTCCAAAAACATTGTATTCAATGTTCATTGGCCCAAATCAAGCTTTTTCTTGATTTTCATCCATTTCAATATTGGATCATAGGAGCTGCATTTAGAATCTGCTGTGTCTGTGTGAGCCGGACTGGCTCCGCCCACACATGCACACTGTGTTGACGTCAACGTCACGGGCAGCCAAGGCAGAGCTTCAAGCCAGACACCACGGCACACCCTCAGAAGTCTAGAGTAGTTCTGCCCTGCCTGGAGGAAACCTGTTTTGGCAGCAGAGGCGGGAGCTTTAACCGGATCCATGATCACACACAGGGATGTTGGACAGAGTCGTGTCACACATTGTGTGTGTTGTTTTCATGACCACAATTGAACTTTGAACAATTTTTGCTCTTTTGCCGAAACACAACATATTTATTGCAAACAAACTGGGATCGAAACACATTTCCAACAGGATGACCAATTAGTTTTTAACTGCATTCTCACTCAGTAGCACAAATTAAATCACACCAACACACATTCATTATTTTTTTTTTTTTCTTTCACAAACCGGATCAGACCCACACAACCTGTACACAAAATGCATTTTTAAGAACTGCACTTTCAGTTTAATTGCCAGGAACAACTGTATACTCATCTCCCTTGAATGGCAAGTAGTAAATTGCCAGAGAGCAACCGGTTGGCCAATCAATGCAAAGTGCAATGATTTGCTCATACACTCAGCACAGCTGCCCTGTGCTTTAGTATCATTCTGCTAAATGCAGAACAAACACTTTAGTTTCTGACCCATTTTGTTTCTAGTGGCCATAAAAATGTCAGTGGGCCTCTTTAATTATAAATGTACATTATTTATGTAAATGAACAAAGTGGAAAAACAAAAGATTTAATGTTTCTGCTGCACAGTTGTGGCCACTGTGACTTTAGTGAACGGTGTCCTGGTAACCAGCAAGCAGCTGACAGACGACTGCAGTATTTTGACTGAGGACGGCTGAACGAGCCACAGATATGTGTAATAAATCCTTACTGACTATCCTCTACTTCGCTTAACACCACACGGCTTCCCAGAAGCCTCTGAACTAATACACAGATGACAACGCTGCTGGCAATAAGCCTTAAAAAGCCCCTGAAAGGAGATGTCCCAATGTGTGTGTGTGTGTGTGTGTGTGTGTGTGTGTGTGTGTGTGTGTGTGTGTGTGTGTGTGTGTGTGTGTGTGTGTGTGTGTGTGTGTGTGTGTGTGTGTGTGTGTGCACATGACCATGTGTACCTCGAGTATGATTGAATTACTCAGGGCTAATTAGATTCTGTTGTCCACAGTAATGGTTCAGGAACACACGCACACACACGCACGCACGCACGCACGCACGCACGCACGCACGCACGCACGCACGCACGCACGCACGCACACACACACACACACACACACACACACACACACACACACACACACACACACACACACACACACACACACACACACACACACACACACACACACACACACACACACACATATTTGTAACCTGCAGTCACTCCGGATCCTGGTATCTTATCGTTTTTTCTTGGCTCTCTAATGAGCCCCCAACTCCCAGATCTCATACGATTTCCTACAAAACGTTAATTAATTTGACACACTGACACAAACTAGCAAGCCATACCGTAGAAACTCACAGCGCTGAAATCACTGAAATAGTCAGTAACTTCATATTTTCAGGCGGCAAGGAATACTTTCCATAAAAAGAAATCAATGGCCATCCTTTCCATTAAATAAAATTTTTTTTTTTTTACAAATAAATGAAAACACATTGGTACTGTATTTATAAACGCTGAGCTGCTGACTCCAGTCTGACATTTCCAGCCATGGTGCATTGCAAAATCACCCAAAATAATTTTTCATCAACATCTACCTTCCTCTGACTTGTTTTCCAACTCGCATTGCCTCAAACCTGCATTAAGGGATTTAAAAAGCGAGGCAGAAGAGAGCAAACAGGTAAACGACTGCGATTAAGCTTATATGTACTGAAGCAAAATCCAATTTGATGCAGGGATATTAGAAATGAAAAACATTTAATCACAGAGTGATTTTATTTGTTTGTGATGTATGGAGGGGGAAAAAAAGTGCTGCAAAAAATGACGAGATGAGATGAAACATGCATTGCCAAAGGATTTCAGTTGTGATCATCTTTTTAAGAGCAAAGCAGTGAAGTTGTACATCGTTGTACTGGTTCAGGTCTTCAAGCTCAGAAGTAGTGTGCGGGCAAAATTATTACAGGAAGAAAACACAGAAATACAATTGCAAGAGAGAATATACACATAGATTTGCTTCATCATCACAATCTTTTACATTGTAATACTTATGAAAGCAAAGGACGTGTATGAGCCAACGTGATAGAAATGTAATGATGTCCATTACAAGACAACACAATCTCAAAACATCACAGATGATCCCAGTAAGTTTGGTCTAGACTTCCGTTAAATTTACCACAACTCTCTCAAAACCCTGAAAAGTTGCCGAAACACTTATAAACAACCCTTAAGCAACGACGTTGCTGGAGGCAAGATGGAACAAGTCATTTAATTACAGTCTGTCTATCTTGACTACCTGTCAACTGTACTCACATGCCCCTGGCAGACAAGCGCAGCCTCGCCGTCCGCGATGTGATGCCGGCTCAACGGCTTTCAAATCAACGCGCGATGGAGCCGTTTGAAGCTCAACAGTCCCGAGATGTGAATGAGAGAGGAGGCAAGAGAAAGAGCTATCCAACACCGGCTCCACGCCGCATTCAGTGTGTGAGAAAGTCACTGTGGAGACATGTGAACGTGTGTGTGTGTGTGTGTGTGTGTGTGTGTGTGTATGTGTGTGTGTGTGTGTGTGTGTAGGTATGTGATATGTGCATGGAGCACAGGGGAAACAAAGTGTGTGTGTATGTGTGTGTGTGTGTGTGTGTGTGTGTGTGTGGGTGTGTGTGTGTGTGTGTGTGTGTGTGTGTGTGTGTAAAATCAGTCCAGCGCTGCTCAGCTGCCAGAGAAACAACAGATGCTAACTCTCTCTCTTTCTAACGCTCTACTATACTCGTCTCTTTCTCCAGCTCTCGTTCACTGGTGTGTTCCTTTTGCTCCTCCCCCCCTTTGACAGCAGCCTGCTGTAGGGCGGAGACACACACACACGCACGCACGCACGCACGCACACGCACACGCACACGCACACGCACACACACACACACACACTCACACACCGCTTCCTTAGGTCAGTCATGCAGGAAGCTGAGTCGATGCCAAGCTCTCCTGCCCTACTTTGGCCAAGGGAATTGGCCTACACACACACGCACATACATACACACACATACACACACACACACACACACACACACACACACACACACACACACACACACACACACACACACACACACACACACACACACACACACACACACACACACACACACACACACACACACACACGCTGAAACTTGACCAAGCATTTTGAATATTGAGTTTTGGGGGAGCTTAAATAACAGCTCAGTTCACATTTCTAAATTGGATTTTCAGTCCATTTCATAGAGAAGCAGCACAATACAGACAATAGTGTTTGTCTTCAGAAGTATAAGAAATTAATCTCGTTCTGGTCTGTATGGTTTCCATTTGTCTGTGACTCCATCTGTCTCTTTTTCTATCCATCTTCTTTTTTTTTTTTTAACCCCCTTTCCCCTTCAGTATGTCTAAACATCGAGCTCCTGCTTGCACACACTTTCCTGGAAATAAAACTTATATCTTGGAATAATAGCAAGACTTACAACTATGTGCTATATGTAAAAGTCCCACACTCCCATAATGCAATCCTAATCTCCCTGTGGGTGATAACACACATGATAAATGACATGATGGGAAGTTTCTGAGTTTAACCATCTCTGTCAACACGCATCAACTCACTGCAGCATTATGAGATTAAGAGCAAGGCAGAGATGCAGGGACAGACAAACAGGGGGAGAGGGTGAGAGAAAGGGAGGAAGAAGGAAAGATAAAACAAGACATAATGGAGGCAGATAGAAAAGGGGAAAGTGAGGAGGAGGAGGAGGAGGAGGAGGAGAGGAAACTGGGAAAAAAGGGAAGGGGGAGGGGAGATGACAGAGACTAATGGCTTTTAGGCTTTCATTCCCTCCCTCATTTACCTCCTCTCCTCTCCTCTCCTCTCCTCTCCTCTCCTCTCCTCTCCTCTCCTCCCAAGAGGAGCATTGTTTCCCCATCCAGCAGCTGGCAGGGACTGTTTCTGCACTGTGCAGCTTCAGCTCTCTAACACAAAACCACTGGAGAGGGGCAGCTCACTTCTTCAGGGTTGTGCTCCGCGCAAAATTACAACATTTTCCTCTCCTATCATCATTTTCTCTCTTTCTGGCTATTTTCAACAGCTTCACTAATTATTCATTGCTACGATGAAGAAAATCGTCATCGCTTTAACAGTTTGACTTTTTAAGTCAAAATGAAGTTGCTCAGAGTTTGTCTTCGTCCAGCGGTTCTGCAATGGACCATTGTTTTGTTTCTGTTGTTTACACAAACACACCACGGCACTCTCTCAGATTCATGTTGTTCCTCTAATTCACAGTTAAGGGCAGTAAATAAGGGAGACAGCAAAGACAAAGAACAAATCTACTTGTTTACAAACACGAATGTGAACAATGCATAATTAAATATAGGGAAGGAAGGGAAGGAAAGGAAGCAAATGCATTTTGCAGTGGTACAAACAATGCAGTACTGGCTGTGTTTGTGAGAAAACTCCACTATACACGCTCACGTCCGAGGTCTTTCTTCCAGATTCCCTTTCCCGTTCCTGAGGGCTTCTACTGGAGGAAATCTAATTTCTCCAAGCAGACAAATAAAAGCTCATTATCTACATCTCCCAGTCATCACGTGGGCTATGCCGGGTTTTATTTATAGGGACGATGTATATCTCGTCACATGAATACATGAGACAGAGAATTAGGTGACAGTGGATGAAAGCTTATATGAGGACACTGTTAGACTTATGAAAAATGCATTTTCTTACATATAAATGCTTACTGATGGGTTATTTGGGCTCACAAGACTACAGAATTACCAACCCAGATTCCACATATGGTAGTGTTTGATTTTTTTAATAACATTACTAGTGAGTGGTTGGTTCTAAATATAGCGGAGCTGGAAGAGGCTCATCTATAATTGAAGCAATACATTAGAGTAATCTATATTGATATTGATTAGCAGATCAGATAACAGGAGAGAACAGAGCAGAGGAGAGTGACAAAGACGAATAAATCAATTAAAGGTTCATAGTCTCCTACAAATTCATTGAATTTAATGAATTTTGTTGTTACATCTGGTTGCCTCAGCCTCATTTTAAAGATGCGGCACCTGGAAAATCTTGATGTGGCCAACTCCTCTTGATGAGTGACGCCTCAAATCCCCTTGATCACAGTTTGTGGGTGGTCGGCCAGACTATTACCACAGGATGGTATGGAAATGGAAGGAGATGAGTAACTGAGAGGAGGAAAACGAATGATAGAAACCAAGAATGAGAGGGGGAGCGGGCTGTGGGGGAAAAAAAACAAAACAAAAGAGCAATATAGTGAAGCTTTAGGAAAAAAAAACCCTCTTTACTGAATATATTCAGTCAAGCATATTTCAACAACACTGTGTGTGCAAGCCCAGAAAATGAGCTGCTGCTAATCTTTTGCACAACTGATGCGTGACACACACACACACACACACACACACACACACACACACACACACACACACACACACACACACACACACACACACACACACACACACACACACACACACACACACACACACACACACACACACACACACAGTGTAATAAGTGTAATAAGCAAGCTAACAGAAGTGAAGCTAATCCTCCCGACATCACCTCAGTATTACAGCTGACAGACGCCGCCTCTGTGTGTGTATGTGTGTGTGTGTGTGTGTGGGTGTGTGTCATGTGTGAGTGTGTGTTCATGCATGCGACAGTTGTGTGTAATCCCAATGACTAATACTGCCGTCATCCAGCAGGCATTACAAGCCCACATCAGGAAACTTACAGGCACAGTAGAGTATCACGAGTAAAGGTCAGCACTGGGACTTTTATTTATTTCTTCAGTAAATTAACTGATATTTCCTTTCATAAGGCCGACAGCTGGAAAAGTCAGCGACACGATGGCAGTTAAAGTAGAAAGGTTTACTAATTTAATGATTAGCTGTCAGAGAAAATGACTATTTCTAGTAAATTGAGCACAGTGGCAATCGTGGTGGTACAGCCTCACTTGGACTGTTGTTTGAGAAGAATATGTTTGATGAGTTAATAAGCCTGTTTGCAGTAAAGAAAAAACAACAACATTTTTCTAAACAGCAAAGTTATTATCACTCAGGATTCATGATATTAGATTAAATTAATTAGACTGCAATGTGTTGACTATTGCACAAACAATATGATCTGCAATAAAACAGGTTGATGAAGTGAATGTCAGTTGATTTGTTTTCCTTCAAGCTATACAAACAACATTTTTATGATTCTACCACAATGATCCACACTTTTATTTTTGAACTTGCTTTTATTTTTTGAATTTGCACTGCACTGTGCATGGAGATAATCACAGTTAATTCTGCCGTGGCAATATGTATATTGATATGCCCATTGTGATGAAGGAAACTAATACTTCATACTGCGACTCTTCTTAAAGCATCCTTATGCCTTAAAACTGCAAGGGAACTTAATCCAAGGCAATCTTACAATCATACACTATATGTTAAAACTGGAAATACAGTTTTACAAATCAAGTCCAACATACAGGTCTTCATTTTGTGTCAGTTTTGTCTCACCTGAAGATTTTGAAGCTACTAATGGTCATTTGCATTGTGCATATTATAAAGAAGAAGTCGACTGATCTCTAAGTATATGGATATATTCACACTGCCAGGTAAAGGTTGCCACCGTGATGATGTGTAATATTATCATCATAATATCATGTGTTAGTACTTTTGCTTTGTTGAATCATACCGCTGTACATCCTGCTCAATCAACAATGTGACTATACTTACTTTCCTCTTCCCCTCAGAAGTGTGATCACTGGCCTTGGCTTTTCTAATTAGATCTTTGCTGCTGGAAGATTTATACCCCGAACGTCCTCTGACATCCTCAGTGCTATTGCCAAATTGATTTACTTTGTCTATGACCTTTTGCACTGAAACTCACTTGAGTGATTGTTACTCTCTTGCTTAAGTTGTATCCTGCATGATGCACTTTGTCTTTATCAATGGTTGGCACGCATACTTTCAAGCATAAATAACTTTTCTGTTTGTATACTCGCTTGTCACAATACACAAACAGTTGCTCTCCGGTTAAATTGAGGAGGTAGAGTCTTTCCAGTGCTGTCAGTCTCTCTCACATGTCGGTCCTACATTCTGTGGTTTATAGTGTACATCAACTGTCTGTTCTCATGTGGCGTCTTCATAAAAATTAAAGCGGCGTAGGATAATGTCAATAATACAGATAACTAAAGAACAACAAAATTATGTATTTTAACATAAAACATTGTCACGGATCAAAGCATGAGAAGCTCATTAGTCCGACTTATTTAGGGATTTTCTGTGTATGAGACACCAACCAATCCACTCGCCTCCACCCATTGTCAGTATCACTTCATCGGCGGCTGTTTCTCAGCTGGTAGAACGGGTTGTTTCTCCCAATGGACGGATTGAACAAATGAGAATTACACCCGGACTGATCACCAGGGCAAACACAAAGGCAGACTCACATTCACAGGCTGGTGCACACGGCTCAAAGGCATGTTTTTGGACTGTTGCAGGGAAACGAAGGGGGGGGCAGCACAGGCAAACTCCTCATAGAAGCCACATCATTTTCTTACTATGAGGTGAGAGTGCTACCCAGTGTTTCCTGAACAGTATGTCATGTGTTATTGAGACAGAATTATGTTAAGTTTGTTAAATTAGAAGGAGAGGAGTGAATACGGTTTGACTTCCTCCTACTCCTTTTCATTCATGCAAATGTAGAGACTGCGGATTCTGTTGTTTCTATTCTTTCCTTTTTTATATTTGAAATAAAGATTCATTAAACTTTGTCTAAACATTCTGGGTTTTTGTTTTAAACCTAAAACTGTCAAGCCTTGAAAGGCCATTATTATTATTATTATTTATTTATGTATTTTTTTAAACATTAAGACTTGAATAATAACATTTGTGAAAATGCATTTATGTTTCATTACACTCTACAGGTCAACACTCTGCAGACACCTATAAATAATACAAATGTGGTTAACCAGGGTTTTGCAGAGTATTTCAGGACATGAACATCAGTGTTTCTTATACTCAGTTGTGACAGCTTTGTTTGACACCTTTCATACAATGTGCTCAGCCTATAAACATAAAACACATGACTGGACAAGTCAACACAGCACTGCTCAGTTCAATAGACTGGACAGAATTTATTCTATTGTGTGTTTTGTTACTCAAAAGAACACATTACCTACATGCTGCAATTAGATTTTCTGAAATATCAGAATATTTGCCTTATCTCAGTAGAAAGCACACTTCATTAATCCCCTTGGGGGAATTCCTGCTCTGCATTTAACACATCCTATTCATAGCACACCTAAAGTACATACTGTAGTAAGAGCAGTGGGCTGTCACATTACGACAGCCCGGGAGCTGATGGGGGTCAAGGACCTTGCTCAGGGACCCATGGTGGTGATCTGCCGGGTGTGGGATTCAAACCTGCAAACCTTCGATCACAAGTCGACTTCTATACCCTTTAAGCCACTGTTGCCCCAGACATGGCTATTCTTTAGTGTCGTACTCAGCTGTCAAGTTAATCTTCATCCTAAACATCCAATCGTTGAACAATTTTTAACCATCAAAGATTTATGGAAACTCTCCGGCATAATTGGGGGAAAAAAAACAAAAACCCCTAACAATTCAATAAAATACAAAAGAAAATTTGCCAAACTTCCGAGTAAAAGGGAGCTGAAGGAAAAATACATCTATGTAATCTGGCCCTTTTGTCAAACAATTAGTTTACAATAAACATTAAAAACAAACAGAATGACTATGAGTCTGAGAGGTTGGCACAGCCACTTTCACTCATGTCAGATCTTTTCCTCAACACTATGATACTTTTTATTTGTTTGTGCTTTAATAATGTGCTGGTTTTAATCACACTTTTTAATCCTGTGATTTAGATTCTTTTGATTCCTTCTCTACACTGTTCCATAACTTGACCCCTTTTACTGAAATCTAACGCTCCATTAATTTGGTCCTAAATCTTGGAAATCTCTGTTCCTTTTAAGTTATACTTAATTTCTCTTTTTGCAAATCTGTTCAGGACAACTGTAGTTCACAGTCAGTGGGACCACAGTGATCTCTCTCTCTCTCTCTCTCTCTCTCTCTCTCTGTACCAATATTCACCTAAGCTACTGCCGTGAGGCACGACGTATAAAATCACACTGACTTGGAACAACATTTGCAAGAAATCTTTCATTTCTTCTGCAAAATTTCTCCAGAGCAACATTGAACACAGTTTATATTTTTGCTTTATTTGTAATTGTCATGGCTGTAATTTATTTGTTAAGTATTAGTACCACAATCGAACATGTGCATCTTCTGGTCCAAAAGCCTCTCCTGGACTTGCATCCATGAGTTCACCTAAAATAGCCTAAAATGTGATGAGGGACGCCTGCAGCACTAATGCAGCATGAAGACGTTTCACAGGCAAACGCACTCCATCTGCTGTTCTTCAAATAAACACAGATCTATATCTGCTGCATCAGCTTAAATCAACCGTGTCTCTAAACGCTGACACACTCACGCGCACATACACACACGCACATGGAAGTAGTTCTTAAAGTAGCTCTGTGTCGTGCTGCACTGTTTGGCTCCAGCCGGCACCATATTTAATATAAATAACAGGAGGAGACCTGCACACAGACACTTTTCCTCTCCTGGTGAAAGTTGTTATGAGTTCCTCTCTTATTGGCAGGAAGAGTGTGTGTGAAACAGAGGGAGCGCTGCTGGTCACCGCATGCTAACGCCACAGGACTGGGACACACACACACACACACACGCACACGCACACGCACACGCACACGCACACACACACACACACACACACACACACACACACACACACACACACACACACACACACACACACACACACACGCACACACACACACACACACACTGGTGCTCAGCATGGACAGAAGGTTTGATGTGGGGTTCATTCAAAAGTCACTAATGAGGTCTGGACAAGTCACGACACAGAAGAGTCTCTAATGGGCTATTTTCAGAAAAGTGAAAGCCTTGCGACCTCTGTCAGAGACCAGACGGACAAAAACATAAAGCGTGCTCCACTGCAGATTCCACCATAAATACATATGAGGCGGAGCGGCACTAAGCCAATCAAACAGATCATATAATAGTCAAATACCAACAGAGCAACATTTTCTAGCAACGGTTCAACAATAAAACCAGATTTTCAGTTTGGAGTTTGATGGGTCAGCCGGACTTTTGTGTCCAGTCTGTCTTCGTCCCAGAATTAATTTTTTTTTCATTTAGCCGGTGACTTTTCATTGTCTGGTGACCTGAGCTGTGCACATTGTCCTGCTAGCTGAGACCCAACGTCCTCTAACCAAAACACATTTAGTTCGTTTAAGAGTAGAACATCTGCTGTTGTTGTAAGCAAACGCAAGAAGAAGACACAAGTGTTGGGCTCCTCCTTCAGGAGCTGTCCAAACATCTGGGAGCTGTCCGTGGTTCTGATCTTCAGATTCTTGACGCCATTACCAGGTTTAACTGATGACATGAGCATTCTTCTATTCACGGTGCTGTAATCTCAACAACATTTTATTTGTTATATTTAAAAGTTGACAGTGTCATTTGATTTAGGTCGCACTGAGGGTCCTTGTAGAAGATGAAGAACCCCAGTGTGACGTTGTTATTGTGTGCTGCTTGTCTACATTTCATTCAAATGCAGTTTATTTTACACAATTGGGGCAGTGTGTAACATGTACTTGACTGACGTTTGACTGAAAAAAAGCTTATTTTGAATTTGATCTATTTGAAATCATTAAATGTGAATCAGCCACATTTTCCCGAATTACAATAATATTCAGTGCAGAGCGTTCAGGGATATATGCTGAATCATTTTATTCACTAATGTAGTTTGTAAAATGTAACCTCTCATTGTAATCCAGACGTAATGGATAGAGTTACAATACACTAGCATGGTTAAATTTCACTACAGGCTTGTCTTTTCTGGGTTTGGTTATTTTCCCTTTTTGCTCAGAATTGATTCTGCTTTTGTGCGAGGAAAGAAACTCCAGTGAGGATCATCAGTGAACTACACTTTCCTGGCTTCGATTAGAATTCACAATCCATACATCACAGCTTTTGTGAATTCAGAATCCATTCATCATGGTCAGTGTGATGTATGTATTAATTCAACAATTGCGTGCTACTTCAATGAGATTCTAGGAAATTTGCATACTGTAGCTCATGGGGAACTTCATTAGGCCCTGACAGTGTCCTCCACTTCCTAATGCATTTTGCCCAGCGATGGTATGAAGTGAGCTTATATCAATTTAGCCAGCACACTATTTGATGGGCAATCTGGGCCAAATGTTAATTTAAAAGGATAATGGTGATGCACCACTTCAAGGTGCTGGATAAAACTCCGGAAAACTGCAATACAGTATATTGTGTTTATATTTTTGTTAGAGGTGATCTACCATATGCTTCCAAACAAAGCTTCCAATGTAACGAGCGTCATATGACACTAACAAAAGAATCGATTGCTACCGAAACCTTCCACTCTGAATTGGTGGTTTGATTCAGTTAGAAATGCATTTATTCACGTCTGTCTGACCTGTTGCTCTTCCTCTTTCTTCTTGATGACAAAGAGTTCTCAAAATTGAATTTTAAATGGATCTTTGCAACATCAACCCTTCTTCCAGCCTCTTAACAAACAATCGTAGAACAAGGTACCTGTTTTAATTACTTTAAACCTGCAATATTAAATTACTGAACAGTTTTTAATTTCATATCTCACAAATTACATTTAATTTTGAAAGAACAGTTTGAGGAATTGCAATCTGATGTGTAATACCTCACCATTAAAACACTGTTACAGTGTTACACTGAAAGAAAGAAAAATACAGGATGAAAGTTTAATTCAGGCAAACCACCACATTTGATGAAATGTTCCAGTTTTTAAAGCCAATTCATACATTGATAAAGTATCACACAGCTCATGTTGCTCATCTGTGTTCTGTGCTGAGGTCCCTCACCAGGAGAACATCCCACTAGCTCAGCCAATCAGCACTCATAACCTGGTTACCAAGGTTACAGCGCTCTCAGTCACTCCCATTAGACACACATCCAGGATTGATGGTGTCTGCTGGGACCTACAGTGGCTGCCTCTGTACAAGTCCCTGTTGCGAGGATCAACCTGGGGGTCTTACCTCAGGAGAGGGGATGTTTTGTCTTGTTCTCACTTTGTCCTGGGCCCTGAAGTTCAGACTTGTCTCATTTAAATCTGATTTAGATGTGTATACTTGTTTCACACCAAAGACACCAAAGCTATAAAGCATTGCAGAGCCATTCATGCTGTAACTCTCCACTCTTGCAAGAAACACCTTAAATAATCTGGCATCACACATTGTGCTTATTTACCCACGCAGGATAGATAATCATAGTTTCAAATGTGTGTGTTTAATAATGTTTACACCTTGCGGTCCCTGTATTTACATTAAAAGTGCCGCATATTCAGAGCCCAGAGGACATGATCAAAACAGCGCACATCAGAGTAGCCAATAATGGAATGAAAACAGAGGGAACAGCAATGCGAAGAGGAATACAAACTTGCAATGTCAGCAACAATTACGCATTAAAGAAACTGCAGTGTCTCACTCACATGCAGAGAACTATACTATATTGTCTCCCTGCTTTACATTTTGTTTTTTGTACGTCTCTTGAGTCTGCAGGGATCAATTTCGTGTGGAGAGGCACTTATATGCACAGAAGCATTTTCTCAGGAGCTCCATTGCGAACATAACACACTATTCTCTCCTTACCATATCTCTACAAAGATGGATAATGTTTCTGAGAAGAGGTTGCAGACTAAAACAAGTCAATGGTACAATAATATAAAAGATTGTAAAGCAATTTGAAGGTTTATTTGAGGGCTTTCATTTGGTTGGTATTATTTGAGAGTGGCAATGTATTTTTACCTTGGAAGACCTAAAAGCACATAGGAGAGCATATTTCTTGCCTATGAGCACACTTTATTTGGTATGATACATTTTGTCCAGATGAGCAATTCTTACATTCTAACTTAGAACAGAAAAAAAGTTTCTGAAGCTACTAAATAAACTGGACATGTGGTGAACTTATTTGACTAACTTATTAACATGTTTAATCTGTTGTGTGTGGAAACAGCATTAGCATGTGGGTTTGTTTTCTGGGTGAAATACCAATCATGGAAAAAGTTGTGGTTATAATTACCATTATTAACAGATCATTAACTGTATATTCTGGCAATATGACTGATGGTTAAGATTAGGTTTAAGGGTGAGGCCATGCTTGCAAAATTACCCTTGGACAAGTGCAGCTGTGTTGATAATTCCTACATTTCAGACGCAGCACAGACCATCACATTACTTGTAAAGAAGCACATACGTCTTAAAGTTCTACATTTATGTGTCTTGGTTATGTAACGGACATGTTAATCAGGGTCCTAACAGAGACACATTTTTCAGTGTGCGTAAATAGAATATCTGTCAATACATGTGTCCAGAAAAAATGCATTTGAATCATATCTTTTCTTTCCATTAAATAATGTTATGCAGAGATTGACAGATTAATCTGTATATTACGTAACAGATAAAAATGGCTGATGGTTTTAATCTTCATACAATCTGCCCACACAAAATCACATCTCTAAAGAAAAACAAAACAAAAACAAAAACCTTCTGCCCACACAAGCTGGGTTTTTTTTTTTTTTTTTGCGTGTGTTTTTTTTTATCAACAATCTTGCCTGGCAACGTCCTAATGCTATGCCCACAAGTCACTGCCACATATTATTCAGGACAAAAAGTACAAACACGACTGCCATATCTTCGCACACTCTGAAATAATCTGTTAAATTTCACCAACTTTTCTGTCAAGCCAAAATATGATTCTGTCGAGGTGTCTTCAAATTGACGTTATCAAACAGGTGACTGAATGTAAATGACATATCTGCAGTACTCACCCTCGGGTCTGTACTGCGCTACTATGGTGACGTTCTGTCCGGCGTTCTTCAGAGCCGCGGCTGCCTGCTCGTGTGTCGCACTGGACAGGTCCACCCCATTGACCTATGCATACAGACACACAATATTGGAGCCCAGCAGTGATCAATACTAATAAATGTAAACTGAGATGGGGGAAAAATGATTAAAAACACAGCACGACTCAGTGGGTCGATAACTCAAAACGTGTAGAATTTGTGTGCATTGAGACTGTCTGTTCCACGGATGAAAATCATTCGATGTCAGTCTCTGTGCGCACAAACACATAAAACTGCGATCCAGCAGGGATTTTCAGCATGTGAACGGTCTGAGGATTTAAACCTCCTTAAGTCTGAGGGAAATTAAACCATATTTCATCTCAATGGAACACACAAACAGCTGCAAAACACATTTTACCTTCCAGCCTCTCATGGCCACTGACTGGGAATGTGTGATGGTTTGATTAAATTCTAATTCACTGTCAGCGCGCTGTGTTGGTTGGAAAACTGACAAATAGAAAATATTTGGAGTTGTTTAAAATGATCATTTTGAAATACCAATCATGTATAGAGACAGATACACACGCACACACGCACACACACACACACACGCAGGGGCCCATAATGACAATAAGAGAAAGAGAAAGGATAATTCCCTTACTAAACTGACTCTGCTATGCAGTAACCCAAATAAAACAATACAAAAAGTCAATCACAGTAATGGTCGCTGTAGTTGCTTTATATTTTGCGATGAAGACGTACCGACATAATTCGGTCTCCCTTACGAAGTTCGCCACATAGATCAGCTGGACCACCGGCAAGAATGAAGGAAATAAAAATTCCCTCCCCATCCTCTCCTCCTACGATGTTAAATCCCAGACCAGTAGAGCCCCTCTGCAGCACCACCCGTCTGGGTTCTCTGCAAGAAAAACATCAAAAAAATGTATTAATTAATTAAAAAAACCAATACACACACACACACACACACACACACACACACACACACACACACACACACACACACACACACACACACACACACACACACACGCACACACAAATCAAATCAAATCGACACATTACATCAGGATAATCTGATTTTAAGCATTGATTACATTATTTTTATGCATTTTGAAGGATTTGATCAATTAAGAGAAGTGATAAAAGCCTAAATCTATCAGTGAATGCAATGAATGAAAATGGATCTCTGCAGTCTTATTGACCAGATACTGTCCAGTGACATACTTCTATTGTCATGGCTGTATGAGGAAAAGAATCTGACATTATTAGTCTTCACCATCTTGACCAGCAGATGTCAGCGTTGCACTTTCTTGTCTCTATGGCAGTCGGCGTTATTCCTGCTATTTCTTTATCAGATCTAAAACTGTTTGCAACTCTTAAAGCTGTGGTAAGAAAACTACATTTATCCAAGTCAACAGTGGCGAAATGTGTGAAAGCCACTGTTCAGTGTGAGGTTCAGAGCACGACTGTTGTGTGCTTTCACTCCACTTTGTGGGGCCAAACGCTGACCTATAGTGCCTGCATGGAAACGTATTTGTGATCTATCAAAAATCCACATACTTTCATTGTGATGTTGGTCAGTTTATGTAATTGTATTAAAACAAAAAACCCCGTGTTATGTAAAAGAGGCTGCACACACACTGAAGCACACGCTGCACAAGAGCTGCTTCTTTAAAAGTTTCAATCAAACAGAAACTTTAAAGATTGATACTTCGATACATTTTAGAATTCAAGCTTTTTGTTGTTGTGTAATTCAGAACTGTAGTTTATATGTAGTGAAAAAAAGTAAACCTACATTCAATCAGAGCAGATTTTTTTGGTGTTTTTTTTAAGCAGAGTTGCTAAAGTATCACAACTGCAAGCACACAATGATTGAAATATGTCAGTTTATATGTTACTGCTAAAGCTGGCACAGAACAAAGTTATATTGGGGTATTTGGATTTGTAATATTACCCCTAATGACACAAAATTATATCGGATTTAGCAGCATTTGGTCAAAATCAGTTTTTTCCTCAAAGACAGTGTTATCATTGATAGGAGCCTCAGCTCCATATATGATATAGGAGCCATTCAATGAAACTACTGGTTTGCTGATTTATATATAACTTTTTAAAGTTGTTTTTTGTTTCTTGCATTTCTCAATATTTTAACTTGTCTGCTTATTGACTTGACTTAAGATTGTTGGTGGTGTTTTTGTAAATAATTCATCACTCTAAAATACTTGATAAATGAAAAGAAGTCCCAGTGAAAAAAGGTTTTACACATATAATACAAGAGAGAGATGTCCTCACATCAACTGGCCCCAGTCAGAGTTTAGGCTTACTAACTCACCTCAGTGACCTCAACTCATAAAGTTACAGTATCAAGAACAAATTCTGAAAAATGTTCATTCAGTTTGATCTGGGAGAGAAAAGTCACAGTGTAATTGTCTAAAGGTTGGTCTCCAACAGCTTCCTTTTGCGAGGAGTGAACTATTCATCTGTCTAACATCTTAATCTAATGGCTGTGTGACTGAAAAATAATTTCATTCATTTAGTTTAGCTCCTTTATAACTTCCTGAAATGTTGACCCTTTATGAGCCTGCACACACATTTAACTACTGAAGTTGGACATTTTCCCAAAACCAAGACTGAAAATCAGACATGACCAACCGTCAACAGGAGGTCAAGTCTGCAAAATCTGTAAGTTCTTACACTTAACTGTAAAAAAAATTATTAATTGCAGTTCATTTTAAATTTCTTCTATATGTTATTCTTACGCTCTTAAGACATTTCAATATTTATTTTCATTTTCAGGCTCTCACCACACTACCATGTTGTTGCTACCTTTAAGAAAATAATGTGAAGTGATGTTGATGATATTGATGATTAATACCATGATAAATACTACGAGTACCACTACTACTACTACTACTATGAATAATAATAATAATGTGCACAATGTTATATGTAATGTTATATGGTTATATATAATGTTATATGGTTATATATAATGTTATATATAACACTAAAAAACACGTTTTTAAAACCCACAGATTATCACAGTATTCCAAATAGCTTAAGGAGACACACACATCAACCTCAAATTACGCGTTCAGATCTCTATTAGCCACGACTTATACTGCATAAATGTAAGATAAAAAGTCCAACACACTTTTAAGCAATGGCCTATTTGATAATGGAAAAGATTCGCTACACTACAAAAGGTGTGCTCAGAAATGTTAAATTAGTGGCGATCTTTTATAACTTAATCAGAAAAAAGATATTGATATTGTCCTGGAAATATTACCTCTTATCTCAGCCTGCATATTTACTATTTGCAACTCTATTGCCTTGTTTTTTAGTTGGTCTTATGTTAATCTTTTTCCCAATCTTCTATCTTTCTATTATTTTATTTTCTCATTTCATGTTTTATGGAATTTATATACATTTATTTGTGAAACGTTTGATCAATGAACGATATAGTAACACTGTATTAATGTATTAACTCATTAATGGGGCTCTGTTGCAGGAAGCACAGGAGAGGTTACATTGTATTTATTCAATATGATTGTAAGCATTCCAATTTGTCTATTTGTCAAAATTAAAATAAAACACATTTGCACTGACTGATCGCAATGTGTCTAAAAAGAAAGGATGACAGAAGAATTTTCAGAGACAGAGAAGGGCAGATGTCAAAATGAACACTCTGCAGTCCGACTGAAGCTTATCAGATTTATGATAATCAAAGCGCACTGATTGGCCCAGAGCTGTATGACGAAATCAGTCATGTTCTGGTAACCACGGTGATGCCAGTCGAGTGACGAGGGCTGTTATAGGCCATAATCCCTCCATTAAAATGGATTAAAGACAGTGGAGCAGCATAGAGAGTGTCTGTGTGTGTGTGTGTGTGTGTGTGTGCGCGTGTGTGTGTGTGTGTGTGTGTGTGTGTGTGTGTGTGCGTGCGTGTGTGTGTGTGTGTATGTGTGTGGCGGTAAAAGGCAGATGGCTCTGCAAATTTTGTCTGCCGTGTACACTCAGGCCACATATGGACACACACACACACACACACACACACACACACACACACACACACACACACACACACACACACACACACACACACACACACACACACACACACACACACACACCAGCAGCAGCAGCAGCAGCAGAGCGGGAATGAAGCCCTGAGGTCAGACGGTGTATTTCGGTCTCTCTAGGACTCAGTTTGATCAAATAATGTCACAGGCCTGTTTGAGGGCAACTAATAACCTCTGATAGGCACATGAGGGGAGCCAAAAAGGAAAGGCCAAGGACAAAGAAGAAAAAAAAAGACCTGCTTGATTTATAGAATTACAGATTTATAGAGTCATTCTATCTGGTCAAAAGAAAACACAGGAAGAAGCTGAAACAGAATCAATTCACTCCTGTCATAATGGCTGGAAATGTCTCTCTTGGTGAAGATTCACATCATTTCAGACCCTCAAAGGTTTAATATAATGTCCCAAAAAATGTGACTGATTGTTGACTGGCTGATTCACTGAAATATTTCCACATTGTCACGTCGTTAAATCCAAATCCAAATTAATTTATCAAAGTTCTCAGGAGCAAAAACTGCCATTATTATTGCAGTTACACAAGCAAGTAATACTTCCATGTACACACACACACGCACACACATATATATATATATTTTTAAAAATTGCCCTCTCGCCCTCCGCGGGCGGTCACCTGGTTTTCTATTCCAAGCTCGGGTCCTCTACCAGAGGCCTGGGAGCTTGAGGGTCCTGCGCAGTATCTTTGCTGTTCCAAGTACTGCACTTTTCTGGACTGAGATGTCCGAGGTTGTTCCAGTAGCCACTCCTCCAGTTTGGGGGTTACTGCCCCGAGTGCTCCGATTACCACGGGCACTACTGTCACCTTCACCTTCCAAGCCTCTCCAGCTCCTCTCTGAGCCCTTGGTATTTCTCAAGTTTCTCATGTTCCTTCTTTCTGATGTTACCATCACTTGGTATTGCTACATCCACCACCACGGCTTTCCTCTGCCCTTTATCAACCACCACGATGTCTGGTTGGTTCGCCATTACCATCCTGTCTGTCTGTATCTGGAAGTCCCACAGGATCTTGGCTCGGTCATTCTCCACCACCTTTCTCCCACTGTGACCTTGGGGTTTCCAGACCATACTCCGCACAGATGTTTCGGTACACTATGCCAGCCACTTGGTTATGGCGTTCCATGTATGCTTTCCCAGCCAGCATCTTGCACCCTGCAGTTATGTGCTGGATTGTCTCAGGTGCCTCTTTGTACAGTCTACACCTTGGGTCTAGTCTGGTGTGGTAGATCTGGGCTTCTATGGCTCTGGTGCTCAGAGCCTGCTCCTGTGCAGCCAGGATGAGGGCCTCTGTGCTGTCCTGTAGGCCAGCCCTCTCTAGCCATTGGTAGGACTTCTTGAGATCAGCCACTTCAGTTAAGTTCCGGTGGTACATCCCATGTAGGGGCTTGTCCTCCCATGATGGTCCCTCTTCCAGCACCTCTTCATCGTCTGAGACTTTGGTTGAGTATGTCATCCATTGGAGCCCTGTCCTTGATGTACGTATGGAGCTTGGATGTTTCATCCTGGATAGTGGCTCTCACGCTCACTAGTCCTCGGCCTCCTTCCTTTCGGCTAGCATACAGTCTCAAGGTGCTGGATTTGGGATGGAACCCACCATGCATGGTAAGGAGCTTTCGTGTCTTAACATCCGTGGTCTGTATCTCTTCCTTTGGCCACCTTATTATACCCGCAGGGTACCTGATCACTGGCAGGGCGTATCTGTTTATTGCCCTGGACTTGTTCTTGCCATTGAGCTGGCTTCTTAGGACTTGCCTCACTCGCTGGAGGCATTTGGCCGTTGCCGCTTTCCTTGTTGCCTGTTATTGTTCCTTCTGGGAGTGAGACCCCTTCAGTGACAGACTACCTTGCCTCGCTTTGTTAACATCCTACACAAGCCCGAATGACATCCCAATGTCATTGCTGTAGTTCCTGGTGGTGTGGATCAGGGAGTCTATGTCCCGTTTGCTCTTGGCGTACAGCTTGATGTCATCCATGTAGAGGAGGTGACTGATCGTGGCCCCGTTCCTGAGGCGGTATCCGTAGCCTGTCTTGTTGATTATTTGGCTTAGGGGGTTCAGACCTATGCAGAACAGCAGTGGGGACAGCGCATCACCTTGGTATATGCCACATTTGATGGACACTTGTGCAAGTGTGCAACCATTGGCCTCGAGGGTGGTTTTCCACAACCTCATTGAGTTTGCAACGAACAGCTCCAAGCATTCAGTGATCCATGTGTGTGGCATTGAGTCGTAGGCTTTGCAATCCAGGCAGTGCACAGGTTGGTATTACGGGACCTGCAGTCTTGGGCGACTGTTCTGTCAACTAGGAGCTGGTGTTTGGCTCCTCTGGTATCTCTACCAATGCCCTTCTGTGCTTTGCTCATGCATTGATGCATGTGCCCACTTATCTTAGCCGCGATGATGCCTGACATGAGCTTCCATGTTGTGGAGAGGCAGGTTATTGGCCGGTAGTTGGACGGGACTGTACCTCCTTCAGGATCAGGATTGTTCGCCCATAGTTGCTCTTATAGCCAAGCATCTCTAGGATCATTGCTGCTGAAGTGTATATCAGCTCATCAGCTCAAGCTGTGATAGCAGTTGCCGTTTGTGGATGTTGGAACACTGAGTTACGAGTTGTTTCGTGGTCATCTGTGACTGTGGGTTTCGAAGTAACCATTCATTTTCACTCATGGTATGAGGTAGGCAGTAGCGTGAAGGGTCTTGCCCAAGGACCCACTGGATGCTGTTAATTGCTCAGTGCCCCAAGCAGGAATCGAACCAGGGTCTCCCGTGTACCAGTCCGTTGCCTTGCCACCTGAGCTATCCAGCCACTTCATATGTATATATATACATGTATAATCTTGTAAAGATTACAAATGTGAGAACATGTTTTCCTCTACAGGCAGCAGTGAACAACACAAACATAGTGAGCTTCCTTCCAATTTGTCAGGTCTCACCTGGGGACATCCTCGTCTCCAGTCATGGACCTGGGCAGCGGTGAGTATCTGGGTGTGGTCAGAGGGGCGGGGCTTACGGACTGACTGCCACCACTCATGTAGGGACTTATATGATTGTCCTGGTGTGGAGAGTACGCTGTGGAAAAACACACACACACTCTTCAGAAAAAAAAATGTGACCACACTTGATTATCCTTCATCCTCATATCCTCGCTATTAAAATAGATGTGAAATTAAAAGAACTGCAGGTATGAACTGAGAAAAGAGAAGACAGCATGGTATGTCCTGTTGATGAAAGTGTCAGATTGAGAGCAGCAATAAATAGCATGTGGTTTGATAATATGTTGATTTGGAGAGATGACAGGTGGCTGTAATCCAGCGGACTAAATTTACCCAGCCTGATAAACAGATTTTTATATAACAAACTGTCTGGGAGATGCGATAATAGAATATGTATCTATTGCTAACGTACATTTCAATTTATCTTTCAAAGCTTTGGAAAGAATCTGAGTGTTGGATTGAAACCAATAATGCAAGACCACAATATCATCATGGTTTTCTTAAGTATCACTTTAAGATTTGTGCCATATTATTTCTGATGTCAATGGAACCAGAACGTTATACCACACTCTATAAACCTCTACAGATACATAACCACACTTACAAATTATAGCCTGTATATACAATTGCAAAAGCATATATTCCTAAAAATTTTGTACATATGAAACTGAAAATAAAAAAGGCTCTTCAATAGGACAGGGTTCTCAAATGATATAGTGATATAAACATAATAATATAAACACAACAACAAATTCAAGTGTTATGACAACTTAGAAATAATGTAAATTATGTTTATTCTCCTATTAAACATATTTGTTGCCAACAGTCTGTCTTTATAGTCAAACTAATACCTGAGCGATGTTGATAAAAACAAGGTTGTTGTAGACAATTTATCCAAACTGTTTATTAGGAGACTTGCTACAATGACTGTGACCTGAGTAGGCACATGCAGGTAATGGAGATATATTCAATTCACCAGTTACATTTGATCGTCTCCAAAATACTCCCAAAAAAGTGTTAAAGGGGTCCTTTTATAATGGTTTTCCGAGAGTACTAATCGTCCCCATACCTGGAACGACGCCCCAGAAGTGAATAAAATCTGTCTTCTCTCTGCCTGGCTTGTTTCAGTTTTTAAAAAGTGTGTTGCTCCAAGCAGCCAATCAGAAATCAAAACCTATATAGTGTCATTGGGGGTTCAGCCAATCACAATAAAGGTAGGCTCCTCCCCTTTGACTCCTCCCACAATCAGGAAGCTCTGCTCTGGCACATGGCATCACAAGAGGAAGTACATCCTCCTCTTCCCAAGATGGGCATGTGTGGGCGGAGCCAGTCCAGCTCACACAGACACAGCAGATTCTGAATGTAGCTCCTATGATCCAATATTTAAATGGAGGAAAATCAAGGAAAAGATGGATTTGAGGCAATACACTTTGAATATAATGTTTTTGGACCAATGAGACCCATTATTAAGTGTTGAAAAGCTGTATATGTTTTCAAATTAGTCCTGCGTGTGGTGTGTAATGTAGAATCATCAGTAAGGAGACACTAGAAACATGAAGGGATGAGGTCCTCCAGAGATTTGCAAGCTCTTACCTGAGAAGTCTTGTGAGCCCTGAATTGAAAGCTATTGTGTTGCTGCTCACAATTGTTGCAGCATTTTGGCAGTTCAACATTTGGCAGAGCACTAAAGTGGATCTTTGCCATACTGACCGATGAGCAAATTTTAATTAATTTATCATACTTGTCTTTGCACTCACAGTTTGTAACATCAGGTGGAGGAAAGCTGTCGTTGATAAAAAGCGAGGTGTGTTTGGCCACACGGAGGTACACGACATCAGGGGTGGACTTCAGGGCAGCCACGGCCTCCTCGTGAGTTACCTCTTCCAAACAGGAGCCATTTACCTGCAGGTAAGTCATAAGTGAAATATTAGTACCCTGTTGGAGCCCACTAGAATGGTGCATGTATAACAACAGGAACAAAGTCGATATTGCTAGGCTCCACAGGTGGTACCTGATCTACTCACAGTGCACAGAGGATCAGCATTGCAAAATAACACACATTATCCATTTAATGGCCTCTGCCTTCATGAATATGGAAGATGAGGAGAGTCTCCAAGATCGTGCAAATTTATATTGTAATAGATTAATGCACAATGTGAAAACGTTTGCATTGTTTCCGATAGTGTTTTTTGTTTGTGGACTATATCGTCAGATATGTTTTGATTTGAACCTCCAATTTTGAATTTGTGATGAACATTGCTTCATCCAAGTTTTTCTTTTTTTTAAATTTCAATGTATTTGCCATAAAACTCAAATACAATCAACAATGTGCAACTGTGCTGTAGCTTTTTTGGGGGGCTCCAACTAATCAATTCATGGTAAACACAAGCAACAGCTAACATGGAAGTGATACCACTTCTAGCTGATTGTTCTTCTGTAAATAAACATAGTCTATCGAACACAGAATAGCCATTTATATACATGCATGTATTTGCAAGTGATGCTGCACATAGTGTTCCTCTCACTAAATCTTCCATTAAACACATAAATAACGATTAATTAGATGCTTGATATTGAAGGAAGGCTGTAAATTAAACAAAAACAATTTAAGCAAGACCTATTTAAGATTTGCATTTCATTATTTTTTTCTTCATTAAACAACAGATATGTGCTTTAACACCAGAATCCATGTCAATACATCAACATTTCACCAAACCAAGGAGGATCTTACAGCAACAAGTTTGTCTCCTATTTGCAGCCGTCCATCCTTGTGTGCCGCCCCTCCTTCGATGACTTTAGTCACATAGATGCTGTTGTCCCCCGGGACGTGTTGGTTTCCGACTCCACCTGCTATACTGAATCCTAAACCTGAGACAAAGACACCGACTGCTCACGTTTTTGATGAAACTTGGAGAAGATGTTAACAATATATGTTTGGCACTGAGGCTGTCTAAACCTTTAATGAACAACTAATCTATTTTGTGTGAACGTGTTTTTCTACAATACAAATGTATTTATACTATCAATGAAAATGGTTTATATATGTATCTCTCTCTCACTCTCTCTGTCTGACAGTAAATATATATTTGTATATATTGTATACATATGTATATATACACATATGTATACATACATACATACATACATACATACATACGTATACACGTATACACTCACACACACACACACACACACACACACACACACACACACGGTGTGTGTGTGTGTGTGTGTGTGTGTGTGTGTGTGTGTGTGTGTGTGTGTGTGTGAGATTGTGCACTTGAATTGTCATATGCCTGGAATTAATGAATTAAATGTAGATAAATAACTACTATCTGAGCTGTTGATCGAGAAATCTTCTAAATTAGTGACTATTTATGTGTAATAACAAATTCTCATATTTGTCACATTTTTCAGTATTTACTGTTGCAGGAAAAAAAAAAAAAAACTACTGGAGTGTTTTTTTTTGGCCTGCACACCCTCCCGTACACTGTGTGTGCAGTATTGTCTTACCTTTGGGTCCTTTGACTAATTTAATATCCATGATTCTCTCGGTGAGGCTCCTTCGGCGACGTATACACAGCCTGACCAGACCACCCGCCTCTTTCAGGGCCTCCACGGCCCCGCTGTGGGTCACCTCCCTGACGTCCGTCTCGTTCACTCGCACTATACAGTCGTTCACCCTGCACAGCAACATCACACACCTCTTTACCTGCTGTCTCTTAAGACGCCGATTTAGGACGTGGGGTAAAAGGATCGTTCAGTGGACGTCCGTTAATTAAGTGAAGTGACGTGAGGAAGCAAGACAAATTCATATGACTTATCCTGTTGGGTCTGACACCTGCTGCTGATGCCTGAAGCACATCTGTAGCAAGCAGCAGTGCTTTTGTAAAAGGCAAAGCTGTTTCTGTAACTACACTGGGGTAATGAATGAATGAATGAATACATTTATTCCCAACTTATTCACAGTGTGCTGAACGTTTAGCGAGCCACTCTGTCCGGGTTTGTAGATTTGTTAGCAGTTAACAGTAAAGTGTTGTCGCTTGGATTAAGTCAAAGTATCAATCACTCAATCACCAATAATGATGTTAAAGCAGCAACACCAGTGTGACGCGACGGACAATAATACTTGTGTTGCATCAATAATGGGAAAAGCAGCTTTAACAATGGTTTGATAAATACTTATTGCACTGCCAAAAAAAACCCCCCAAAAAACTAAATCATTGTTTGAATGAAATGCAACAATAGTTAACAATATCCTACTATGAGGATTCATAGTGGGATGGAACATTTCTTTAAGGAAGATTGAATTACTTTAAAAAGTCATGATTTTCCTGTGGACCTACATCAATTTATGTAAATTAAATTGTAAATGAGGGGGGGGGGAATTGTACCTGAGTCGTCCATTCTGAGCAGCAGCTCCTCCTGGTATGATTTTGGTGATGAAGATGGACGGGTCTTCTCCAATGTGGGGGTTATCGGTTCCTCCAGCAATGCTGAAGCCCAGGCCCGAGTTACCCTGCGCAGACACACAAATACAAATATCAGCCACCGACTGTGTGTGTGCAGCTAATTGGTTTACGATTTCTTGTAACACATTTACAAAAATGCCAGTGTATCTGCTCTGCCACAAACTAAATCCTACACAATCCTTCCAAAACAGACATTTTTAAGGATATATTACGAATGCTCATACATCATGCTCGTCCACAAATGTATTTTTATCTTGCGAAAGACATATTTTTTAAATCTGATCATTATTATATAACTGCATAATCTAGAAAAGAACCAATTTCTCCTATTATAAATAGCCAATACAAAGTATTTTGAGATGTAATTTCACTCTTGTTGCTGCTTATTTTCAAATGACACATAATAGATCACGTCTGATGAAACCACTCGATGGCGGGATGGCGCTCCCTCACTAATGCTCTGTCACTGGGTTTGAAGCCAGTGTAATAATGTCTGTCCCTGTGTTTGCGTGTATGTGCACAGTGTCTTTATAACAGATCCAGTCGAGCAGACAGAACCAGGTCACAGGAGAATAGAGCGAGGGAGGGAAAGAAGGAGAGCCAGCCTCGGGGAGGAGAGGAGGGGGAATATAATGAGAGAGGGGCGAGTCAAAGACCCGAGAAGGAAAGTAGGGATAGATGAAGTGGGGACGATAGGGAAAGAAGGTCAGCAATGTAAGACCAACGCTCGAGTGAAGAAAAAAAGAAGTGACGAGGCGATGGTGGACATGGAGACAGGCCAGTTGATAGTAACAATACTAAAGTCATGTGACTTTAGTTTAGCTCTCTTGTGAGAATGAAACCATCGATGTTAATTTTCTTTACAGTAACAAAACAGCAGTAACATCCCACCAGCACTAAGACGAACCTTAATGTGTAAGCAGTGTGTCAGCTTAATGATATTTAAAAAAAATTAATAAATAAGAGTTAAACCTCATTTACTGCTGTGACATGTTGCCAACCGATGAGAAGAATCGAACTTAATATGTATTTAATACACAAATAAGCATTGACCATGTATAGATTGAAGGAAGAAGGAAGTTGGAGTAACTTTAATCAAACAATGTTTTCTGCCACCTTAAAAACAGAACAGACTGAGCGTGCAAATTCTGGGTAATTTTCAAAATAAGTGAGACACTTAGGACAAAACTCCTGGGTGATAGTTCCACTAATCAGAATGAAAAATGTTTATCAAAATCCAGTGAGCGCTGGTTGCTTTTGTGAAACCTGTCCCTTCTGTCAGACAAATAGCGATACAAATCTGTAAAGCCAATGTACTTTTACTGTGTTTTTTTTCCTCCGTCATTAATTGACCTTTAGTGTAGTCACATTATCCAGATGTAACAATTGTCTTTGGTTTTCTTTTTTATTCTTACTCTTAATAAATTGTGCTCTTAATAAAAGTTAATACATGTTTTAACATGTCTCTTTTATGAGAAAGCTCATAAGGTTTATAATGGTTGGTAATTCATATACAAAATGAATAATCGGGCTCAAAACAACCTGGATATGAAAAAGATTGAAACTGACCATCACTTGTTTATACATTATGTATCCTTTTTTTTTCGTGCAGCTAAACAAAAAACTGTATGAAAATTAATGAAATGCTAAACAATCAGCATGGAAACGATGCAAGTGGTTCATTTACTGTGTTGTGTATGTGTTATTACCCGCTCCAGCGTGATTTCTTCATACTCATAGTCTGCTTCTGTTCCATTGACCTGTTGTACAGAAGAAATAGAGAATTAGGTGAGAAAAAGAAAAAGAAAAAAAAGACTGCATTAATTTAATGTGAAAGTAGTACATTTCAATTTTCTAAGTTAAGCACTCAGTAAGGCAGCAGTAGATTAGATTAAATTAGATTAGAGCTGTTGCTTATATTTACAGAGACAAATTTCTGACCCTGCTTAAGGTTTCAAATAACACATTTCAACACAAGTAAATAATAATAATATCTGGAATCATAATGTGCCAATTCACTTCAGGCAACTACAAAATATCTAATACATCAGAGCCACATTCATGAAGAAAAACAAGAGATTTGATCTATTTTGAAAATGTTTATATTGATTAAAAAACAAGACAAATGAAAAAAAATACAAATATAACAAGAAAGCCCCGATGAAGTAAACCAATAGAATAAAACTGAATGAATAATAACAATTACAGGAAAACAAAAATAGAATTACATAGACTACAATTCAATATAGTTTCTAGAGTTTGGTCTCAATAGGTTATTAAATAGATGTTGCTGATGCTGCTTGAAAACTAATGAGGGATTATATTACATGATAATGAGTTTAGTTCACCAACAAGTTAAATATGATCTTACTGTTGAAGTAATAGATTGGATCAAGTTAATGTGAAGCTATGGATGGGTGTGGACTGTAAGAACATTTAAAGAGGCAAACGATAATGACAAAGAGACTCTAATACTAATCCACACATGTATCTATCATTTCTATCTGGAAAATCATCAAAAAGGTAGGCAATGATTGTAGAAGTGTGACAATGCAATCCGAACTTCGTTGTGGTTTAGCTGCCCTAGATCGACAAAACATGTCCATTTGCATTAATTCTTAATAATAATTTATGAGCTATAATATCCAGCAATTAAATAATTAGAACATGTAGGCACTGACTAAAATGGTGTTTTTGTACCTAAAAAAACTCATAGAAACTGAATGTGTCAAAGAAATGTACAGAAACACTGAAGGGAAAGACAAATATAACAGAACATTAGGTGTCGTTATCATGAGGTCAATCCCAAGTTCCAACATTGAAATCTAAAACATGTTTTGTTCTTCATTACTTTCCATTTGTGATATAAAGCAAAAAAACATTAATAAAAAACTACACGGTTAGCCAGTATTTAGCAATATCATTTTAAAAACCTTTCATACATTGTTCATTTAAACTGTTTTTTTTGATAGATTTTCGTATGTAATTTACCTCAGGCAGGTACATTGTAATCCCATATAAACTCACTTATATCTCAGCAAGTTATTAAACATAAAACGCCATAGTCAAGGCAAGTTTTCTCTTCTGTGGTTTCGCTCCTTTATAGCTCAATTCAAGAACAAATGTTTTCAGTTCAAACTGGTTTTTATTTCTTTATTTAATGTTTTCTTTTCTTTTTTTGACCTTTTCACGTTTCATACATTGAGATTGAAAAAGTCCAGCCAGGAAAGGAAAAACAAAAAGCAACAAATATCAGATTTTGAGAAATGAGAATTTAGACTTTGATTATTTATGAATGACGCATGAATCCACGAGATTAAACTCGTAATGCGTACTTAACGATGATGTATCTCTGATGTCACATTTAAGAGCATCCCTGATGAATTGCCCACGAGCCAATCACACTGCTTTGCCTGGTCTATGGAACACATTAACTTCTACATTTTCTGACAGAATGAAGTGCGCGCGGAATTATATCTGAGCCGTACAGACTATTATATAGCATTTTTGTTTCACTCACTTCATAACGGGAGATGAGTGTCTCATTCCAGACACAGCTGCTGCATGCACGCAGGCACACAAATACACACAAACACACACATGCACACACAAACACAGTTTTCGAGTGGCATCCCAATGGCCTTCATAATCCCCTTGGCTGTAATCTGTCTCTGCGCAGTCAGATTAGTTTAGATTTTGAATTCTAGCTGTTTCAAACAGAGGGCACCATCTATCTCCAGCCACTGTGTTTACTACAGTATTATCAAACGCACACTTAAGTTCAGACTGAATGGTGCCTGTTCAAAAGCCACAATGCATCGATTTATAGCGACAGCAACAAAACATCACAATCTGAGATTGATCCTGCGAAAATTCTTTGACATTTATGAATAAATTCAATTTCAAAGGTAATATTATTGTTTCAATTTTTTTTTTCTTATTTAAGATTTTCAGCACTGAAGAGGAAGGTAATTATATAATCAGCAAACTACAAAGGGTTTTCTGCATTGAAGAAGAAAAATACACACTTCTGCTTGTATTTTATCATAGCTTCAGTTCAGTGGGGAGTAATTCCACAGTAATTACATAATAAACTTATCTAACAACCGCAGAGACTGATTCTCGGTGGCAGCTGGCTACTGGTGAAATGACATCTGGATTCATTCTAATTCTAGACTAAACGTTCTGTCCAAAATTGAGACATTGCTGTCATTAATGTTCTTTAGGAAGGAATATACAAACCACTACACACTTTGGAATCGGGGCTCAGAATAGCGCGGAAAATCATAACAAATAAGCCGTTGCACTACACGGTGGATTGCACAGAGGAAAAAGGATTTGGTGGGAAGAAGCAGCAAAATGAGTCTCAAAATGAATTTAGAAATTAGGTGATGACCCTATATATTATTTGCAGAACAGGTTAAATGCCCATTGATCATTGTGGCCACCATCTGTTTGCTAATAATGATAATATGAATGACTCGATTAGATTAAAGGCAGAGTAATGTTTAATCCATGTTAGCAATGCTAAATAAATGTTCAGTTATTTTCACTACTGTCTATCAGAGGACATTCAGAGTTGATCTAAATATTAACAAAACTGAACACAATTAGTGTTTGGTGCATTAGTCAAGTCTCATATTTTGGACGTTGACACATGTTAAAAATGTATTTCTGGTTTTTTTACGCCGAGTTATGAGTCACATTCAGCACAGAAATGTTCAAAATACTTTATTCTGTAATGTGTATGTGTGCTTTTTAGTGTAGCATTGAATCCTGGCACAATATATAATATATTTTTTTTTATATTTGCCTTACAGGTTTGTTTTAAAGGTTGTATATGAAATGCAGTTTGATTTCAATGCAGTAGCACATGTTCAGAAGCACTTTCTCTATCGGGACAACACCGTTTATTGTCCTGTAACATTTTAGACATGTTGAGCAAAAAAAATTCCTTAAACTGATTTATCTTCCACTACAACATCATACAATAGCCAACAAGTAAAGAAATCTAAAATCCTGGATTGCCAATACATTGTGATTATTGACCACAGGCAACACCAAACGTCCAAATCCATGCTCACTGGGCCACTGTCACGTAATTTAACATCTTGTCTGAATCTTCGTGGTTTAACCTTGCTTAGATTTTCTGCTAAAGTTTAAGGTCACATAGAAATAGCCACTGAAATCTTCCTGTATTGGCAGGCTGCAGTCACAGATGGCTCAAATCTCAGCAATGAGTGAACATTTCAAGCAGTACTCACATATGGGGGGGTGTCGACGCTGTCGGCGTTGACCACCACTGGAGGGGGGTTGGCCTGCAAGAGAGAGCAAACATCATTACTTGTCACTTTCTTCTTTCAAAATCGAGATTGGCAAACGATACCGTTGCTGTTGATAAACATTGTGAAGTGACGCGGGAGGAGAGACTTACTCGTCTCATATTTTGGTACAGCATGTTGAGCACATCTGCTACAGATTACCACCATGGAGCGACTGCATACACCGCATGACATACTGCACAGCCCTTAAAGTGGACAGTACAAATGTACCACACAGCAAACCGCGCAATATAACACTTTTATACAGCTTTGCTCCTGCCGCCAAAACAATTCACTTCTGCGCCACAAAGTACTCTGTTACAACTGCCTGCACTTTACATTAGGTTACATTTTGATCATAGCATGGTGAACTATGGTGTTCTTTATAGATTCGTGACACTACCCTATCATGCGTCAGGTCGGCGTCCAAGTTCTCCCAAGTGGTTTAGAAATCCAACATTTCCAATCTTCCGTTTTGCTCCCATGCCCTGTGTCCGCTCTACAAGTGTCTTCTCCTTCTTTCTCTCCCTCCACCAAGTTATCCTCTTGTACAACCAGCCGTCTCTTTCTTCCTGGCTTTGTCCGTGAGCCAATGCCTGGACAAATCACCACCAAAGAAACAAGGAGGACGCCTTCACATTATCTTCTAACGCCTCGTTCAAAAGCAAGCAGCCTACCTGACGCTCTCTAATAAACAGACAAAGGGTGCCTTTTTCTCTTCATAATTGCAGGTTGACTATAAACTCCACGTTTGATCAAACGCATCATTTCACGCATTCCCTTCAATCTGCTCCCACTTCTGCTCAAGAAAACTGTAGCGCCCACAAGTCTGCAGCTCTAGTCTTCATCCAAACACCACCAGTGAGCAGGCCAGTCCATGCAAGCGCTCCAAAAATCCGTTTTCAAACCAGTCAGCTAAATATCACCAAAGCAGCCAGTACAACCAAACCGACGACACAACCTGACTTCAGAACATGAGTGTGCAACCGAGCAGCGACGGCATCCAACCCTCTGAACTAATCTCTACTTCCCATCCACCCTTGTCTACCCACCCCTTTATCCCCCCCCCCCCCCCCCCCCCCCCCTCTCTCTCTCTCTCTGCCACATGTGCAACTGTCTGTCAGTCAAGCTGACTGGATGCTTGATCCCACATGGGAACAGAGAGAGGGCGGTGGGTCTGGTGGGTCAGAGGGATTATAGGTATGGTGGGAGAAGAGAAATCTGCCTGTCGGACAACAACAATGAGGAGCAGAGGGTGTGGACAGATGCATGTAAAGCCCTCCAGAAGCACTGACATATGTAAGTGGGGAGGGGGAAAAAAAGAATAACAATCAACAGTGTGGGAGCAGAAGTGGAGGAAGGCCCAGAGAGGCGGACAGCCGGAGACTGGGAGGGTGTGGAGGGTACTGTGGAGTTCAGCCGATTCTGAGACGTGCTGACAGATGCAGCTGTTATCATCTGTGTGTGCCGCGTGTGATCCAGGTATTACTAGTGTTGTGGGGACCGAAATCAGATTACACAGAAACATTGTGGGGGCAAAAAGCAAATCCTCAGACATGCATTATTGTAAATCACTTCCGCAGGCATACATTTATAGAGTTGGATTTAGTTGATGCTATTTTATTTTATTCTGTACAGTCAATTGTACTTAAAAAAAAAGAGTGGGGTGCTGATTATTCTATTACACATTTTCTGATGCAACAATAAAAAAATAAAAAAATAGAAAAAGACATTCAGGAAATATCTTGAATAGCTGCATTACTTCAACATGGACACCTCCTTGGAAAAAATGTGCAAACCACTGATAAGAACATGTTTTTGCAGTCAGTATTTCAAATATTTCATTTTTAAATGTTGAGATCAAAACGCAACCAGTTGTGAATATGCCGTCCTCCAGCCAGTGCTCACATTAGTAAAGTGATGAAATAACTGTGTTTAATTTCTCGCTATTGTGCACTTCAGCCAAAGCCTCACTTAAACATTATTTAACTTCATCAGTAAAACAAAAAAAAAAAGAAAAGAAAAGGAGGTTATGATCACTTTCAGGGCATTCAGTGTGTATTTTGTGTTTGAGTGTGTGTGTAAGTGTGTCTCATTCATAAAACCACAAATCCTGTCGGGCAGTCAGCTGGTCACTCCATTGACACAAACTGCCAGTGTGTGTTCACACTTATGTAACATCGACATGTTTGAATGTGCGTGTATTCGTCTGCTTACATGTGTTTCAGCTATATCTAAGCAGTTAGTTGTTACATAATTGCTTCGACACAATCTTTCTTATTGAGGCTTTATAGGAGGACCAAGTCCGGCACAGCTTAAAAAATAAATCCTGATGATCGCTGGTTTGTCTCGTTAGACAGGGAGGAAGAGAAACTGGGAACAATAATTACTATATATTTATGTTTATACATTTTCCAGTAAGTGTATGTGCATTAGTGTATCTGTGCTTGTGTGTGTGTTACAGGGTTGTAAACCTTACAGGCCACTAAGCTCACATTGGTAAATCCCCCACTGAGTTTAGCCTCACATTGGCTCTTTTTCACCCTTTACATCAAATTATTAGTGCAAACCATCACCTAAAAATAAATGTAATGTCAAAGAAACCTCCTTTTGGAGACAAAATAAAATATCCATAACAATATCATGTTATATTTTAAGAAATCAGTAAAACACAAAGGGTCCAGGCATGCCTGTTGGTGTCTGAACATTTAAAACACACTGTGCTACATTTTTATGGTATGAAAAATGTTTTATGAATAAAGTTTGATGTGACTGACAAGGTTAAGTTAAATGGTTGTCCTGAGAATCTTTATGAATTAACGTGTGAGGGTGGCAGTGTATTCATCATTAAATCTCTTGGAGAGACAATTTTACAAGTTAGAATAAGGTACAGATCAGGTGACTGAATAGCAAATAATACCTGAGAGTAAATCTGCTGAAAATTGATGAATGTCAATGCAATGTGCTATTCCAATTCAAATACATGTGGGTGAGGATGTGTTCTTGTTTTTCTAAACTGGCAGGATCACCCAGGCTGCACACTCAATATGGGGCTGTTGACGCCATTATATATTCGGTGGAAATACTTTTTTCGCTTAAACTAAAGTTAGGGTAACACAAGTTGTAGTTGTGGGAGGAAATGCATGCAAGTCAAAGTAAAGCTCCCGTGAAAACATAATACACAAGTGCATGTACAAATGTGTGTGTTTTTGGGATTGTTTTGAAGTTGAGTGAATGGCGCTCTGTTCAGTTCATATACATCAACATAATACCTCAATTATCAGTTAGCAGATGGATCACGATCTAATGACTAATATTCAAGATCTCTCTGTAATGATGCACAGAGGAAGCTTATCAAATACTAAATTACTACATAGTAAAGTGTATACAGTCACATGCATAGTCCAAAAAATGAAGACGTTTGAATTGGAAAAGGAGACAATATGAGTCACACCAGTCATAATGAAGATAGTGACACAATGCTACAAGTACACAGATTCCTCATGTTGTGGTGAGGAGTCACTGGTAGCAGGTAAAGCAGGATGCACGCACGTTTAAACTCCACTTTACAATAATATCACCAGCCCACTAATGTACATTGAAACTCCATTTGACTAATGAGTTAATCAGATAGAGCATAACTCTAATCAAATCAGAGCGGCCATGCTAATCACGCTAATCACGCTATTACTCCGTGCTATCTCTGATCAGTGCATACACAGCAGATGTACAGCACATTAACTATCCTTGAAACAAATAATAGAAGGCAGATGCCCTGTTCTATTGTAATGCAAACTTTATACTGCACAAAGTTCCAGTTAGTTATAAGTAT
This sequence comes from Blennius ocellaris, assembly GCF_963422515.1. NCBI lineage: Eukaryota > Metazoa > Chordata > Actinopteri > Blenniiformes > Blenniidae > Blennius > Blennius ocellaris. The sequence goes on along the minus strand of NC_137661.1, from coordinate 5,570,636 downwards.
TTTATTTATTTCTTTGTAAAGCACTGTGGATTGCCTTGCCTCTGAATGGTGCAACATAAATAGATTTTCCTCGCCTTGCATTCAGTCACTGAGAAGCTGAAGTTGACTGTTATCACTCTTACCTCGGTGGCTATAATCGTTCTCCGATGTCCCATCGACTGTGAGCTTTATTTAGAAATTAGCTACTGTAGAAAACCTGTATTTTACCAACAATCGCTTTTGAATTGCTTCCAGTTTCCCTCAGAGAAAATTAAATACTGCAAGAGAATTATATTGCGATGCAGTTGACACCCTGGAGTAGGCTTTGTGCGGAAAGCACCAGTGAAGCAGTTCAGGCTGTTAGTGCTTCAATTCGAATAGCAGTTTGACAAAGATAACAGCAACATTACAGTGGTGACCTTTATTTTTTAATGCTCTTACTGCTGTTTACAGATTTATGTACAATGCACAATATTGTAATAATGTGTTTACACAACCTGCGCCTTGTGTAAATCATATCGTAAAGTAGGTTTGATGTGGATTCCTGTAATAAGATACATTTCAGTATCTCTTACTTTGAGAGACGTCTCACCTCTTATCCGATTGGCTTCATCCATTCTTACTGACAAAAAGTTGTTTCTTCTATTTGATTGTTCAATTGATAACCCAGAATTCAATTATAAAAAAATAACTGTGTAAATTGTGGACAATTCCAAATTATGCAAGCAGCTACAAATTACAATTTGACGTTTCACTATCTCTGCAAAAGTGTGCTGAAGACTGCATAAATGCTTTAAAAAAAAAAAACCAAACCAATAGGACCAACATGTAAAGATAAAGGTATTTAATGCTATCCAGGAATCTCCAGCATGCTCAAATATATTGGCACAAGTTGAACTTGTGCTTCTTAATGGACGGGGTATCCATTGGCGGTAGAGGTGAATGTGAAATGAATAACAACGAGCACACGTGCGATTTCTTCCTAAGGACCAAACCTACCTGAACATGGCTCTGTAATCGGGGAAAGTGGTGTATGAGTGGCACGTGAGGCACATCCACTGTGTGTGCGGTCCAGATATGCGTGTCATTGGGCCATGGCCTGCCGCCAGCTTTTCCTTTGCTTTTCGTGGGACTCTTTTTCACGCTGTCCCTCAGGTTGGTAAACTTTCCTCTGGAACCCCTTGTGGCCAGGTTGGTAGGCAGCGTGCTCCACCCGTAACCTCCCAGCCCTGAACACAAGGGGAGCTGTGGTGAGTGAAAAGGATGGATGGACAGTGACTGGGAGGCGTGTGGAAGTGCGGGAGGGCAGTTGTGGTGGTGGTGCTGATACTGCTGGAACAACGAGTGGTGGCTGGGTGAATGGAGCTGTGGCTGGTGGTACATTTGATGAGTGGAGGGAGAAGACAGCAGGCGACTCGGCGAGGCTGGCGGATGGCACTGTTGCTGGTTTTGAGGGTGATGGTGGAGCTGATGGTGGCTCGGCGATAGATGAAGCTGGTGGTGGCTTGGTGACAAGTGGATCTGGTGGCGGCTCGGGCTCTGGTGAAGCTGGTGGTGGCTTGACGAGTGCAGCAAGTTACTTGATGACTGTGGAGCCAGCTGGTACGTCGGTGAAGGTGGAGCAAGTTGATGACTTGAGGACGTCGCCGCTATGTGATAGTAGCTTGGAGAAGGAGATGGAAGCAGATGCTGCGGTGCGTGGCAGGCATGCTTAGATGAGTGCGCATGGTGCTTTGGTGAGTGCAGAGGCGAAGGTTGCAGTTGGTAATTTGGAGTGTGTATTTGCAACAAATTCTGGTTATGCTTCGAGTGAGCATGGCTCTTTCCCGACTTCGATTTCCCTTTCCCAGTCTTTCCCTTAGTAGAACCAGCGCTGGGCTTTTTTGGGCTACAGCAAAACTCATGGCTGTGGAAATAAGTGTTCATAGCTATAAAAATTCTCCAAAAGTCTCAGAGAGATCCGCCTGTCTTCTGTCTCCTTTCAATCCCCTCTTACCATACTGTCTTTTTATGGCGATCGCAAAAGCTCCACAAACTCCGTGCCAAAATAATATAGGTCATGCCTCTCAAAATGTGTCCTTCCTGATGTGTATGAAGTTGCCTCAAAAGATGAAATCCACTGGGATATCAGAAAATTATGAAAAAGGATCTTTCTTTGTAGGCAGTTTCTTTTCTCTCATGGATTAATATGGAAAAGCAAAGCTTCGTCGTCCAGTAAGGTATTTAACTCCAAAGATGTACACTGACCATCATTCAGCGATACGGGGTCACGCAAAAGATGCAACTGGGAAAAAAAACTGGGAAAAAAACCCCAAATCGACAAACTTAAATCCTTATTTCAGTCTTCCTTTCTCTTACTGTGTCGCTTGCTTCTTGAGGACGGGAGTCAATTGATGCGCTCCACTGGAAGATTGGTGTTTCTCACTATGCGATTATGCTCCACTCCAGTGGTCAGTCACTCAGAGTAATTCATATTATCCACCTCTGTACCTGCCTCCAGCCCGGATTCGTATCAGGAAAGTAGGTCGATCCGCAAATAAAGTTTCGTTTCTACTCTAAAAATTGTAAACTAAAGTAAAAGCTTGAGATCAAGAGAGATCCCTCGTTGACATTTCTGTTGAAAAAAAAATAAAAATCTGTCTGTTTCTTTATATCCACCAGGAACAACAGGGTTAAATTGTCTTTGTCTTCTTTCTTTTTTCTTCTCTGAAATGTTTGTCATGATGAGTTGATATCGGGCACAATCTTCATGAACAAGTCTTTTTCTCAGCCTTTTTCATCTTTCTTCCTATACTGCCTCCCTCTTTCAGCATCTGCCCCCTCTTCTCCTGTCTTGCTTGCTCTCTCTCTGTCGCTTTCTCTCTCTCTCTCTCTCTCTGCCTCTGTCTTTTTCCCGGACGAGCCAATTAGGGGGCTTCCCTGGACTCCTGCACATGACAGCAGCCAGGCATGACTAATCGATAGGCGACTGGGGACAGTGATACAACGCTCAGAGTTCGGTCAGTGTGTGTGTGTGTGTGTGTGTGTGTGTGTGTGTGTGTGTGTGTGGTGTGTGTGTGTGTGTGTGTGTGTGTGTGTGTGTGTGTGTGTGTGTGTGTGTGTGTGTAGGATGAAGGAAGCATTGTGATTGGTGCAAGGCAGTCACTTCCATCAACCTTTGTCTTGGTCCTTTGAAGCATCACAAGGCAGGCCGGGTCAGCAGGAACGCAGTGTTTGTGAGTTGATGTGTGTCTGCGTGTGCATCTCTGTGTGCGTGTTGGCCTACTTCCCATGAACACACGTCTCCATGTGTGTTTTATCCTTCCTAATGTGTTCACCGACACTGACACACAGTCAGAGGTAAAGCGTTAACAACAGAACAGCTGTCTGGTTCACTAAGGTGAATATAAAACACAACAGTTTCTATCATCAATGGGGGTACGGCCTCCGATCTTTTGTCATTAAACACTGGGGTCACATGAGAAAGAGATGCTCTGGCTGATAGAAAAACTCAGATTTACCCAACTAAATGTCACGTGTGACTTTTCTTTGAAGAAATTATTCAAATCAAGTGTCAATTTTTCTCAATAAAACCAGATATACTGACCACTTAGTTTGTTTTGATGTGTACTTTCTTCACCAATGAACATAAACAACTTATTTCTGTTGTATGGATGAAAAGAAAATTACAAAATGCACCACGAAAAAAATACACTCAATAACCACAATTACACATATATTCTAGTGAGGACTTAAACTTGTCTGCTGATTTATTTATTTTTTTCTTATCTCATAATTTCCCACCAAAAAGCTCACCAATGTTTGTTAGATCTGTGTACTAGGATGTTTTTAGGAAACAATTTTTGGTACAATTTCCAATTACGAGCACATGATTCGTAGACATATTAGCAACACATTAGTGTGTAACCAGTACTTAAGCACACCACTGGTTCATATGGGTGCCTCTCACATCATTTTGAGAGATATTGCACTTGTAATGCCCTCGTGAATCTAAGTTAGTCAGATAAGTTTAAGGTCAGGTTTACAAACATCTCAGCAGTCTCAGTGCGCCTTACATGATCCGTCACATCACCCAGCTGTGCACACAATCATTCATCAAAGACAAACCCGTGGCTAAGTGTCTTCCCCAGTGACAGTTCAACACCTCAACGTGACAAGATGGATCGGAACCACCAACGTTGAGATTAACGACCCTCTCTGCAAACTGAAGCAGACCCATCTCTAAACAGCTGTGCACATTTCCCTGTTGATGTTTGTATTTAGTACGTGTGTCTATATGCAGTATTTCAAGTAAGTTGGGTAAATAACAACAACAATATATCACGATATCACTAAATATGACATATATTAAACATCAACTGAGATGAACATAAACGTTTAACATGTATGTAGTGACAAAGAACGAGCTCATATTTTCTCATCTGTTTAAATATAGCTTCAGGTTGTCAGCAGCTGGTATTTGTTAAAGAACAAGAGCAGCCACAGTCACTGATTTGTGCATGGACCTACAGAAACCCCCCCCACTCAAGCATTACTATCTGCTTTTAGCTATGAAGTCCCCGTTGTGATAATGTCAACTAATATATGCCAGAACTTCCCCCAAACCAAGCTGATAAGAGAAACAGCGTCAGATAGACAGACAAGGCACATTAAGAAGCAGGGCTCATGTGGGGAACACAAAGACGTGAAGAGAGGGTGAGGGTGGCTCAGAAAAAAAAAGAAAAAGAAAAAGCCTGTTATGCGCTGAGAGAGTGTTAGCGGGTATATGTGTATGTGCGTGTGTGTTCCTGTGTAAAGTACTGCTGGCGCTGCAGGCGAACCGCTCAGTCAGGAGAGGATGAGCAAGGAGAATAGGCTGTTGGCATCACAGTGCTAAATGAAGCCAGCACTAATATAGTGCTAGAGGGTGGGGTTGGAAGAGGTGGAGGTTGCAGACAAATGAAAATGCAGAGATGAGATCGAGGGTGGAAGACAAGAGGTAGAAACAAAGACAGGAGGATGAGATATCTGCGCTGTGCAATGTTGTACTAGAGGCCCAGAGTGTAGGAGAATGTTGCGTTGTGATATTACTTCTTGTCACTTGGCTTCAAGTTTTGTTTGGAATATTCAAATTATGACAAACTCGACACATCACCCTCAAACATCTGAGTCAGTGGGCCCACTTCATGTCAAGCTTTACTTAAGAGTTCTACCCACACCCCACACACACACACACACGCACATATATCTGTGAAACTGTGTTTCTCATTTCATGTTGTGGGTAGGACTGACTGGACTAACTGGCAGAAAACATTCTCATTGGCAGTTTGGATGAGAAAACCTTTTCTGATTATTAGTGAAATAGAGTTGAATTAGTTAGTTTCGAGATTACACAACCACATGATTGCGACTGACAGCTTGTGAGAGAATGAGGGTATATATGAGGGTTGCTTCCAGTTCCAGGGTTGTTTCGACACACACACACACACACACACGCACACACACACACACACACACACACACACACACACATATAGGTTGAAACGACCCTGAAACTCCCTATCACTTTCTGATTACATCACATCACAAAATAATCAATGAGGATCAAGTGCTCAGAAAAAAGCGAAAATAAAACATGAACAAGAATCCTGGCAAGGGGCATAGGTGATTTGTCAGACAGACATCAGTAAAGCATTCAACAAAAATCAACCCCCCCCCAACCCCTTCCATTCCCTCATGTTGCTAGACGTGACCAGCAGGGGGCCTCAGACTCCACAAACAGATGAAGCAGTGCGGAGAAAGATAAGGATGTACACAGATATGATGATGGTGCTCAACAGTTTTGCTGCTCCAGTTCACAGTTGTGTGCTTTTGGTCATCGAGGTTGCAGCTCTGCCTATCAAACAGCTGTATGACAGGCCGGCAGCAGCTGCAGATGGACATGGGAACATAGACATAGACTTGTGCCAATATACTATATAAAGTGTGCAATTTACTAGGATGTACGGGTGGGATCTCCTGTCCCTCTGATCTAAGTATACTTACTTCTACTTTATCATTCTTAATTAGGTGGGGAATAAAATCTTTGTACCTCTGCCAACGTTCCCATATCAAGAATGCAAGTCACAGTTTCCTCAGACAAATGGATTGCTATAATCATTTCAAATGTGTTTTACTCTAAGTGACGTTATGCTTGCATTCACCATGGAGTCATTGGATGGACCATTGAGACGCCACAAGCACAAAAAGAAATGTGACACCATGGAGTATGTGACACATATACAGTATGTGAGGTGGTCTCTAATAGAGTCAAAGCCAAAAGTGTGACGTACAAAACGGAAAACACATTAAAAAAAATATTCAATTGTTTCTGCCTGTTTATTAAGTTGGAAACATTTACTAGATCAGATTACTAGATTACAGATTACGAGATAGATCTGATTTTAAGATATTGAAGTATCACATGAATTGCTAGTATTTGGACAAGTGAGACTTCCGAAAGAGTTTCACACACAAATATTTCGTTGTTCATATCTAAGGGATCCATCAAAGGTACAACATGTAGATACAACAAAACAAAAAAACAAAAAAACATGTAGATATCAAGTGATTCAGTACCTTCAAACAAGCAAACACCATGTCTGTTATTTAACTTTTTGCAAGCTTATTTTCTTTCTTTTAAATCTGTGTACAGATGTATTAAATCCAGTCAACTTAATTGAACATTCTTTTTTATCTGCACCTATTGTTATTCTAAACATAATTATTTCTAAACATTATAAAATAAAATGAGCTCGTCAGAAAAAGATGCCCCCCTCTGGATTCTTCAGAAATTGTACCACGCTTAAAGCGCACATATAGACGAACACTGGATACTATCACAACGCCACATTAAACAAGGCTGCAGGACTGCCCCCCTCGTAATGCTTCTAAAATCAGCAACATGTTGACTCAGAGTGACACTGAAACAATGAATCCATGCATTTGTTACTTCCAGAGTCGACTATTGTAATCCCCTATTATCTCAGTGTCCCAATAAGTGCTAAAGTGATTCACAATACTGAAGTGAGAGTCCTGGCAGGAAACAGCTGGAGAGATCACATCAACCCAATATTGGCTTCTTCAATCTAGAATACAATTTTAAATCCTTCATTTAACTTATAAACCTCTTAAATGGTTAAACAAAAAAAAGTAAGTTCACTTGTAAATTTCTTTTCGACTGCTGGAGCAGTCCCAAAGCGCTCTACATTGTTAGTCACATTCACCCTTTCACACACACATTCACACACCACTGGAGGCAGCCGCGATGCACGACGCCGAGTCCAGCCATTGGGAGCATTTTGGGGTCCAGTGTCTTGCTCAAGGACACTTTAGACATTTAGACATGTGGACAGGCAGATATGGGAATCAAACCTGCAACCTTCTCAGTGGGAGACGGCCACTTAACAAGACGCTTAACAAGCAAGGTTCATCATATCTTAAAAGAACTGTTAGTCCGATATCACTCAGAAGAACACTTGGTTCTCAGAGTGCTGGTAACTGGAGTTTTCTAAATGTAGAACGAGAGGCCGAGCTTTCAGCTTTCAGGCTTCTCTCATGTAGAACCAGATCTCAGTTTCAGTTAGGGAGGCCAACAGTCTAACTTTTAAAATTAGCCTGAAGACGCTCAGGCTGGCTCATTACACCCCAGACCATTTTCCATTGAAGCTGCTATATGTTAAGACTGCTGAAGGACCGACACTGAGCTGCTTTCTCTTCACACTCACCATGTTTCACTATTACATGTCACCAACATCTCTCTCTCTCTCTCTCTCTCTCTCTCTCCTCTCTCTCTCTCTCTCTCTCTCTCTCTCTCTCTCTCTCTCTCTCTCTCTCTCGTGGTCTGAGGCCCCATCCATCTGCAGCCAGAGGATTTATGTCTGTTTGCCCGTCGCTCTCTGTCTTGCTCTTTTCCTGTTCTCTCCTTCTATAACCTAAACCAAACTGCAACAGCAGAAAGCTGCCACCTCTGAGCCTCGTTATACAAAGGTTCCATCCAGTTACAAGAGGGTTTGTAGTTTCACTGTTGCTTATGCTTGCTCATGGGGAATTGTTGGGTTTTTCTCTGTGAAAAAAACAACCCTGAAATGACTGTGTTGTGTTTGGTGTTCCTGAAATGAAGCTGAACTGAAAATGAATGTTAAACGATATTGTGATTCAAACCTTATGTTGTAGGCATAGAATTAATTCTTTAGACACCAATCCACTGACAGGGTTAACGCTGTTTATAGAGTAGAGCAAAATGAATAAAAAACAATTTCCTCTTAGAATTTTAACAGTAACTGAACACAGGTATCGGCTTGCCAATAGTAAAACACCTATTAAATTAATTCTACTGACAGAAACAGACAGGATGGTTGCTGATATTTCTGCATCTGCGAAATGGAAAGCATATAAAAAGATTGGATCTCAGCACAGCAGAGTTGAAGTCTCCATGGATTTAGTGGGTAATCAAACATGTGAAGTACAGCCTGAGGTCTTCATTATCATATATCACACCAGCAGCCACACACAAGTTGGCAGAAAAAAACAGTCCTAACATACTGTCATGATCAGAGCTTCTTTCTTTCTTTCTTTCTTTGTTGGGTGAAAATAAAGTCGAACTTTGAATCATTTCTTTTCTTTTTAACATTCAAGTAACACTGAGATGATTCACACTGCAGATAAATAGAAGACAAAATGAGCTTTATTTCAAAATGCCAAAATTATGTAACGTAATGAGAAGCAACCTCCTTTTTTCTAAAATAGGCTGACTGTCTTATGCATTGGCAGCCACACTGCCCACTTAAACCATCCAGCGGAGACATCTCACCTGACATCAACCTATATTCTAGAGCTGCATTAACCAGGCCAGGTTTGTGGGAGCGAGTCTGTAACAGCCCAGCAATACGTGGGATACACTCTTCATCTCACACACACACACACACACACACACACACACACACACACACACACACACACACACACACACACACACACACACACACACACACACACACACACACACACACACACACACACACACACACACACACGCCCACACATCCCAGTTGAGTTTTCTGCTTGTTAAACAAATTTCATCAACTTCTGTCAAAAAAACTCCCAAAAAGCCAAAAAAAATTTTTACATTTAATATTCCAAGCTTAATATTGTGAACTTCTTGTCAAACGTGTTTATGAAACCTGCAGTAAAACCTATCAAACTTAAAAAATAATAATAATAATAACATTTGAACTTGCAAACAATAGTAATCGGCAGAGTCTCAGGTGGTGGGTGAAGGGGAAGCTTTCCGCTTCCGACGATTGGTGAGGATTAAAACATGCCTTTACATACAGGTAAATGGAGGCATGAAGGAAACATCATGCATGAGTTTACCTTTATAGTTTCCTGAATAAATATCTGAAAACACAAGTGCAACTGCTTCAATTCCATTATCAACCTCCTATGATTTCCACCAGAACCATAAAACAAAATCAAAAACAACCCATTCAGAAATGTCCCTCCAATAACATGAACGCCTCACAAAATGAAATGATGTTGAGTGGTTTTGTTTCTGTTAAGACAACTTTGGAACGTCTCACTATGACATTTGGTGTCCCCCCAACAATACCCCAGACCCCCAGGATGGGCACAGATTTTAAAGTGGAAGCCATCCTGATGTGAAACATCCATTAACAAGAGATTTTCAAATTCTAAAGTACCGTTAACCAGACCTGGATTACTTTAATTGGGGTCATTTATGTCTTCCTAATCTTAATTTAACCCACTCAGTCATGAAGAACTGATTCTTATTCATTTATATATTTATTTACTTCTAACTTAGGAAGGGATGCTGCTGGTAGGATTGTCAGGTAAGATCAGTTCCTCAGGTCAACACACAGAATTCAAAAGTAGTGGTTCATTCACCACGTGTGTTCACACAATACTCTTTCCTTTCCCACCTATCCCTAATACCCACTGTCTCTCGTTCTTTCTTTTGAAACCCTGGCTTGCTCTCTGTTAGCGAGACCTCTGGTGCCTTCCTCCACCAGTGAGTCGAGGCGTCAGGATGAAATAATACAGCTGAAATGGTATTCTTTCATCTCGGGGGCCACCGCAGTGTCTTCTACAGATGAGTATGGAGTGTTGTTTCTATTTCGTCTACTCTGTCTCCCATGCTGGAGATCCCTTCCTCCATGACTTAATTACAAACCCTGTTTTCAGTATCGGGAGATGCCACCCTCCGCTTCATCCTGGCAGAAAGATTAACCCTCTACAGCACAGCATTGCCCACTGACAACAGACTGCATTGGTGGCCCTGACACTCTCCATATTATTGTGACGGCAAAAAGTACGATTGGACGGATATGTGATGATTTAAATGCTTTTATTTGTTTTTCGCACAGAGCAACATCGTGAAAAAGTATGTCTATGCCTGTATGTCTTCAGTATATTTGTGTATGAGCAAGCACCTGATTAATTAAATTAATGCGTGAAGAGAAGCGCAATCCATTGAAAGGTTTTGTGTCCTTGTTTTCTTTTCCAAGCAGGAGTACAAGTGGGTCATAATGAGTCAGCTGAAAAGAATGAAGAGGAAAATGAAGATGTACCTTCCTTACCAGAGCCTGGTATTCCACACCGAGCCACATGGAGAACAGTTACCAGAGTCAACTCCAATAAACATCAAGAATGACAAAGGGATCACTAATTCCAGAGCAGTCAAATCTGTATGCTGTACAGTGTAACTCTGACTAAAGACCTGAAGCAATTCCGGGGTACTATGGACTACCGTACATGTCACTGGATGATGTTGCACGATTTACCAGCCACCTGTTTTGGCATAAAGCCAGCTGACACCATGAACAAATGAACAGATGGGAAACCATCAAGGAAGCCCTGCACTGCCTTAGCAATGACGCTGAGCACAAGTTCCGATCATTTCATGTCAAATTTGAAAACCATCCCAGGAACCGAGAAGTAATGGCTTGTCTTTGTCAGTTCTGAAGGTATTCCACACAACTTAAAGATATATATACAGGGAGAGTTGTACAAACCCCTGAACCGCCAGATGTTGGAGCAGGTGACAATCTTGTCCTCTACCTGGTCCAGCCAATACCCAAGCAGCAGAATCCTAAAATGTTCTTTGATAAGTGGGTTACAAGTGTTCCTCTCATCCGTGCGCTTGCTCAAGTAGGAATCCACTCGACTGCTACTGTTCACAGCAACAACCGACCAGGAGTCAATCTGATGTCTGAAGCTGAACTGAAGAAAAACAAACAAGGATTTGTCACAGAGAAGACTGCTGTGGTTGGAGGAAACCACTTTACATTTAGTGAAATGGTATGATAACCACTCAGTCAACCTTCATACTACATGTTATCTAGCGACTGAGGTAGTTAAATAGAGAAAAAAAAGGCGATCCATTCCCCCTGCTCTGTGGTAGTGAGAGAGGACAAGAACAATATGGGTCGAGTGAATTTGCTGGACTCCCTCATTGCACTGTGCCAAAACCAAACCATATCAGCCATATCATATAATTGGTTAGGGTTAATGACGTAATTAAAAAGTGAAATACCTTCTCTAATAAACAGTCATGCAGTTGAGAAATAAAGAGTTGCAGATATTGATGTAACACCAGCAAACCATACAGGCTGCAGAACATATATTTCTAACGAAAGCTGAAATAACAGCCGTACAGGGTCAATGACTTACAACCATCTCGGAATTACGTCTTCTATTTTTCAATAAATGAAATTTAGTGAATATTGTTAATAAATAATTTAAAGAAAAAGTAATTATTGTAGGTCCAAAGTGATATATTGGTCAAAGTACATATTTTATCCAACCAAGATGAAAGGTCAGGAGAACCGATACTGTGATATGAGGTCAATGCAGTAATAGGACTTGTTTTCTTTGATGACCAATTCCATTGATCCACCCTGAACAACCACACTGAGGCTGAAGCCGGCACTACCCAACCTAGAGCAGTGTTGCGGGGTACGGCATGGAGAAGATGGTCAATAACAGGGCTAAGAGAGAGAAACAAACAATAACCCATGCACAAACACTTGAAGTCGATTTAGAGCCACCGATCTACAAACCCATGATTTTCAAGTGTGAGAAGAAGTGCAACAACCTCAATAAAACCCATGCATACACATCCAAACTTTATAAATGAACGCCTCATCGGCAGATAAGATCCTAGAAACCATTTTAAGTGAAGCCAAATTGCTAATCACTCCTCAGTCATGGTGCCTTTGGGTTCCCAGACTGGTGCTGCGTTGAAGAAAGACAACGATGTAAACAAAACAGAAAGTGATGAAGGAGATCCCAAACATTCATCAACGCAGGTAAAAACAGGCAACATATTGATGGCTCATAAAAAATTATAAAATCATAATCATTTCATATGTACATTTCTCAAATAGTTTTTTTCTTTTCTTTTGAGGAATACGAGAGCCCAGACACAACTATTTTATGTTCAGACTTGCAAAGCAATAACTCCTAAATAGAGCTGGATCCTGCTAAATGCAGTACTCGGTACAACACAGCAACAGAAATTATTGCGCAACTTTCAATTTTGAGATCGAATCACAGATTCCAATTTAAATTTGAAGTTACAAACATAAAATCATGAACATTTTAAACAAACTCAAAATGCAAAACAGATGAAAAAAACTGAATCGAATTTCTAAACTCTGGCATCAAGAAATAAAAACTTTCAGTGGTATGGATACCAACTACTCAAAGCGGATCTATTATTTCCTTATTTCATTTTCAGCCAGAAACTGAAAAAAAAAGAAAAAAAAGAAACAATTTATGAATAAAGATGAAAGTTGTTTCACATCTCAATGATTCATGTGATGATAAATGCAGACAAGGACACTACAAGCCAACAGTGATTCTAAAGTCCCAATAATTGTGACAGATGAACTTTCTTGCAGCTGACTCTTTGTCACAAAATGCTGGACTCAAACTATATCCAATATTATTGTCAATAGAAAGAAAATCATTAGTATTTTGATATTCAAAGTATTTAATCAACAGCTTCTGCAGCAAGTACACAGACCATTGTGTGCTGTTCTCTCATTAATCTCTGCACTTCATGCACCTCAGTATTAAGCCTTTCACTCACTGAAGCCCAGTGTGACTTCCCGATAAAGGTACTAATATAATTCTGACTGGTGATACCATATCAGTGGTAACTATTGCTGTGAAAACCCGACACTCGGAAGAAACTGAGCCATTGATTCCAATCACTTTCATCCAGTTATGGAGTTCCCATGTGGCCACGGTGAATAGCTCAAGGCCTCGACGGTGTGAAATAGTTCCATAGTAATCGCAGCAGGATGGATGGGGACGTCACTATGTTCAGCCTCATTAGGTAGTGGTCATACAGTATTAAGTGATTGCTTGTGGTCAGCTAATCGGTGTTGATTATATCAGCATAGACACAGAACAGGCTGGAGGTAGGATGACTGATGAAGAGACATGAGAAGGAGTGTGTGTGTGTGTGTGTGTGTGTGTGTGTGTGTGTGTGTGTGTGTGTGTGTGTGTGTGTGTGTGTGTGTGTGTGTGTGTGTGTGTGTGTGTGTGTGTGTGTGTGTGTGTGTGTGCATGTGTGCTTGTGTGTGTGTGTGTGGGTGAGAGAGCTGAAATGCAAGGCTTCATCCCACACACAGAAGGTGACGCAACACCTCACACACTCAGCATCACGTCGCAAAACCAATGCACAACTCATAGCAACACAATGTCACTGTGTGTGTGTGTGTGTGTGTGTGTGTGTGTGTGTGTGTGTGTGTGTGTGTGTGTGTGTGTGTGTGTGTGTGTGAGAAAGACAATTGAGAAATTGCATACAGTGTATATCAAAATTTCAACTTTACATGCAAATACAATACCCGGCACTCATTTCATCTTCCTCTATCTCAGACACACACACACACTCTACTTGGTGATCAGCGTAGCAGCATCACCATGACAACAGCTGATGCCACCCGCAGTGTCGAACAGCATCAGAGGCGGAGCTTGTGCGTAACCACGAGCAACGATGGACTAAATTGTAAACGTGCATTAGCCCTCCACGCTTATGACATCACCCTTATATCAATTTAATTCACTGACACCCCTATATTAATTTAATTCACTGAAACAATCTGACTGTTTCTGTCAAAGCTTTTAAGACCGCTCACTAGATTACTTTGTTGACACAACTCCTTTATAGCTGCGAGAGCAGCTTTCGTGTAAGTTCGCAATGCAGCAGCTGATCAGAACGAAGCAGGCAGCACACGTCAGTCATGACGCCTTGAGGGCTTTAAACAAGCCTGAACACGTTAATGTTTCCACATCAATGCCCTTAACCTTCAACTTGCTCCAATATTGATGTCCATATGATGGAAGAGCAGCACAGCCACAGAAGAGGAGGAATGAGAACTATTTGTGTGTAGCCTCCAGATCACTTTCATTAATTCTGAAAGTAATACCTGTTTCTTTCTTTGTCCCAAACACTGCTTTATAGTTTAAAAATAGATACATGATCAGAGCAATTTTTGGAGCAGTTCCTCCTCCAGTATTGGTCTGAAGCACTTTTCCATGCCTATGTGTTGATGCTGTATAGTGTGTGAGTGCACTAAGATGCTAGTGGGAGGTGACGTTCACAGTTATGGTGCGAAGAGTCGCAAAAATACAATTTATTTCACTTTATTATGCAGTGCTCACTAAAATACTATTGCCTTAAACTGTGGTAGGGTTCTATGGCGCAAGTATAAACTGTGGCACGAGCTGACTTAGTTGGCCGCCAGGACTGAGAAAACACCACCGAGGTGAGATGGTGTAAGTGGAACAGAAGATGTAAAGAAAATCGACAAGAGAAAAACCAGAGGAGCTTACACATGCACAGTAGTGTCCCAAGAGACGACGCCAGAGTGGAAAGTTTCATTGCGCAGTGGGGGGGGGGGGGGGGGGGGGGGGGAATAATGAGCCACTCACTACCGGGTAGGGTGTGTGTGTGTGTGTGTGTGGGTGGGTGTGCCTGGGAGAGACAGATTTATCTATACATATACCTTACAAGTAAAGCGGTAATGGCATGGCTTCCACATATTTAAACATTTATAAATCATAAGTTGTACACTAAATGATACACTGCAAAAATGTCTTTTACATGTGCAGACGTTATCCAAACACACATACGCCACTCCCATGTTCGAAACCTGCTGTGATAAACGTTATACATGATTTAAACACTCAACTTCTCTATGCTTCGTGGAGTAAAATGATCCAAATTGACTTTTCAATTCTATTCAAACCTGTTGGCTCACTTATTGTTTTGTATCAGACACATTTATACCTTTAATATCTACAAGGGCCATGTGCCACCCAGCGCGCAGTTTTTTTTATGAACTTTACCTGAGAAATTAATTAAATATTCTACCCAGGTTCTGTATTTTCTACAGCTACTTAATTAATCATTGAGGTAGTTTTACTGAAGAGTACGTCTCACTTGAGTATTAACTCCATATTTGAGTATTAATGTTCAGTCCCACTTTCATCTCTGGAAATGTCTAACAAGTAAACATCAGAGACTCCTACTCCAGGTTCTGTTTTGGAGTCTCTGATGTTTATGTGTAACATCTCACAAGACAGCCCTGATAAAGCGCTACGCTTACTGACGCCCACTTGTCACCTGGCTTGAAGCATGTTCTTTATGGTGACATAGGCTAATAGATTCCTCCCACAGTCATTATCAATCACTAATCCCCTCGTTTGGAGTCTCTCTCTCTCTCTCTCTCTCTGTTCCCCCTGCTCTGACCATCCCTCTCAACACCCATTTCCTGTGACCACTAAACACCTCTTTAAGGCTTTTAGAGCTCTATTTTTTCTTGTAAAGAGCCAAGATGACTTTCGTACCTCTGTCTCACCACTTATCAATAATACAGGGAAAAGGTTGCGTTGGGAAAAAACAAAACAAAAAAACATCAGTAAGAGTGGGGTTAACCACTCATCTGTGATTATCGAGAGTTAAGAACCAGAAGTGATCAAATCTTGCAGGGATGTAGACAGTTCCTGAGGGTATGACTTGTGAAGATGCTTTAATTTCCATGTCTACTTCAACTTGCTGGGTAACAAAAGCACCACCACAGGACACACAAACAATATCTGAAAAAAAGAAAAGAAAAAGAAAATGTAAATATGCTTCTAAGTGGAACATGGTCTAATTAA
The DNA here is from genome assembly GCF_963422515.1 of Blennius ocellaris. Classification (NCBI taxonomy): domain Eukaryota; kingdom Metazoa; phylum Chordata; class Actinopteri; order Blenniiformes; family Blenniidae; genus Blennius; species Blennius ocellaris. The sequence goes on along the minus strand of NC_137661.1, from coordinate 5,554,445 downwards.
AAAGTTTAATCACTTTAATTTACATTGCCTGAAATCACTTGTGTCATTAATGTGCATGTCTCTTTCAGCAAAATTGTTTTTGTGTATTATGCTGAGAGGCTTTTTTATCAAGTAACCACTCATCAGTTTTATTTGTGCAGACATGAGTATAAGATATTTTCTATTTCTCTATTTCCTGTTGTTTCTTCCGACAGTGTTGTCTTTGTGATTGATCATCTTTCATAATGTTTGGTAACTTGCTCCACAACTCCATCCTGTGTTCTTCTGCACTTGCAGGCACTCATCACTCCATCAAATATTCACACGGTGTATGAAAAGACTAACACAAGCAGGACCCTCATATAAAGTCTAATATTTGCACGCATTGCAAATCGCACCATTATTGTTAATTGACCACCAGCAGAAAACACAACAACTACAAATGCAATTTATCTATGTGATTATCGATCTTTATTTGAGACAATCAATTAAGAAAGAACTAAATAATAAAGTTTACGAAACAAAAATAACAATAAGACCATAAAACAAGAAGGAGATTCGTATGAAAATAGTGAAAGCCTCAGAAATCTGTGTGGTGATGCATACACAGTGTTAAAACATTAATTAAAATATGTGTGCATGAATTCCATCCCAGTGCTTAGTTAAACCATCAGAATGTAAATCTGACAATGACCCAGCAGTCTCATACGCCTCGAACAAAATTAACAGAAGATACAGATTGAAATATAGAAATATATATATATATATATATAGATCATTTGTGGTGACGCTCAACTCAGCTCCACCAAAGTACTTCTATCTCGGGTTCAAAAATAACGTCTCTTTCTCCTACCAGAGGAACAAAGAGACACGTGTTTGTCTGTGTGAGAGTGTGTTTATGTGTGTGTATTTAGTATAATGGCCTATCACTCATGCAGTAAGTGCCTCAGACAGGAAAATGGCAACACCTCGGCAAAACATTGACCAATATGATTACTCTGGGGGGGTTAACGTTCTTTTTTTTTTCTTCTTCTTCTTCTTGCATGGACTGAGCTGTAAATCTGTAGTTGGCTGTATAAGTGCTGCAAAGGGCAACACAGAGTCCTGCCCGGTCCACTTAGGAGTCCAATCGATACCTATTAATTAATTTTCAGATAGACAATGCAGATTTCCACATATACCGGCATTACTTTATCATCCACAAACATGTGGAGTTCTTTGTGCAAAAGAATTAATGAAAATAAATCATCATCATTTCATTTTGACTTTAAAAGTTGCCTCACACCGACACACCTGCTTCAGAAGGCCGAGTCATCGTCAAGCTCTGCAGGAGGCTCGATGTGACTCACTCCATGTGAGAACATACAAACATCTGAAACATTCGAGTGGAGTCCACAGGATCGGGATTGGGAAATACTGGTTGTGAGCAATACAATTAAGTTGGGACAATGTGTTAGAGGCTCAACCGAAATTGTTTTGGTCCTCGTGTACAGACTCTCATGAGCAGGTGTCCCATGGCATCAAATTTCATTTTCAACTGCTGCGTCTAAAAACCTGAGACTAAACACAATCACAGTGTGACATCAGCACACAAGTGTGTTTTCCTTTTTGCTTCTTTTCTGACCCCAGGCTGAGGCATAAATTTAGCTGAGACTTTATTTATGCTTAACACACAGTATCAGCAGGTGGGGCTGGACTCACTAATCACATCATCTCACAGCAGCAGCTTCCTAATGGGCCGAGAGTTAAGGCCAGTTTCTCCTCAGAGAAATCTGGTCGTCTCAAAGAGATGCTGAGTGCAAGGTATGGCATCCTAAATATAAACAGCCAATATTTAAAAGCAAAGACAGTGAGCATTGTTCATAAAGGTGGTGCGTGGAGTAAAATAGAAGACAGAATAAATTAATCCCAACAGCGCACTGTTGTAATATATAAAATGCACTTCGGCCTCAGAAAAGTATTTAACATTTCACGTTAGTCAACGTGTGTATAATAGTGGTGCATGAGGACATGTGACAATGGAGTGAGTACTTACTGCAGTGGGGAAGTATGGCGAGAAACTACATGGCCATTATTTGGGACTTGTCGCACATTATTGTGAATACATAGATTTCCAATTTTGCAATTATATGGATGGATTGAAATGTGATTTGCTCTATGATATTTACTGAAAGCTGAGCAAAAACATCCAAGTCAGGAATCTACCATCACAACCAAATTCTTCAGAGTGGAAGATCCTGCACTCGCTCAGCCTGGTGAAGGCGAGTCGGCATGCTTTCCATTTTTCATTCCGTTCACTATGCAGGAATATCTTGGATCTCTGAAATTCCAGGTTGAGACTATAAACACCACTTACTACTCTGAAATTTTGGAAAGCCTAAAGAAGAACCAAACAACGGTGATAATGGATTCATGGCACCTGCTTGAGAGCAACATCACACTGGCCAAAGTATTTCATTCACATGGAGTAACATTATCACCCTCGCTACGGTTAGAAATCACTTTGATATTCAATCAATTTGTTCACTTCCCCGAAAGTACAGGCCTAAACGTTTCTCACATGACGAGATGAAATGCACACTTTTTATGGTTTCACGCCATTTGCAGGAGCATCGGGAATGTAACGCATGCATCACAGTGAAGAGTGAACATGTTGAAATACCCTTTATTTTTCATGGGTGACGTCTCCCAATCTTCTGGTTGTACTTATTAAAGATCCTCAAGATGTTAAGAAGCAACAATTTTTTTTTTTTCTGTGACGAGTGGGCGTGGGCTCTGAATTGCCTGTAGGTGTAAATGTCTGTCTCTCTCTCTCTCACACACTCTATTTAGTTTATATTTTATTATTGAACTGAACAAACTACAGCAGTCTAAGGCATATCTTCTGAGATGTAGCTCAGCAATGCATTGCTCCGAATCATGTGAGAGCTGTATTTGTCAGGTTCCCCTCGACTAACTGCCTGGCTCTCTAGCTATGTAACTATCGCCAACAATTACCTTGAGGATATGAGGGACATCCTGGTCAATTCTCTTTTGCCCTTGAGCATCACTAAACAAGAGATAACAGATGTGGAGTCATTGAAAACGCTTTTGCTACCTGGGTATTTTAGAGAGAGAGGACTGAGGATTGGTAATACTTTTAAGTTGTGTTTTTAACGCTTGGCCGGGGCTGTTCACACTTTACAGACTTTAAACAAACTGCTGCGCAATTGATTGGATAGAAAGGAAATTGTAAGGATGAATTTAAACAACATTTGAAAAGCTTCAAAAAATATGCCCTTAGTATTTTTTTTTTACAATAATGTTAGAACCTTTTGGGTAGCAGTAATGAAACTGCAGTGCATTTAGTCCATCACATAGATTTAATATGAAAGTTAGGAAACTCTTGCAGGCCTGATACAATATTGTCTAATGGTGAAAATGCCAAGCAACTAGAACCAGAATGAAATGCAATTTACATTTGAGGCCAGGAAACAGTGGCACAAGTGATAACACAGCCTTGTAGGGAGAAATACAAGCCTCCATAACTAACCAGTGATAATTCCCATGGTCCTCCTTCATTATGAAAGCAACTCTGAAGTTTAGATATGTGGAGCAACAACATGTTTCATGTTACTGCCTTTCCTTTGCACTATTGAGTCAGAGGCAAATAATAATCAATATTATAGATTTATGGATTCTATTACTATGACGTCAGCAGCGGTTCATGACAGTCGATGTGACACACGGTGCCTCTCCGTCAGGTCACACACCTTTCTTTGGTAACAGTTTAGCTTCAGTGTGGAGACTGTTCAGCTAAATGATGGCTTTGCCATGGCAACACACTGCCTCTCTGGGTCTCATGCACTATGCCAGGGCTCATTTCCATGACAACACTATCAAAAATCTCAACCACAAACAGAGAGCTGCTTCAACTTAACAATTTAAAACCTGCTGGCTGCCCCTGACCGCCTCCTTGTTCTGGCAGAGAAACTGAAACGAGAGAGTGTTCGCGAACGTAACGACCACTACCATGTAACACACACACACACACACACACACACACACACACACACACACACACACACACACACACACACACACACACACACACACACACACACACACAAAACAAAAGCTCAGGTTAAGTTACATGCTTCCCACCCTGATCCTCTAGCATCCCTCAAGCATAATGCACGCACTCTCTCACACACACACACACACACACACACACACACACACACACACACACACACACACACACACACACACACACACACACACACACGCAGTTCAACACTGTGACGTATGTGTGTTACCTGGCTAGCAGTGATACAGTCAGTGAAGGCACTCCTCCTGGAGAAGAACGTGAGGAGCTGCTGCCAGCGAGAGGAGGACGTAGAGGGAGAGGAGGAGGCTGGAGAGGAGGTGGAGGGGGAGGAGGTGTGGGGAGGTGCCAGCTCCTCAGAGGAGCCACGCTTGGGCCCCAACTTCTGTTTGACTCCGAGCCCCGCCCCTTGACCCCCGGATGCCCCGCCTACCCTCGCACTGCGGGGGTACAGGGTGTTGTTGCCGAAAATATAGTTCATCGTCTCCGCTGTCTGTTCTTCCCTTAGACAGACGAGATAAAGTTTATGTTGCAACGCTTCTCCACTGCTTCATATCCAGCGTCTCTCACGTGTGACTTTGCTTTCTCTCCAGCTCTCAGTCTTGCCGTCCCCCCTTTTCTGTCATCGGCTTTCTGAAAAAATAAGTTGCTTTTGTGGATATTTTTATCTTCTTGTTCCAAATTGTCCTCTTAATAGTATGTCTTTCTTTTTCTCTTTTATCCTCTTCAACTCCCTCAGGAATGACAGAGCAGCTGGCAGATGGAGAGAGGAGGAGGAGGAGGAGGAGGAGGAGGAGCTGGAGGAGGAGGTAGAAAGTGCAGGTAGAGAGAGTCCTCTCAGAGAGTTGGAGCATGAGTCCATCTGCCAGGGTCCTTGTGTATTTGTCCGCCCATCAATCCATCTGCCTCTCCGTTTTCATTGTCCATCCATGTGTCCATCATCCCATGCCTCCGCTAGCCAGGGAAAATATCCAGCATCCACATCTCTGGAAGTCCAGACCTCCCTTCTCGTCAGCTCCTTCCTTGCCTCTCCTCAGAGAGAAGACAGAGTGAGGGGGAGTGTGGGCCAGGCAACGACAGGATATGAGAATTGATTATTTAAGGGAGTTCACTCTTTCTCTCTTTCTTCCCCCACCCCACCCTGTTCCACCTCCCTCCCTCCTTCTCTCTGAATCCGAGGAGATGACCAGTCAATCTCCCTTCTGTCACTGTATGTGCTCCCATAAAATACAGAAGGAGGGAGGGAGGGAGTGATGGGTGGCTGGACGGATGGAAGGAGGGAGGTGGAAAGATGCAGGCGAGGAGGAGAGCATCTGAAGTAGGTGGATGGTTGGAAGGATCATTCTGCAACTCTTCTGTTTCTCCTCCCCTCCCCTCCCTTCCTACATCTCTGCTGTTGCTCCAAGTCTCACTCTCTCTTCTCGTCTCTCTTGCTCTCAGTACATTATTAAGTCTCCTTCCCTCCCTTTCTTTGCTCCACCTAACCCTCACCCACCCTGCCGCTCTCTTTCTCGCCCTCTCCTTCTCTTTGCCTGTCTTTCAGCAAATTGTCTTTTCCAGTCTTTTATGCGAGCTGCAACCCGATGCCGCTCTCTCTCTCTCTCTCTCTCTCTCCCTCTCTCTCTCTCTCTCTCTCTCTGTCTCTCTCGCTCTCTCTCTTTTTCCTTCACTGTCAGATATCATTACTGGTACAAGCCACGCCCCGACATTTCACTCAGCCAATTGTGTAACAGAGCTACCTCTGTGCTCCAAATGTCCCTGCCCTTCAACATACGTGCACACCCAAACAGATGCAAAGATGCCTGTTGCAGGTTGAAACGATGGTAGAAAACAACTGGGAGATCAAAACTGATGCGAGCAGCGGCGAAGCAGATAACGAGATGAGTGTTTGAATGTGTAGGTGTGCTGAGGTGTATGGGTGTGTGTTTGGAGGGATGGATCTTTGAAAGCAGACATTTCATGTCGTGCCAACACTTTGAACCGTGGCACAGAACCAACAGGTATGTGTCTGCGCGTGTGAGTGTGTGTGTGTGTGTGTGTGTGTGTGTGTGTGTGTGTGTGTGTGTGTGTGTGTGTGTGTGTGTGTGTGTGTGTGTGTGTGTGTGTGTGTGTGTGTGTGTGTGTGTGTGTGTGTGTGTGTGTGTGTGAAAGTACATAAATTGGCATGACTAGGGAGTGTGTTTGTTGTTTTTGCATGCATGTACCCATGTGTGTTTATTTGTGTGTGATAGGGCGAGAGAGAGAGAGAGAGAGAGAGAGAGAGCTCTTCTCCTGAGGCTGTTTCCAGACACTGCAGCACCCAGTTCTCCCACACACTCTCATCTGCGCACACACACGCACACGCACACGGACACGGATGCACACACACACACACACACACACACACACACACACACACACACACACACACACACACACACACACACACACACACACACACACACACACACACACACACACACACACACACACACACACACGCACTATACAGACAACCATACTCAGATAGAGCATGACTCCAGAATGGAAAACAACAGGCTGTTGCTGGGCACCAACTGAGATCAAAGAAGAGAGAAGACAGGAGCAAGGAGAGACAAGGAGAAACAACGGGGCGAGCAAGTGTTCTCACAGCATCCCTCAAGCAAGGCGTGAAAGGCCCACAGTCCTTGTTTAGCTGAGCATGTCTGGCTCAAAGGTAAACTTATGTTTATAGGTTACCGGCACTGATTCAAGATGCTATTTGCCACTCACTGCTGTGACTGAACAACTCTCGTACCGAGCGATATGCGTGTGTCCCTAAGGCTTACAGCTATCTTATACACAGGTATACCTTAGCCTCCCAGAGGATTAGCCACAGGTGGATCAGGACCCCTGTCATTGCTTCTTCCTGTGTTTCCCTGGGAACTGTATCTATGGCAACAGCTTGCAGAGTCCTGAAATACCTGGTACTGGCTGACAAGTGTGTTTCTCCTAAAATCTCAAAAGATGTCACAAATACATCTTCAGGTTGCCATTGGCCTGTTATGAAGATCCCTCATTTACAGTAACAGTGAAATATGGTGCATGAGATTTAAAGGCGCACTCACTCAAGTAGCACACATCAAATTTGGCAAGGGGCTTCTGTGAAAATTGTTACTTGATGGATGAATAATCAAGCTACAGATATCAGCCTCGAATCTCAGGGGTCATTCTGAATTATCTTTACAGTCACAAAGGATATAATAACAAAAAAGTTTATTTTCTGGAATAAACATAGAAAAGCGAAGTCAAATAACCCTTTAAATTGCTTTTCCAGCAGCCGTTTCAAGTTCAGACATTTCTCTTGAATTAGGCTCTCCATGTTGCACGGTGGTGCTCAATGCTAAATAGATAGACGAACACGGATGGAGGCTTTTGGGTACGTTTTCCAGCGGGCTAAACAGATGCTCAGCAAACAGAGTGATACCAGTGATGACCTGCGGGGCAGTGTTATGCTGTATAGCTCATGTGTGACCAGCGAAATCAACAAAGAGGACAACAGAGCTTGGACGACAGCTGAAATGACGATCTACTCAAGGAATGACTGTCAATGTATGTGTGTTTGTATCTGTGCAGATTAAGGCAAATTCGCAACATTGCCTCAACTGGACATCAAGACAAAGAAGCTTCAGATAGTTTGTGTGAAAAGTTTAGGAACAATTTCACAAGAACATTTGAAAAGGCAAAATATTATCTAACAAGACCAAATTCTAAGTACTACTAGAGACACAAATAATCATTTAGCAGGTTTTTTTTAAGGTGTTTCATTGATGCTTGGATTAAAAATATTGTCCCATACTAAACCAATAATGTGCATTGCCCTCTACTGGATGTACTGATTTACAGCCATGCCGCTGTGACAGATGCATGGGAGTATGAAGGCAGGGACGCATGGCGATGATTGAAATGCATGCAGATATTGCATAAATGTACCATATTTAGGTCTTAATTATCCTATTCCTGTCTGCTCTGTATAGTTTTATGCCTGTCTTGCATAAAAAACACAGATGCCTATTGTCTGTCATCCTTACATTTTACTGTAAAATAGGTTAGCGCAATAGTGCCAAAATGATAGGCAAAGTACATTAAAGTATAGCAAGATTCAGGTTTCAAAAATGTAAGAATCCAAAAATATGTAAAAACTCAAATTTGGAGTAGTAGAAAAGATGTTCAAAAACCAAATGTTGAAGTATAATGCAGATCATCCAAAACCTTGCACTTTGCTAATGTTAGCATATTGCAAGAATATTTGAAATAATGAGCAGGAAGAACAGATATAATATTGAGCAGTGTGAAAATGTTGGTGTAATGCTATGTTAAAATACTGCAGATGGACAAAAGTCAAGCTATTCTTTTTACCTTTCATTTGGAGGGGAGTGTTTTTGACTACTATGCAATTTTGAAACAACTGTGGCTCTAAACTTGTAGAAGAACTTCTAGATAAAGAACTAAAATAAATAAATAAGTAAATAAAATAAAATTGTATGTGTAAAAAATTATATATATATATATATATATATATAATTTTTTGTCACAGCATGACCATCTTGTCATTTTTGTAATAGGCTGACAACGACAAAGCAATTCAGACAGAAACAGAGTATAACACCACAACAATCAACACAAAGATAGTGTATAGAAAGAGGGGTATCCTGGCTTAATTTCATAAAATAAACATAACACAATAGGCATTAAAACCAAGGCATATGACAATTTGGCCCCGACTTTAGCCTTCAAGCCATCTCCCTCTGAAAAAGTTGCCAGTGAACTCAGCACTCATGCAACCTGAGCCTCTTGCTCCTGCCCACAATCAGAAAGTGTAGAACAACGCATCAATCATAAAGCTTGCAGTGAACACACAGGTAATAGTTACACTATCAACACACCCTACACAACTAACAAGTGAAATTACTTCATTAGTATCTACCATCCACATTCAACAACCAACCTGTCAGCAACTAGGCACCACAACAAAAAGCTTAATACGCAGGCATGTCAGCTGACACAGCAGCAATTCAGTGGTCCACCGGCCACATCACAACTCTTAATGTCTCTCTCTCTGTCTTTCTCTCAGTCTCTCTCTCTCTCTCTCTCTCTTTCACTTTTTCCTTCCCTGCCTCTCTCTCCAGTCAAATGTCAGTGAGTGAATGCCAAGTCTATTAATATTTCAGAACCAATTAAATAAAAGCACACATCATGCATGTTTAATGTCCGACTGCTGAGCAAGCCAACTTTGCCCTTCTATCCTCTACAGGTAGGCCAGTCGAGTGATAGATAGCCAAGCATACAAATGCTGTGTTTACTTTTTTAACAAATTATTTTCTGCGTCTCTGGTCCTGGCGTCGGGCCCGAGTTGGACGTGTCTCAGCCCAGCAGGCTATAGACAGTCTGACCCAGTGAGCACAGCGAGCCAGCGACAGTACTGTCCTGTGTGTTTCACTATAAACTTGTAGTTATTGAGAAATGTAATCTGAACAAACAATAATTATCGGATTCTGACATGCAAAGTCATACACCTGGAGCGTAGGCGTCAGTACCTATGACTTTCTATCATGTGTTGTCATTTTCAAACGCCTAACCTATAACATGACGCTCCATAAAACCGTAATATATATTAGCTTTTTATATTGTCCACAGCCATAAAGGGACCCTTGTGCAGTTGGAAGCACTGTAAACCAGACGCCAGGCAGATCTATACTGTGGTCTATTCCAGTGGTTCCTAACCCTTTTGGCTCCTCCCCAGCACTTCCATTAGATCTCTTTCAGATTCTGGTAAGGACCATTTTGCAGAGCTTTGTCAAGCTCCCCCTGGTAACACTGGCCATGTGGAGTACCCAACATAAAACACTGCAGAGCAAGCAAAGCACCAATTCAAGCACAAGAAGGAACCAAGCAAGCAGACAGAGAGACGTAGAAGTTACAGAACGTGAAGCAGGATGGGTTGACTATTATTCTTGGCAAAGCAGCAGTTGACTGTTTCCCTTTGTAATTCAAAGTGGATTCAATCAATGTAACAACGACAACTCGTCTATCTAATGGCTCTGACGAATAATGCTAATAGAAATGGTCAAACTGTGACTGGCCACATGCTGAATTTTTTCCCCTCAGAACCTTTTAACACGGTTGTTTTTTGGTTTTTTTCTTTGTTTGTTTTTTTTTGGGGGGGGGGGGGTTCAGAGCTCAAACTTGTTTTTGTTCACCCTCACATTGTCATTTCCAGACACAGCAGGCAGCCGTGTTCTTTGAGGAGGCTTTAAAAGCTGAGTACGCTGACAGCTCAGTAGCAAACGACAGATAGACAAAGGTGGTGACTACAAAGGAGCATTTTACAGAATAATGACTCAGATGTTTAGTACAGTTGCTGCTCAGTGTAAAAGAAAGTGAAGAGCTGCTACACATGAAACTCTAGCTGACAGCTAATGATGCCCCTGAAATATACCTGACTTTGGCACTTTAAAGTACTTTATATAATCGGTCACATTCAACCATTCCCATAATATTGACACACACGAACAGACACCCAAACGGGGACAGAGCTGCCATTGTATATGCCATTGTATATAATGTGGAAAAAAAAAAGCCTATTCATTGATAAAAGTAAACAATGTCAATTTAAAAGCGAAACATGCCAGTTCCCACTAGGTTCAATGTCAGTTGGTGAGTCAATTCCAGGTTTGCAGGTTTGAATCCCACAGCCAACAGGCTACCACTGTGGGTCTGTGATCCAGGCTCTTGACCACCAAGAGCTCCCCAGACCCTGCAGTGTGGTCGCCCACTGCTCCCAGCATGTGTCATTAAAGCTGAATATGAATAGGATAGAATGAATGCAGAGAAATCATTTCTCCGAAGGGTTCAATAAAGTATTTAAATTACTTATATAATATTGCAAAATCTATATTACAATTTGCTTTAAAAAAAAAAAAATGGCGATGGGAATGAAAAAGAAGTACTAAAGAAACAACTTAAATGAAGTCACTTTTTCATAGTTCAGATATATGAATTTATTTCGAACTGTAATGTGCAGTTGATTCCAGATTGAGGCAGATCTTTGCTTAGGACTGGAGGAGCAGAGTGAAAAAGACTAGCACGGCGTACATAACTATTATGCACCTGAGCACCAGTCATTTGATGTTTGTGTACATCGTCTGGTCTCGGTATAGGCAAGTATGTCAGTTTGCCTACTGTCACATTCTGCAAGTCCTAATGCATTTCCTTGAGCGTGAAGTACAACGTAATTGAAAATGCATTAAGTTCAAAATTAGTTCAAACATGGGCACGTCATACATTACCCCATTTCTCACAAACTGAGCAAACTCCACGATATATATATATATATACACACAGTATATATGTATGGTATGGTGTATAATTGAAATCAGGTTCAAGCAGAGGGGGGAAAAAAAGCAGTGCCTTCCTGACCACATTGATGAAAACTCCTTCAACAATACGCTACATTTGGTAAAGATGTCTTAGTCACTCTTGATTTGTATCACTGCATCAGAGGGAGGAGAAAGAAAAGACATAGTCTGAGTAGGAGTGGATTAGCCGAATGACGGGCTGATTAACATCCAGCAACAAATCTGCGCTGTCTTTGTCTGCCTGTAATTCTCCCTTTACTCCGGACTCTTGCCTCTGCCTGCACATCTTTGTCTTTACTTCCTTCCTAATTATCTGCATTAGCTTAATGACTGAGAGCCACGGAGGTCTCTGAGTGGACTACGTGTGTCTTACGGTGTGTGTGCTGTGGAGGGAGAGCAAATGACTCTTTCCTGTTCCTCGCCGTTCAGACTCTGCGGCACATATAAATGCTGCCAGTGAGTTATTCTGGCAGAGGCGGTCGTCCTGTAGTCGACTACAAACACAGGAACGACTTCACCACCACTGAGAGCAATCAGCTCAGATTTTCCTGTGGTTTAAGTGTCGAGTCATTAGATTGAAGCCTTGATGAATTGAATTCAGCTGAAGCTTGATTTGCACGAGGGTCTGTACTTTGGCCTCTGCTGCCTCCTGCAGACTACAAACTGTAACTGCATGTAAATTAGGTTGGCGTGACTGGAGACTTTCTCAGGTCTCCTTCATCTGAAGGAATCAATAGCCACTGGAGAAGAAAGGTTTACAAAATTCCAAACAAAAATGTTGAAAAATCAAAAGAAAATGCAGAGAAGAGAATTAAAAAAAAAAATTGTCTTTAAGGTAAAAGGTTATTCATCCATCCACCTTCAACACCTGCTTTATCAAACCTGAGCTCACAGGAGGCTGGAGCCGATCTCAGCTGACATTGTGTAAAAGACTGGTTACATCCTGGTCATTAGCTTATTCACCAAAGCATGATATAAGGAGAGACAGACAGCCACAAATACAAACATGTACAGTCAATGTTGAGACATCACTTCACCTACACATGCCTTTGGACTGTGTAGGTGTACATATGAAACTGAATCAGAGAAAAAAACAACACAAGCGCAGGGAGAACATGCAACCGATCCATGAACTACGAATATTCTCGCTGTGAGGATCACTGCAAAACCACGTGTGCTATGAAGCCTTTTGAGAGATTAACCTTGTCTAATTGCCCGCATCATGTTAATGCATAAGGGCAATTACATAATAAGACACATAACTAAAATCCATGCACTCGGGTGCTCAGCAGAGGCTTGGCTCAAAGAACCAAAACCAGAAAGAAGAAGAACATTAAAAGCAGTGTCGTGAAATTAGAGAAACACAAAAACCATGCTGGGGGTGATTTGCGTTCATTCTTTTTTACATGTCAGCAAATTGTGCAAAATAATCACTATTAAATTAGTGATGTTATGATATATGGTGTGGGACTGGATTTGTTATTTTTTAATTTTCTCAAGTCGACCGTGCTATTTCCTAAAGTGGGTATAAAACGTGTCCCGTCACTCCCTTCTGCTTCCCCTCCAGGTGTATATCTTTTTCTAAAAATATAAACATGTCTGAAGTCATCTTGACGTCCCTCTTCAGTCCCTCTGCCATCTGCCACCGAGACCTCTGGCACTTTCGCTCCAGTTGCACAGAGTGTCCTATTAAGGTTGTCTTTTTAGAGTTCGTATCCAGGCTAAAATAAGACATGGGACCTCTTAGTGTGTGTCTTAGGTGTCATGTTTTTAAACTCCACCTTTTGAACTAAATTTCACAATTTGCAACAAACACGGAAGACATGCAAATGTGCTCCACCAAAGACAAAAACACATAGAAATGAAATGACATGCTCATATTATCTGAACTCGTGATACGAGGAATGAGGGGTTTCAAACGCATGCCACGGGCTATAAAGCGAGTTTACCTGGTAATACGAGTGGCTTTGAGAATAGAGGGAAGAGAAAGGTGGGGCTGGAACGTCACTGAGCCTCTCCCCTTCTGGATGAGGCCACGCCTCCTCATCATAGGGAACATCAGGTGATTCTACCTACAATACACAGACAGAGCTCAACATGGGGTCTCTCTCTCCCTCTCTCTCGCTCTCTCTCTCTCTCTCTCACACACACACACACACACACACACATTTGAGAGGGGCTTGATCGAGTGATAATGAAATGTGCTATATGACTTTTGACATTTTTTAAGGACTGATCAAAACACTAATGGTGGAAAGAATGCACATGTACTCAACAGCTAATGTTAGAATGTTGAAATGGTGCTCAATTACAAGTGAGAGCACTGCTGGTAAAACAATACTCAGGTTTTTACATACGTATACTTGTCGGTAGGATGTGATCCACTTTAACTTTCTAAAACAGTTCTGTTAAATACACACTTCTCAGAAAACAAATGTCTGTTGGCTTCAGACCATAACAATTGTTTTTGTAGAGAAATACAGATATTCAACAGGATTTTTCTGTTAAAATGTTGCGTGAGCACATTAGTTAAACAAACGCATGTCAAAAAGTTTGAACATGAATCCAAATTGTGGGAGTGCTGAGTAGCGACTTGATTTTACTCATTCAGTTCAAGTGTGAAATGACATAACTAAAAATAATAGTAGTATTCCTAAAAAACGAATTATTTACAGTAAATTGTTTGAAATGTTTGAAATTTGCTACTTCCACCCCTGCAAATGTCTAAAAAAAAGAACGAAGCAAAACAAAACAAAACAAACTTGAGAGGCCTTCTGATTTTTAAGCCTCATGGTAGTCACATTGAGTTCTCACAAAAGAAAACTGAATCGAAACCCTAAACATTTGAAATGATCCACATCTCATCTTTAACAGGCAAAAAAAAAAAAAAAAGAGCAAAAAGTCCTTATAAAACAATAAATATAATATAATGATAAAAACCACAATCAGGAAGCTCGGTGGTGGAAAAACTGCAATCCTGGGACTCCTCACGTTGGCTTTATATGTTCTGCTACTGTACTTCAGTTGGGTTTTAATGGGAAGATTGTGTTCAGATGAAACTTTTTATTGTTACAAAGGTAATTTTACTTGTCAAGGCACCACGTGGAAGAGCGACTTCCAGATTAGCCGAAATACATAAACACAAAACATGACAAGATGTATACTGAGCAGGGTTTGTTTTGGTAAAGAAGATAGTTGCACAAATAAACCACAGCGATAGCAGGAGAATTGAGTGCATGTGGGGGTGGACTGCTGTGCATTGTGGGAGTAAGACAAAAAGAAAAAGAGGCAACAGAGTTATGGCAAAACAAAGAGAGATGGGAACATGTACATGGAGAGAACAAGATGGCAGGCCCATCTGTCATGTGGGAGCAAGCCAGATCCAGCACCTGTGGCGACACGCACTCCCACACAAACAGGCAACATTTGGGAAGGAGGAGTTCTCGAAATAAACCAAATACCCAAATACGCCCACGCACGGCACGGTGAAAACATACACAGGAGATTATACGTCCAGATTTCACTTACTAACAGACAGGTCAAAAACCTGCTGGAATAGACCAGACGACAAAGGTCAATGCTGATAATGATGCTCATATATGCAAAGATGCAAGATATATAGGCCACTATGATGATCTCAAGTGTGAGAAAAATCCTTGTGCATGTACTTCAATAGCATGTGAGAATGACTACACACAGAATAGTTTTATCTATGCTTTCTATAAAAACATTTTGAAATATGTAAATGATTTGATTTCATAATTCCCAGATCAATCCATTATGTCGAAAGCAAAATGATGTGCATTCAAGAGGTTTGATTTGTAGCCACTAGGGGGTGCTAGAAACTAACTATTGCTTCAGACATGACCGGCTTCAGTTTTCTGCAGAGCCTTTCTGGGAGAACGACTTCAACTTGTGGCAAAGGACAGCACTGACTGACAGTTCATGAAAACTTGTGTCGCACACGAAGACACACATTCCACAGCTAAACTTCACATGGATGTTAATAAAACTGATGGGTACACGTGGGGTAATGTGAAGAAAAATACAACATGCGAGCAGGGGAGAATATAGAAATGAAATGCAAAGTAATGCTCGGTAGAAAACTGTAAGACAAAAAATAGATGAAATAGAAAAGGTGACGAGAGAGTTGCAAAAAAAAAAACCCAAGCTTTTGATAATGAATGTGGTAAGTCAATATTTACATTACTTTACTAGTAGGTCATTCAACATTTTGAGAAGTATAATGTGTGAGAATTTTCTTGTAATAAACTGCATTCACAAAACACCAGACACCAGTTTAACCTGGAATTCGTGACCCATGACTATGAAGAGCAAAACATAATTGAGCAGAGATTTCACACACACATCACAGGGCATAATGATGTGGGTCTGTATTTGATCATACATGACAGTATCAGCAGCCAGGGCTGAGTGAGTAGAATGATGTAAGCACTAATCTGCAGATACGGCCCAATCAACCAAAATAAAAAGATTACCGGGCTACGCTGAAGTGTGTGTGTGTGTGTGTGTATGTGTGTGTGGCAGTAATAGGGAAGCAGGAGAAAGAGAGACAGACACAGACTGAGTGCAGAATGAAGATTGAAATGGCTCATTACTAAGAAATGGGACAAGCATTCGACTGAATCCCTGGCGTGCCTGGTTCTGAAAGAGTATTCTCCCGGTACTACGAAAACCTGCATGCAGGGAAGGAAATTTAGGCCAGTATCCTTGACTTCCAAGTACTTCTGAAGAAGCCGGTCTACTTCTGAAGTCATTGGAACATTTTTACTGTCTGTTTGAACTTGACCAGTGTGTATATATATATATATATATATATATATATATATATATATATATATATATATATATAATACCTTCATCTCAGCTGAAGGTATTATATATTATACATCAATAAAACCAACATTAACGCGACGCGTACCGCACAAGGTGTCATTTCAAGAGTTGGCGTTTCAGTTGAAGAAACATTGTCTTTGCTAGAGTATACTGCAAATGTACTGTTGCATTTATAAACATGCACATAAAGAAAGGAAAAAAAAACAACTTTGATATGAGACTAGTTTACCTGTATAAGCTGCATTAACATACACTCATAAGTAGGGATGTCCGATAATATCGGCCGATATTGACTTAAAAATGTAATATTTGGAAATATCGGTATCGGATTTTTACAACCGATATTGGAATTTCCGAGTCTGCATGAACGCAGCATGGGACATTTACGGGCGCGCGCTTGATGACGTTTAACAACAACAAATACAACACGCTTGACTCGTGGCTAAGAAGGAGAAGCCCGGTGAATGAAATGTCCGTGGAGGACTGGAGGCTCAACCAGGCCCTCTTCCCTGCTGGGCCAGTACCTGACTGCACCCTGCACCAGTGTTGACAGTGAACCACTGTTCAGCACTGGTACCAGTACCTGACTGCACCCTGCACCAGTGTTGACAGTGAACCACTGTTCAGCACTGGTACCAGTACCTGACTGCACCCTGCACCAGTGTTGACAGTGAACCAGTGTTCAGCACTGGTACCAGTACCTGACTGCACCCTGCACCAGTGTTGACAGTGAACCAGTGTTCAGCACTGGTACCAGTACCTGACTGCACCCTGCACCAGTGTTGACAGTGAACCAGTGTTCAGCACTGGTGCCAGTACCTGACTGCACCCTGCACCAGTGTTGACAGTGAACCAGTGTTCAGCACTGGTACCAGTACCTGACCGCACCCTGCACCAGTGTTGACAGTGAACCACTGTTCAGCACTGGTACCAGTACCTGACCGCACCCTGCACCAGTGTTGACAGTGAACCACTGTTCAGCACTGGTACCAGTACCTGACTGCACCCTGCACCAGTGTTGACAGTGAACCACTGTTCAGCACTGGTACCAGTACCTGACTGCACCCTGCACCAGTGTTGACAGTGAACCACTGTTCAGCACTGGTACCAGTACCTGACTGCACCCTGCACCAGTGTTGACAGTGAACCAGTGTTCAGCACTGGTGCCAGTACCTGACCGCACCCTGCACCAGTGTTGACAGTGAACCACTGTTCAGCACTGGTACCAGTACCTGACTGCACCCTGCACCAGTGTTGACAGTGAACCAGTGTTCAGCACTGGTGCCAGTACCTGACTGCACCCTGCACCAGTGTTGACAGTGAACCAGTGTTCAGCACTGGTGCCAGTACCTGACCGCACCCTGCACCAGTGTTGACAGTGAACCAGTGTTCAGCACTGGTACCACTACCTGACCGCACCCTGCACCAGTGTTGACAGTGAACCACTGTTCAGCACTGGTACCAGTACCTGACTGCACCCTGCACCAGTGTTGACAGTGAACCACTGTTCAGCACTGGTACCAGTACCTGACTGCACCCTGCACCAGTGTTGACAGTGAACCAGTGTTCAGCACTGGTACCAGTACCTGACTGCACCCTGCACCAGTGTTGACAGTGAACCAGTGTTCAGCACTGGTACCAGTACCTGACTGCACCCTGCACCAGTGTTGACAGTGAACCAGTGTTCAGCACTGGTGCCCACATCATTGATGAGAAGAGAAATCACATACATTGCTGAGATGCTGAGATGCTTGTATTCATACAGAACAATCTCCCTCTTACACACGAGGACATGGGAAAAGAAATAGACCAGTTATATGGACGAGTCAACTTCAGTCTTTGTTTTTGTTGCACTTTAAAGGAGGGCTGTTTTAATTTTGTGAGCATTTCTGTGCCTTTCTTGTTTATATTTGCACTATTTTGTTACTCTTAAAAGAGATTGAGCCCAGTTTGAGTCTATTATTTGACAAGTTATGTCCAGTTATTCATTCATTGACTGTTTACAACTAATGGACTGAAGATATACCTCTTCCTTTTTTTTATATTGTCTGTGGTGTTGTTGAGTTTGTTGTTGAGGTTTCTCTCTAACACTAAATAAATATGGCACTTTTTTCCATAATTTAAGTTGTTGTTCTCTTATTTTTCTCAGTGTGTACATTTGGAAAGCCATGTTTGATTCACATATGCATCCAGTGGGGCATCACAATAAAATTAGGCATAATGTGTTAATTCCACAGTAGGAGATATTTTATGTTGTTGTTACCTAACAGTTTTGATGTAAAAAGCCAGCATATATCGGTATCGGTGATATCGGTATCGGAAATTAAGAGTTGGACAATATCGGAATATCGGATATCGGTAGAAAAGCCAATATCGAGCATCCCTACTCATAAGTTCAGTAAGGTGATGTTTCAGCCGAGTGGTCAAGTTGTGTAAAACATTTTATCTCGTTTATCTGAGCGAAAAACACATTTTTAACAACGGTAACATGAAGCACAACTTCAGAGCTTTTGATGGCTCATGGTGTGAAGCTCAGTCTGGTGTCCCATATTTGTATGGGGATCTTCTATCAACAGTGTAACTTGTTCTCTGCTTTTATCCAAAATGTCAATAATTATGTTTCACTCAAAAGTAACACCAATAAAATAAAATAAAAAACCCAACAACAACAAATGAGCAAAAGAGTCATTACCTCATTTGAAATGGGAGAAAATATTCATAAGTAAGCTTTGAAGTTTGAGAGATGGATGCGAGGCAGACTGCTAAAGTACCATCATTTTAAACACCTATGAACACTTCAATATGTAAATAAATTTACAGTCCTGCTGTCTATATGTATAACATTATTTTGGCATCATATGTCGCTTAAAAATCGCTTATACTTGTTGAAATATTTAAAGTTACATGAAAGTAGAAACAACCATCACAAGCCACTTCCTTCTTGAGCTTTATGTGTCAAACTAATTTTTAATAGACCAATTTTGTCATCATTTACAGTTAACTTGCACTGTATAGTCACTTGTTTGTGAATACACCTAAAAATATATGAATTCAGAGGAAGACTGAATACATAAAAATGACATGATAGTTTTGTGGGCTGCACCTGCACCTTTGCGTGCCTTTTTCATGTTGTTGTTGTTGTCATTTTTTTTGGTTTTATTTCTTGGGTAACCTCCTGGAAACATGATGTAAGAGTGAGCCATGTGTGAGTTCCTCAAACACAGAGAGAGACAGGTGGACCAGACTTTGGGGCAGATGTGGCACTCCGCGGATAAATGTTGTCAGTCAGTCACACACGCACGTTGTGTTTTCTGCCGTTTGTGACGTGTGGAGAAACGGACAGACATCCAGAGTTCGGTTACCTGAGCGGGCGTGATGTGGGTGTGGCTCACATATCCGTGAACGTGTTGGATCTGAGACAGCTGCCGCTCCGCCACCTGAACCAGCTCCGCCCCGCGCAGGTCACAGTGTCGCCCGAAAGATCCGTCTCGCCCCAGCGACCGCACTCTTAACCGCTCCGCCGTTCCTGACCCTCCTCCATCTCGTCTCCAGGTCCCTCCCTCCCTCCCCAGAGTCCCGCCATCTCTGCCCCAGCTCCTTCTCTCCCTCCCCAGCGTCCCGCCATCTCTGCCCCAGGTAATACCATCTCTCCCCGAGGTCCCTCCATCCCTCCCCAGTGTCCCTCCATCCCTCCCCAAGGTCCCTCCATCCCTTCCCAAGGTCCCTCCATCCCTCCCCAAGGTCCCTCCATCCCTCCCCAAGGTCCCTCCATCCCTCCCCAGTGTCCCACCATCTCTGCCCCAGGTAATACCATCCCTCCCCAAGGTCCCTCCATCCCTCCCCAGTGTCCCTCCATCCCTCAGCTCTCTGGTTATTCCCATCGGGTGTTGATGGCAAGGGTGTTGATGGAGTTTTGGGGCGCCCGGTGACGCCCCTTCCTCCTCTTGACACCGATACTTCTATACGGCGGAAAGTTTGGAGGCAGAGGAGGAAATATCAGGGAGGGAGGGTAGAGTGAAGAAAAGGAAAGAGAATTGGGGTGTAGGAAGGGGAAAAAAGAAGAGAGAAAAATGAAAGATTAGTTTTAAAACAGTTGAAGAAAAGAGTTAGCAAAGCTGGAAGGAAAAAAAAGTGAGTGTTAAAGCCACAAACAACAGAGCGTGGGCGTGTGCACATATGCATGTGTAGCAAGATGTTTATAGTGCACTTTGTTTAGGTAAACACTGGGCTGGTCCAGGTGTACACACAGTATGAAGTCATTCTTTCCTGTATTTGACATTCATGAATGCGCACGCACACACACACACACACACACAGAATACTACAAACTGAAGTTTTTAGGTTAAAAAAAAGTTGCGAGACTGAAAGAGGACAGTGAGCAAAAGACAGACCTGCGTCAAGAAATGGCCTTTTTCCTCTCCACTGTATTGCTCTCGACCTTCACTGAGACTCACTCTTTCCTCTCCTCACCCTGCCTGGACACGGACAGTGAATGCGATTGGGAAAAGGTGTCAGGCCCAGTGGTTCCCGGTTCTATGACAATGTGTATTCAACTTGACCATGAGAGCATCAGGTGGCGGGAAGTGGGACAACCGTTCACCCTGAGCATGAGGCTCCAGGTAAAACCATGCATCCTCGACGAGCAAGTGAGTTTTCAAGCTTCGAGAGAAATGAAATGTGCATTTTCTGATCACATATTTATTGCAGTAACAAAGCACATCCAGCCCAAAAGAAAAACCCATCTGAGTGGAATCTCATCTACTCGTTTGATATTTTACAGGTTTTGATGCACCTCACTGTACAACTGCTCATCAACACTGGACAGATATTCCAATACAGCTGCGGCGCCATCATACATGATCATACATTTACAATTGTGCAATTTGATGTCGAAAAGCGGGAAAGGAGAACACTAAATTTATTGTGGTAGTTTACATCAAGTGGTCTTCTTTGTGTTTTATTTATTGCTCTTTCCAGTGTGTCTGCTGCAGTCTTTTGGTGCATGAACAGCACATTATATTCAAACAGCAAAACAAGCCGATATAAAAGTGGATTTATAAATAAAAGATAAGCTTTGTAATTGAGAGATGTGCATGAATGTGCATTTTAAAACTTGGCGTGCTCAGATTACGGGTAAGAAAATAGATGTTATTGTAATGCGTGCTGTAATGTGTGCTGTGTCGTTGTACAAAGAGCTGAGCATGCAATAAGCAAGTTTAACTCACAACACTATCAGACAAACAGCCCAGAGCTCGATAGAAAGATTCACCTCCCCTGCAGAGAACCAGACAGTCCTGTCATTAATATGACATTTGACCTTTTGACCTGTTATTGCTATGTGCAGCCAGCAGAGAGCCACAGATTTCATAAAGCTGCCTGGGTACTTAGTGACGTGATCAAAACAGACACACTTCAAAAAATAATAACAAAATGATCTAAGCGATAACAAAATTGGTTCCCATAAGTTACCATTTAGTAGTAAATAGATTAAAAATGGCCTCAGGTTAGACATAATGTGGTAAATCAATACTCAGTTGTCCCAGTAAACTACAAATACAAGTGTGAGTGTGTGTTTTATCACACAGCTCCCTCTGTGTCTCTGCATCAGTAATTACACAGCCACCGGCGTTAATTAAACTTTCGCTCCCAAGAGGCAAATTTACTGTAGCTTTGTGGAGAAGGTTGGAAAAGAAAATAAATCCCCCACCATTTTCCTCACATCACAAATGCTTCAGCGTGAATGCTGACAAACATTTGATTAAACCACTCAACGACAGCCAGGATTCATGAAAACATCGCAGCACTATCGCTGCACTGTGTGTGACCCTGCAGCTGACTGTCATGTTGGTCAGCAACAAGATGCAAAGTCTATTCTAAACATTGTGTTTTCGGGCGAGCAGTGGGCAGTGTCAAGAGAATCCTGTGAATTCAAACAGACGTGGCTGCGCGTGTGCGCGCTCACCCTGCCTGCATGGCGGCACGCTTTAACCTCATTTAGGCCGAGATTGAGAGTAAACGCCGCTCTGACAGAATGAACTGATGAGACCCCCGAGTAATGACCTTCAGCACATTCCATTTCCTTTCCGCCTCTTGCTGTGATCATTCCATTGACTGTTGTTGAGTTAATTAGTCATAAATGCCTGAAAATCATCTTGGAAGCAGCGGTTGAACAGCCAGGCACTAAGACCCCGAAGAGATCCTAAAGAGTCCCTGGCTCACACTCCTGTCACAACACTGCTGCAGCTGCCCTCTGCACTCACGTGCGCGCACACACACACACACACACACACACACACACACACACACACACACACACACACACACACACACACACACACACACACACACACACACACACACACACACACACACACACACACACACACACAAAGCATAATACTATATTTGGTGCTTGAGCATGTCTTAAAAACACCTCAGACTGGATGAATGCATGGATGAACAGAAACACCAAATATGTCTGTCTTTACAACGTCCATATCTATGGGCTCCTTTCTGGGCGCTCTCATGATTTGAGCTATTAAGGATTGCATTTCATAGGCCTCTGACCAAGCGCGCATACACACAAATGCAGAAAGTCATCCGTACACACTGAGCCTGTCATATGTTAGTGTGTCAAGAAGTCTTGCATAGTCAGAGGAACGTGACTAGATTGGGAGCAGATTCAGCATCAAGTGCGTGCGTGTGTGCATGCGTGCGTGGATGTGTGTACTTCTATACTAGTCGGGACCAAAACCGGACTAAAGTCATGTCACCGTGGAGACAAACATGGAGGTGTCCTTTAGGGCAGTCAAGGCATTCTGGAGTGAAGATATGTTTTATGTCAGGCTGTTGTTTGGGTTTGGTTGAATGCAACTTTAGGGTGAGAGTGACTGAAAGTGGCAGTGAGTATTTGAGTAAACCTGCAGGAAATAAGTGTAAGTCAATGTATTGTCCCCATAACACAGAAATATAAGGAGAGAGAGAGAGAGAGAGAGAGAGAGAGAGAGCGCGCGTGTGTGTATGTGTGTGTGTGTGTGTGTGTGTGTGTGTGTGTGTGTGTGTGTGTGTGTGTGTGTGTGTGTGTGTGTGTGTGTGTGTGTGTGTGTGTGTGTGTGTGCGTGTGTGTGTGTGTGTCAGAATGAAGCCAGACATTAGTCACGCTTGGTCAAATCTAAAAGAGCAGGGGATCCACTGCTGTAAGGAACTTCTTGCACGCACACGTATATACACACGCATATCCACAAACACAGTGTCACACACACACACACACACACACACACACACACACACACACACACACACACACACACACACACACACACACACACACACACACACACACACACACACACACACACACACACACACACACACACACACACACACACTTCTTCTTACTCTGTTTTTCACTCTCCCTTCACACTCTGAATCTTGCCTTTTTCAAATCTAACACAAAAGTCAAACAATAACTGATGACAAAAATTATTTAGCAACAACGGAAAAGTGTCACCAAACATGCAAAAATACTTAAATATAGTGTCACAGATTTGACTTTATTTGCCATGTTGCCTAAAACATTACTGCATCCACACTGACACATTTTTACATAATTTACAATCACTATCAATAAAAATGAATACAACGTGTGGAATAAAATGTAAGAAGTTCAAGAAATTCACACTTATAAATGGCTATTTTATTTGTTTAAAGCATGCCATCTAATAATTGATGCTTGTCACAGAAGAGCAAAAACCTTCCTCAACTAACTTGGCAGTGGCATCAATCAGTGAAATGCCTCCAGTAAAAATACACAGACCTTTGCAGAAACAGATTCATTTATATTTAATCTGTTCAAATGTCTGAACCAGTTAAGGTGAGTTTGATTAATCTTCACAGGCACTTAAAGAACCTCGGATATGGACATATTGCTGGCAAGGTAAATATGACTGTACCTCACCCTCATGTATTTAAAATGGGTTCGCTCCTCTGCTCTATACTTTTGGAGGCCATGGTCTTAGATTGTGCTTAATGAAATTATTATTCATCTTATAAAAATGCTCTTCAGCCTGTCTTTGTAACCTATTGTTTAAGATTAAAGAGGAGTGGCAATGAAGCAGCAGTATTTTGGCTTCTTTTCTGTTATGCAGCAGGCCCTGCTGCTCTGACGTGCACACTTGGCAAACGGATCAGCAAATGGCTTTTGTTCAGCGAATGGTGGCCTGTTCAGATTATTCTTAACCAACTCTAGAGACAACTACCCAACGAGAGAAGGATTTTAAGCACTTTTAAGGTGTAACAAGAGTAAAAGTACCTCTCATAAAAACATCTAAGTGTCACTGTATATACAAGAACTGAAGTGTCCTCACAGCCAGTCGCTTGCTTACACTAAGTCCTTATTAATACATCCATGTTATTTTGGATTTTTATAGAAAAGCTCAGGCTCCTACTCAAGTACATCAACTACCTCTAAGAATTCAGAAATACAACCAATACGATGCATGTTCTCCCACATCTGGAAACATTATATTTATTTTGCTAAGTTGTATATACTGCACATAATGCAATGCAAAGAATGTTGTTTGGAGTTGCAATCACTATACCGGTCTTATATGATCAATTCAACAACTAAGTTTCACCGTTGCAATGTACCACTTCTTTTAGGCCCCGTTTACGGAACAACAAAAACGAGTGCATCCGCAAACACACTTATATGTATATATATATATATAAGTGTGAATGTGTATGTTGTTTGCTCTGTGTATGATCTGTTATGGACCAACAAGTTATCCAGCATGCACCTGTCACCCAGAGTCAGATGGGATCGGCTGCAGACCCATAACCTTGAAGTGAATGAAGCGGTGTAGTAGACGGACAGAGGGCATCTGGTAGCATAAATAATAAACAATAATAAACAAATCCCTGATGTGTTTCATATCAGAACAGTCCTTCTTTGGGAGGATTTGGATCACAACAGAGAAAGAGAGATTCTATCTTTATGGCAAATTAAATCCAAGGATTTGGATGTTGGAATGCGTCGAAAATCCAGAAAATCCACACATCTCAAAAGAGAAGTTAGTAACTCCACACAGAGAGGCTCAGAATGAAGCACTGCACTACCGCTTGTCATTATTATCATCATTATTATTATTATTGCTGTTGTCGTTGTTGTTGTTGTTAAACTCATTGAAGAGTCTTAGAAACCACACAACTTCCTATATCTCAGGATTCCCTCATTTTTTAACCTCTTGGGCAATTCTGCTAGAGTTCCTTCTCTTCCTGCGTCCCACACTCATGTTGAGTCATTCTCTCGCTCTCTCTACAGCCCCAGTCTAGCAGTTGTCTCTCGGCCTGGCTCTATCTAACAGGCTGTCATAGTGACGAGATCGAATAGGACAGAAGTGAAGTCCATACAATGTATTATGGCCTCACTGTTAAACTGGACAACAGAATAGCCATGGACACACACACACACACACACACACTACAGTGTGTGTGTGTGTGTGTGTGTGTGTGTGTGTGTGTGTGTGTGTGTGTGTTTATATATATATATATATATATATACTGTTACTTTATACATCACAGTACTGGACGTCAATTTTTAACAGTAAACTGAACACTTCATTCACAATGACACCAAGATCAATGTACTTTTCTCTCACCTCTTATTACAGATCAGCTCTTGTGTCCACTGGGATCTTCAGACAGGTTTATTGACCCGTTTATGAAGCCATTTTTAGGTTGACTGTGTGCTTAACGACGACTCAAAGATGCACCGCAGTGTCCTGACACTTCCTCCACATCAAAGACACCGCTGCAGAAGCGCTTGGGTGGAACTTTAATATTTCATGTGTTGATTTTTCCACTCAACAGTTTCAGAGTACTTTGCAAGACAGAGACTGCCATGTTTGGCCTCGGCTCATTGGTGCAGCATCGGCTGCTGTTACATAATTAGTCAGCACACTTGTATGGGATACACTGGTAGTCATTAAATAATGGGTTAGGGATGCCGAGAGCCTTCTACATTTATAATAGAGCGACTGTGAGTTGAGGACAGCTGCCGCTGCCGAAGTGGGGATTTACTGAGAAATGCTGTGAGGACGTTTGTGTTTTAATCAAACAAATATGTGAATCTCACAAAATCTACCTTGTCTATCCAGTTTAGGAAAGCATATGTCACAGCGTGTTTCATTATACGACGCAGGTAAGACTCCCCCTCTGCTAAAGGAGGTTGTAACATAAGAAATACAGTAAGTACAATGTTGAGTACTACTGATTAATACATGGGCTCTTTCACACAAAACTGCAATACACACATAAAGTCTCTCTTGAGGTGGAGTTAAATTAACCTTGAATTAAGATGGCTACTGAATATGATAGAATAGTACCTGTTTCGTTCTTTTTTTCCATGTTTTTACCATTTTTAGAATAGAATAGAAAAGAACAGAATACGTTATTACCCCTGAGGGAAATTATTTCATTAAGGCGTGTTTGTTAATAACAATCTTTATATCAGAAACAGTTACCAACTAGTAAAAAAAAGGAACACATTTACCATTAATATATTTTCTGTTGAACAAAACTCATAATTATCAAGCTGAAGAATGTAAAACTGTACGTTTTATCCCAATCTACACGGACACTGCTTCCAATATTGTAAGGTTGTCAATCCCTTCTAAAAATTTAACCTTAGACTTTATGTTATTTGAGCTTTTGAGGGAAACATTTGAACACTGAAATAAGGCACAAACAATCCTGATGACTGACAGAGACAAATAAAAGATTAAAAAGTTCTGGATGTTTCCTCAAACCAACACACTAAAAAATTCCAGATGTAGTAACAATAACTTTCCAACATTATATGGCCATTAAATGAGCCCTTTGGCTTATTGCATGTTGGCCACACAAAACAAATGAACACTACTGAACTTTATAAAGGTGTATTTCATTCTTTTGTGGCGTGTTGATAAGCCAAATGGCAAAAACCTGATTGAAAGATGAGGAAAAGCATTCCTTCCAGGCCAAATGTAAATAATAAATTCTCACTTGTAGTAATAGTGCGACTAAAAATGGCAACTAAATTAAATTAAACCACTGAAATGCCCTTGAGTCTGACAATGGTTTTTTTTTGTCTTTTTGGAGTGTGAGAGGAAGTACGACTCCCCAAAGAAAATGCACACATCCCCAGCAAGAACATGCAAACTCCATAATAAAAGGTTTTAAACCAGCAATCGAGGCAGAAGTAAATCCCGCGGTGAGAGTGTGGAACACCACATCACGAGTTCACTGATTTCCAAAGAATTTCTTTCTGTGCGGCGATCAATAAATTCCACACGTGGCGTTTCTCTCAAGCACAAATAACCCTCTATAAAAAAAACCCAGTCACATTTATTCATCAGACAAAACAGAGCTTATGATGACAATGGTGGTGATGTGCTGGATTTGGGTTTTGTAATATAAACTCAAACAAGCCAACCACCCTCTCTCTCTCTCTCTCTCTCTCTCTCTCTGTCCTCTCTCTACCTCTCTCTCATGCAAACTCTCCTGCCAGATACGAACTCTCACCTTAGTCTATCTTGAACTCAAGTCCCTTAACGAGCGTTACTCAGTACCTCTTTTCTTTTCTCTCTCAGCACACTTTGCACTTGTCGGTGTCTCTCTCCCCACTGTCCAGTCCTTCACTCATGAACCTTGTCATGCCACCTCCACTGTCTCACACACACACACACACACACACACACACACACACACACACACACACACACACACACACACACACACACACACACACACACACACACACACGCACACACACACACACATAGAAACACACAACTTTCGACCTACCTTGCATCCAAACATCAAAGATATTGTGTTGTTGGTGCATGCTACTTTGCAGTGGCACAACATGTGGCTAACGTCGGCTAGCTGGTCCCGCTCTGGGGGGGCATCCTGGGTTTCACGCACACATTGTGACACTCATCCACACCTCAACACACGCTCACACATGCACGCGCACACATGCGCGTGCATGTGTTATGTCAACCGCACTCCATCCCATCCTACAATTCCCCACTCTGCCCCCCCCCCCCCCCCACCCCACCCCCCACCCCCCCCACCCCCACCCACCCAACCCGCCCCCCCCAAACCGCCTGGCTACGGTCCTCAGCTGTGGCGGGCCAGCGTCCTCTCCCTCATACTCTTCTTCGCCTTCATCATCTTCATCAGCGTAATCCTCAGAGCTGGTCAGGATGCACGGAGCATCGTGGTCACAGTCTACCCGTCCGTCAGCGTGTGCGTATGTTTATGTGCTGGCACGTGTGTGTGTGTGTGTGTGTGTGTGTGTGTGTGTGTGTGTGTGTGTGTGTGTGTGTGTGTGTGTGTGTGTGTGTGTGTTGCTGTTCAAAGCATCTGTAGGGCAAGTGTTTCTGTGTGTGTGTGTGAGTGAATGAATGAATGAATGAATGAATGAATGAATGAATGAATGGATGGATGGATATGTGTGCGTGAATGCCAGTATAAATGTGGTCTGTCTTGTCCTCCTTTGCAGCAGCGGTCCCAGTCCTCTATCTCTCCTCTGTGTGTGTGACTGTTTGCCTCTCTTGTTCATTGCTTCTCTTCCTTCTCTCTCTCTCTCTCTCTCTCTCCCTCTCTGTCTCTCTCTGTCTCACTCTCTTCCCCCCTCTCCCTGCCTTGCACACTCCCCCTCGGTTCGCTCCAGTGCCTCGCTTGGCCCGCCTCTCGACAGCGAGATCAATGCGAGATGGGCAGAAAGGAAGGAGGAAGAGACCAGAGACCTGCACTCAGAGGTGGAGTGAGAACTAAAAACATGTCGTCTCTCAAGCGATCCCCTCATACCCCTCGCTTTTTTTCACCTCTCTCACTTTCTACCTGCTGCAGTAAAAGCTGTGCCTTGTATAAGTCACACAGCCGTCGGCACACAAAGAGAGAACAGCAGTCGGGTTTTGGTTCAGTTTTATACTGGCTACTAAAAGAAGAATAAAATGAATTGACGAACTACAACGCTGATGGAGAGGGAGCAGTGACGACACCCAAACACAGAGCAAGTGAGGCAGAGGCAATGTTGTTACATCACCCAGAGTCAAAAGGCATGAACTTCTAAAAACACACACACACACACACACACACACACACACACACACACACACACACACACACACACACACACACACACACACACACACACACGTGGACAGAGCACTCAGGATCCAGTTGATATTTGTACACACTGATTTGCTGCTGCAACAAAAACTGCTTTTGCCTTTAAAACCACAGTCACAATCACTGAGGTTGATCAAGTGTAATCCTGTTTATGTGGGAATCACATAAAATCAGCGTTGGCACAAAAATACAGGTTGTTTTCTTTCGTATGTGTGTGAAAATGTGCAGCTTCCGGGAACCTGAGCTTGTACATGTTTGATAGTTTCAATCAATGATGAAGTTATGCTTTGTTCAGTCGATGTGTGGCACTTTGCAGATTCTGTGCACAAGCTTTCTGTGGGGTAACCTGTTCTATCTCAAATTGGTGCAAATTGGAATATAAGAGAGGTCTATATCTTTAGAAGTGGGCAAATGGTTTTTGTGTCACACTGGAGTATTGATCACAACGTATTTAAAGACTTTGTCGACTAAGTTCTTGGAAAGACCAACATATGATACAAGTTTTGTAACTACTGCCATACTTGAAAATTGTAAAAATACCATCAACAATGTTCATCACCGGTAATCTTGTGTATGTAAGTAAAATATCAAACCAACATGAAACACAAAAAATCTATCAACCACTTCAGTCACTCCAATTTATTTGGTCACCAATCCTTGACAAGACAAACACAAGCAATTTGTGGCTCCGCAAATTGTCTCGCAGGACAGTTTTTGGACTGTGGATGTGAACTGAAGTATTCAGAGGTGACCCACGCACCAGGAGTACATGCAAATCAGACAGAAAGGCAAACCCACAAGCTTCGAAAGCCCATGGAATATAAGTAATGATCACAACATGCCAACAATCGAAGGGCAGGACACTCATTTGTCAAAAAAAATTATTAAATCCAATGTCATATTCAACAACAAAGAAAAGGTTGCAACAATGATTTCTGTACAAAACCCTAAATGATTACTCATGTTTAATAATTGCATATAAAATAAATAACTAGGCACACCATCAATCTGACCATGTGAAAAGTATTAAGAGTGTTGCAGTTTAATTTTATGTCGAGCTCAAGCTGAGAGAAGGTTTATGGGCAATAAAGGGCACAGGAAGTCAAACTAGTCAAAGTAGACTTTTCATCTGAGGTCCTTGATGCTGATGGCTGGGCCATCTGGTGCCGCACACGCACACGCACACGCATGCAAGCACGCACGCACACACACACACACAAGTTTTCCCGGGTGTACTGCACTGATTTACATTAACTTCCTTTAGAGCTGCTCACAAGTCACCACTGCAAGGGGACGAACTGACCCTAAACTTTATTCCTGTTGTTTTATGGAAAAACATGCTACCGACATGAAATATAGGGTTTTACTTATGGAGGGGGCTTTTTGTTCTCACGAGTCCCACAATGCACATGCACGCACGCACGCACGCACGCACACACTCACACACACACACAGCCACAGTGGTCTCTCTGTGGTTGCCTGTGTCATCACACCTCGACTTGAAAATAAACAACGCAGCATGGAGAAAGACAGAATTAGGTGGGTGAGATAAACAAAGGTGAGTTTGAGGTCAGTGGGGATAAGAATATTAGATGGAGAAAAACAGACCAGAAAAGAAGCAACAAGCCGATACCATCTAAAGCTATTTTAAAGGTATGGCGATAAAAATCATCATTCCAAATGTGGGGATTACTGAGAAGATATCTTGAGAAGGTTTCTAACTGTACATGGGTAAAAGATGCAGGAATTCCAACCTGGAGAAGCCAATTATGTTTAGAAGTTGATGCAGGTCGACAAGTCGTATAAATAATGCAATGACATGAAGGGCTATTCTGAGCACAGCAAGGCTTCATCTTCTTCTACAGAAAACACATAAACATACAATTCAGAAACTCTGTGGATGACTTGCATAATGTTTGAATAAATATTTGATATTTGTGAAGCTTTCGTTGTGCAAGTTTGGTCTTTCTTTGAAAACCATGAGACAAAAGGTGCTTTTGAGATGAGCAGCATGTTTTAGCATCCATAATAATGTTTCAGATACACATCTTTGAGTGATAATATTTTTTTCAGCTTTTTTAATCTAATATTTTATGAATATGTGTGTGTGTTTGTCTTTTTAAGTAGGCTATATTATAAACCGACAGATTATCTGGCGTCAAGCCTGGACTATGTTGAATATGTATAGAAAACAGATGGATAAATAGTGAAAGAATGGACTGATGAATAAAATGATGAGGGCATGAATGGCTCAATCAATGGTTTTAAGCCAAACTCAAACAGAACAGGTTTCCAAAACCTCTGTTGTTCTGAATGCTGAATCATTTATATATCATGCATAAGTCGCATTGTCTGTATCGAAACAACTATTTCATGGACGTCTGGATGAGTGAGTGAAGGGATGGGATGACGGACAGACAAGCAGATGGAAAAATTGGTGGATATAAGCTTGATTACACATTTAAACATGTGAACTTGAGCAAATTCAAAATCAACATATTGTCTTTGTTGTGTATTCATTGAAGGTTACATGTTTTTGTTGGTGACATTTTCATTCTGAAGAAGCCACCAGCCTAATTATCCAAGAATAATTGAATAAATGTAAGCACTTTTTTTTAAGTCATGTAAAAAAGCTAATGTAGCAACAACAACAAAATTACCCAGGTTTCATGATATCGAATGAATAACTGACAAAAGACATGTTTATTTTGTTGACATTATTGTGGACAAATACACTGCGTCACCCTGAGGCCGAGCCGTGGTCAAAGAGAAACTCAAATCTGTCTCCTTCAGTTATGAGCACTAGATTTAGCTCTGGCTCAAGCGCTAGTCCTCACGAAGTCTTGGTTTTCATGATGTGATGAAACCAGCTATACTGTGAGACTTTCTGTGTTTGGCAAGGAGCAGATGGAGATCAAGCTGATGTGTGTGTGTGTGTGTGTGTGTGTGTGTGTGTATGTGTGTGTGTGTGTGTGTGTGTGTGTGTGTGTGTGTGTGTGTGTGTGTGTGTGTGTGTGTGTGTGTGTGTGTGTGCACACACACACACATACATCTGGGATAGCACACATACATCTGGGATAGCCACAGGCGCTCTGGGTCATATGGTCCACAAACCATTGCAGGGGGTGTAGAGATGGCATAGGATGCCGTCACAGGCTATTTTATTGAAAGACTACAGAAACTAATGATGGCTGAATGAGAAAGAGGGAATATCTGACAAATGGTAGAAAAAAAACGGGGGGAGGAGGGGGAGAATGAAAGAGAGAGAGAGAGAGAGAGAGGATGCTACCTCAGAGCCTAGCAGCCATGTACTACATGTTAGCATTAGTAGGTCAGCAGGCACAGAAATAACTACTGTGTGTGTGTGTGTGTGTGTGTGTGTGTGTGTGTGTGTGTGTGTGTGTGTGTGTGTGTGCACACACACACTCCCTCCCAGCCAACCGCCGTTGCTTCTCATATCTACACGCTGACCAATTAAAAAAGACTCCATACATCAACAATTCAAATGTGCTCACGTGGTTTGCTTTTACCAGCTGAGTATTCAGTTTCCACACGAGCGAATTTCCTTCTACAGAAATACGAATATGTGTCATAGGGCTACTGAAAAAAGCAACGTGAGGACACTCACTGAAATCTCACTGTAACAAATATCAAACATGTGCCACAGAATTATAAATGTATTATTAGTAGTAGTAGTATTAGTAGTAGTAGTAGTAGTAGTAGTAGTAGTAGTGGTGGTAGTATCATCATCATATATTTATAAGAAATTGTTGTATCCACTGTAGTTAAATGGCATTACATCAGAGCAGAGGACATGAGGATGCATCATCATGTGTTTGTCATACAGACACTGCCACTATGTGGCAAAACGCTGGCACAGCAGTACCTGGATAGTGTTCCCTTATGATTAAGTGCAATCACATTTCAAGAAAAATTTTATATTTATCAGTGAAAAAAAAAAGAAATGGAACAGAACTAATGAAAGCAGGTATTATCATTGTTGAGAGTGCAGTATATTAGTATTGTGAATGATTGTATCATGTGAATGTATTAATGTTAATTTTGACGATATGACCCGAATTAACCTTCTAAATTTAATTTCCTATTCATGGATTTGGGTTTATTTTGTCACAAAATTTGCATTTTGCATCAAATGTTTTTTCTTTTAACATCAGTTCATATCTTGTCTTATATTAAATGTCTAATCTTAAGGACAGTGGTGAATGGGATATTTACAGTGATAAATTTAGCTATTTCAGGGAAATTCCTCAATTAATTTTCTAAAGTTGGAACTTTTCCGAACATGACATGTTTCATGATCATAAGTGTTCTTAATGTGAACACTTTGGTAATATGGTCAAATCTTCAGTTACATGATAACACCCGCTGAATAAGCAATACATAAAAAATATGGAAGAAGGAGTATAATGAATAAGAAATACATATTTTCATTTTCAGACAAATTTGTACAGTTGTAGAAATATATTAGGACAGAAGTTCTGATTTGAAGACTTGAAGCAGCCACTCTTTGCTGATGAAATTATTCTTCGGAACAAATTGTGTGTGTGTGTGTGTGTGTGTGTGCGCGAACGCTGGTATATCTGTATGGAGTGTGTAAGAGTGTGTGTATAGCTTCACAGAGATTAGTCATTTGCCTAATGGGATTAGCTACTCTTGCTGTACACAGGTGTGACATTGGTTGAACAATTTAATCTCAGTTTAGTAAGTTGCTTTCTTGGATATTTTATTTAAGAATAAACAAATAGAAAAAATCGTGAGTTGCACAATGAAAAAAATAGCAGGATGAGAAAAAAATTAAAATAGAAGGATTAGAAAATATGAGATCTGAATCAAGTCTTTCAATATACTTGTTCAGCAAGTTTCCAACTGTTTAAAAAGTTTTTAAATGCAAAATCAATCCAAATTAAACACATTAAGGATGTCAAAAGTACAGGAAAATGCTGCCGAAAGAACAAACTTCAAGTAACTTCTTCACAATATGTTTGTAGAAGCATGTGACCTTAACAACAGAGACATATGACAAGAAATTGCTGATGTCCATCAGACTGTAAATAATAACAAATTCACATCTAAAATGTTAATTCTATAATTCATGGTCAAAAAGACTGCTTCTAGAAACTACTGACAAGGAAATGCCAAAATGCAAACAAATGAACAGCTGAAGGCCTTTCTTGCATCGGTCAGTGGTAATAGAAAGTACATAATCGGAAGACAATTTAAATAAAGAATGTTTGAGGATAGGCAGTAATGCCAGGAAGAGGGGGCATCTCCTGCATGAAGCAGCTCCGTCTGAGCAGCAAGGAGCACCATAATCTTTACAGTGGAAACAGTGAAGACCTATATGTGTATAAGGTTAAAAAGAATTAAATCAAATGTGTCTGCAAGCAATAGCTGATTGTCTCATATCTGCAGGGAACCCACTGGTGGTGCAGAACACCACACCAAAAAGCAAAATAAAAAAAAATAAAAAAAACAACTGACCAGATTAGAAGTGCTGGGTTTAGATGGAAGTGTTATTTAGATTTCTGTTCTGAGAAAGGAAATCTATACATAACATCATAAAAACAGAAAACATATAAGACAATATTGAACCTAATCGTCTATCAAAGCTTTTTGTATGTATGTATGTATATATGTATGTATGTATGTATGTATGTATGTATATATGTATGTATGTATATATGTATGTATGAGCAATTGCGTCAAAGGTCAAGGTCTAGGTTACGGAAAGGTCAAAGACGTATTTTCGTTACACGCGGTCCATTTTAACCCGATTGATGTCAAAATAAGACCATGTTCAATTTTTAATTGTGATTTGCCCCATTGTACAGTGACATCATTACCCTGGTCAGGGGTCAAAGGTCAGGGAGGGTCACACAGAAATTGTAAAATGTGAATAACCTTGTAATCGTTGGTTTCCATGGTAACAAATGTGGCGTCGGCGAAGGTTTGCACTCTGCCGAGTGCACATTCTAGTTTCAACTTGACATTTTTCTATTAACTATTAATTTGAAATAAGATTCACTCAATTTTAAATGGACTGCTGAACTCCTCATTCAAGGAGTTGTTCATGTTCATTAGCCGTCGCTGTCACTGTCGGCTGCGTTTAAACATGCTGCCTGTTTTCCTGTTCAACATTTAGAGAAATACATTGTTCAGCTTGTTTCAAAAGAATTGCAAAATGCCTAAAATAACAGGTTTAGCAGTTATTCTGCAACTTATGGGATACTAAATGAACAAGTCAAAGAGTTGCTAATTACGCCACTAACATCATGAAAGAATGGTGATTTTGCATTTGGGTCCGAACAGTGTGCCATCAGTGATGGCACAAAGGTGTCTTTATATTATTTACTAAATACTCCAGGGAATTATAGAAACAACTTCACTCAAACTGAGTTTCCAGCAAATGTGGGTCATGCAGCAAGGCAAAAACACTTGAAAATGCAAAGTCTGTTCACAGAGGAGATATCCAATGTCCAGAACTGAATACATAAGAAATGCTGTGAACATACATGGTGCACACACTTTGGATGACTAAACACCATCGCACGTGGTTGATGCAACAAGTCTTGAGGTCTATCTATCTACTGCCAGTTCTTCTGTGGAGACAATCAGTGATTTTTCTATTGTTTCCTTTATCAAACAAAGTGCCACAACCAACTCAGTGTCCCTCACCGAAGACTGCAGCAGACCGAAGTAGGCCAGGGAAGCCATTGCTGGGATAGCCGTAGCCGTTGCAAGCAGCTATCATCAATGTTGAAGAGTTAACCTGTGGCCCGAGACTAATTCCTCTTAATTACTCAGTTCCCCTCTTGGTTGTCTGCCAGCCTCAGTGCCTCTGTGCACTTCCACAACGCTACTATGGAGGCATACGGGAAGAAATACGCTGACATTAAATAGTATTTTACTTAAAAAAAACTAATTTGTAAACATGTTTAAAATGGGCAAATAATGTGGGGGGGAAGCATATTAGGATTGTTTGTTTTTTTGAAGGATAAAAGTAAATGTGCCTCATACAGCATATGTATATTTACTGAGCAAACACTCACCTGTGTTTGATTTAAAACAGGCTTTAAAACTTAAATATGATGTGCTTTCAAAAGACAAAAAAAAGAAAATGTTAAACTGTTACCTCCTGGTGTAGATTACATCATTTTAATCAAAATTTGTTCTGAGTGAACTTGCAACAAGTGAATAAAGAAAAAGAGTCTTCAAACTACATGTAATACAAATGAATATACATTACATGGATTGCAGATGGAGAGCTGCAGTTGTCCATTTCCACATGTAGCCAGGTAGAACAGCGAGCGCCACTATATGCAAGGCAATCCAGAGACCCACTCGCTTCTCTGCAACAAGTGTGGATCTGGCAGATCCAAGTCAAAAGTGAAGTGAGTCAACCTGTGACCGCAAACTACGCTGCTGTGGGAACCCTGCTGCAGAGGCGTGTCTTTGTGCTCAGTTGGCCTACAGCTGCTTGAGGATTGCTCTCCGTCTTCTTCCCTCCTCTCATGCCTCCTCAGTTGATTAATTTGTCGGCCGTGACCCGTCCTCACAGTTACATCACAATGCCAGCTGGACGGTTGCACAGACGGATGGGTCGGCGGAATGATGTGGCGTGGAGTTCTCTGGCAGCGGCGAGTAAAACAGCTCACCAATACCAGGTACGCGATGACCCAACGTGGTCTTGCAGCGCCTGACTTGCTCTCTCTCCCTTCCCTTTGTGCGTCTCTGTCATAGCCTTTTTTTTCTCCCTTTCCCCCTCTTTGTCCATCTTAAAATAGCTCCACCTCTGTAAAGTCTATTAGCAGCCTAAGGTAAGCCTCTTAGAGGAGACTCTTGCTCTCTTGGTGCACAGGAGGCCAGTGACACTGAGGAAGACTAAACAACAATTGTCCACTGATAAAATCAGGGTGGGACTTAAGACTGGATATACCAGAGAAGTAAAGAGGATTGGGCTAGATAGAGAGGAAAATATTGATAGAGTAGAAAACCCAGTCACAACAAGTCCTCCCAAGTATGCATATTTACACACATCTACTATCACAAAATAATCCACAGCAGTATTTTTATAATTTTTTTCATTTCCATGTGTAGATATTTCTACTGCTCCCTTTATTTTTGAGATTAATTTGATTTTTCAAAGTCCCTGTAAGCTGCAATTTCTCTGAGTCGTTGGTGCGACATAATAGGATTAACACCTGTCGCTCATACAAACTCGAGAAAGTCATGTTTTCATTGTTCAGAAGAAGGAAAAAAAGTAATTCAAGCAGAATAAAAACCAATGCATTGATACTTTCTCTTGTGGTAATGGAGCAGTTCTGAGCAGAGGGAACACCCTCTGTTACTTTAAGCCATTACCTTAATGAGATAAACAAGTTTAACCAGATAAATGTGAGATGGAATCCCTGCTGTCTGTCTGTAAATCTGCCAAAAGACTGCAGACTTATTTGCATCTGAGAGCATGTGTGCACTAACACGTTCTATCCTTCCATCAGATCGCTCTGTCTTACGCAAATGAACATTCACCGTCTTTCTAAATTGTTTTCTTCAACTGTTGCATTGTAACAGGTTTGTGTAAATGTCTGAACTTTTCAGGTAAGATCAGACGGAGAAATGTCCTTTCTATAAGCCGCCTCAGAGTCCCTGGTTTTTCCTGACAACCATCAAAGCGTCCAGCAGATATAACTTTGTTCAGTCGTGCTATTATTTTCCTGTTTATTAAGCAAAAAAATCAGTTTGTAGTGTTAATGTCTAATCCTGGTTTCTCACAGGCTGAACTGTGGGCTAATGGGTTAATGGGTTAAGTCAGCTGACAGAAACATAAACAACAGTAGCAATGGGTGTTTCCTTCTGATGAGTTTATAACCAACCTAGCCAATCACATTTTTATAACAGTTACACTGGTGATAGACCAGTGTAACTGTTATAAAAATGTGATTGGTATCATTATTTTCCTCACTGACCCAAGCAGGAAGTAAAATATATTATACTCAAACTAAAATTGCAATGCCACTGTCACGGTGCTATGGAGGAGGGGCCTCAGATGCAAGACTGTTATCAAATCCAATAAATCTGACCGGTTTTAATCTTCTATGAACATTAGCAAGAGAAAGAACATCTGCAAGATTGAATAATATAACAATAATATTATTATTATTATAATAATAATAATAAATCCACCTATAAACAAAATATTTCTCGTGTCAAAATCTAAACATATATTTCTTGACTGGAATTAGTATTGAGACGGTTGTACTAGTGGAACTCAAACAGCAGTTTGCATTCTTTCTACAGGAATCCAGTGAGCCAGACCTGTGGCCAATTCAGTACAGTAGCAGTGCAGCACGCTTTGCCCAGGCGCAACATGGAAACTCCACACAGAATGGTTTGTGCCAGCAGCAGACCTGGGGTCTGCGCTCCCCACTACAGCTCTACAGAACCTCCCAAACAAGTCGCAAACATTTAACTCACTTTGCCAAAACCTACCCTGACATGAGTGCCATGGGATCAACAGGTTGGTTTTTTTTTTATATATAATGTATCTTCTCTTTAGATACATAGACCATACCGTTAGACCATGGGAGATCATATTGCATCAACAATCCATCTTACACAACTTGCTGTTCTCAAGTGGAATTTCTAATCTCACGACGATTAGAACATAACTGTAGAATTAAAATGCTTTTATTTCCATTTATTCTTAACATATTGAGTAAGATAGATAGATAGATAGATAGATAGATAGATAGATAGATAGATAGATAGATAGATAGATAGATAGATAGATAGATAGATAGATAGATAGATAGATAGAGCAAACCTAAATACATCAACCACACTCCAATTCATACAGTACTATTTTGTAGACATGAATCAAATGTGTTAAATAAGTTAAGCAAGTGCAAAAAAGTAGGTTATTTTAACCTACATGAAATTAAGGTTAAAATGGAATAGAGAAAATTGATAAAGCGATAAAAATGATGATTATGAGTGCCGTGCATGAGTGAGTTCAAGAGGCAATAAAAGGGTCTTCTTGCATTGGGGAGAGCATAACTTTATGTTGTAAAAAAAAATGTTACGATTGTTCTAAGTGTGACGTGATGAAGTCCAGGTCAGCAAGTAAACACTGTTTTACATTTATTGCACATTCTTGCTATTACTGATAGATACTTGTGGTAGGTATACAGCATTGCTTTAAATATCTCATATCTCATCTCTCTTCTGGCTTTTAGCACCAGTCAGTCAGTCAGTGCATCAGTCTTTTGAAGTGTGTGTCCTATCAACCCAGTTTCCTGTCTCTCTCTGGATGTCACATGTTGAGAGACCAACAGCTGACCAACAGCTCGGCAGTCCCATTAGAGCCGCTTGACTAGAGCAGTCCCCTCCTCTAAGATGTCACCTTTCAGTTTGTTCACTGCAAATTACAACGAGCAAACTGTGGAATGAGCCACCTGTTACCCACTGTGTTCAGCAGATTACGTACATGTGCTCACCAGTTTACTAACACCTACCAAATCAGTTCTGTTTAGAGCTTCATTTAGAAGTAGAAATGCTGATGGAGGTGCTCCGCATGACAATCACATGCTGTCCCTGACAGGTTACATGGATGAGGACAATAATAGAAGTTGTACAAAATGTATTAACTGACATTTAAAGAGATGGTAATGAAGATTAAATGAATGAGAAAAAGAAAAAGAAAAACCCTGATCATTTCAGT
The DNA here is from genome assembly GCF_963422515.1 of Blennius ocellaris. Classification (NCBI taxonomy): domain Eukaryota; kingdom Metazoa; phylum Chordata; class Actinopteri; order Blenniiformes; family Blenniidae; genus Blennius; species Blennius ocellaris. Next base: position 5,514,226 of record NC_137661.1, on the reverse strand, counting down.
AAGTAAACATGATCTGATGATGTATGACCAGCCTCCCGTTCTGTCGTGTCCTGACTTGAGTCACCCTCACTACCGTCCTCGCTCTGCTCTTGTGTCTCACCTTCGTAGTGAGGATACAGATGCAGTCCATCCTCCTCGGTCCAACTGCCAAACTTTCATCAAAGAATCTTCCGAGGCAACTTTCCAGTTCCTCCGCTCAGTCGCTTGTTGCTGTTGGTGGCATCTCTCTGCCGCCTGGCGGTCCCTGTCTGCGCCTTCTCCTCTCTTTCTTTCATGCTCAATCTCTCTCCTCCCTTCACCATGTCATCTCCACCTGTCCTTTCGTCGGAGCAGCCAGAATGGACCTCTTCGCTAAAGCAGAGGCCGACTCAGAAACATGGCAGCTGTCCCGCTGCACCTCCACCCTACCTCTTTGTTTTCCAGCTGCTGTCTTGGTTTTACGGCAGCTGGTAGCCACATTTTGACCTCGGAGAGTGCATGGCTCAGAATATATATCGGCGACGCGCACGAACACAACACGCTCAGCTCACGCACACAGATTTTTTTTTTAAAAAGGCAAACGTCTACAGACAGGCGCAGAAATGAATACACATGGATGCACAGGCAAACATTCACATATACAGACACATACACACACACACACATACACACAAACACACCCACACACAGTTGTATAGTACACACACATACACGCACACTCCACTCTGCTGTTTTATCAGGTCAGGTCTCTGTTTGGCAGGAGTGGGGGTTCGACTGAGTGAACAGTAGCAGCAGTATAGCAATACATGCTCTACTTTCAACTTTGGCTGTGTGTCAGTGAAGTCTGAGCTCCACGTGCCACCCGGAGCGTCCCACAGAGATGGGATTTCAATTCGTATTCAAAATCAGTCGGAAATATGTGCAAAGCCCGTACCTTGTGTACAAGAATAGAACCAGTAGAAGGAAGAGGAATAAGAAAGCAGATGCACATGAGAAAACACCATCCAGTATGCAGAAAGACAAGTTCTCCTAATTTTCCAGTTTGCAACGCTCCGATTTACAATCATTACTAGTTAAGTTTTGATGCTTTCTACTATTGCTCAAAGTCTTAACTGCAAAATTCAAAAGGAAGTGTGACAACAATATGAATGTACCACAATCTGCGTGGGACAATCACCTTAAAAGACAATTATTTTTGAAGAATGATTGCAATATATGCTGCCGTTTGTCAGTTGTTCTTCTAATCTTAGCAGACCTATATTTGTTCTTGTCGTGTTTTGTAACTGTAAGTTTTTTAAATTATATATGATACATATTTTGTTCTTTTCCACCGCTTGAGCAGTCCCCAAAGCACTTTTCATTGTTAATCACATTCACCCATTCACACGTGCAACTGACATGCAAGGCGCTTTAGGCCATCCATTGGGAGAAATAGGATTCAGTGACTTACTCAAGGATACCGACATTATTACAACTTTCTGATTGAGAGTAGAAGCAGTAGAAGAAGAAATAGTAGTGTTGGGTTATCAATAGATCATAGTAATGAGCATCATTATAGTTTTTAATGTCTCATACAGTGACCAAAAACTTCTCCATGAATTCTATTAATTTAATCAATTAACTGACTTGAAAAATGCCTGATTAAAAGTAACAAAATGCAAAAACACAGCATGCAAGGCAGAGCATGACTGCTTCTAACGCTCATAACGAAATGAGCAAACTATATCTGATATGCTGTGAAACCTGTAAAAATATATCATTACAATTAACACTTTGAACAGCCTAACAAATCTACAGTCCAATAGAAAAGGGAATTCACTTCGATTGAAATCTTAACAAGCTCAACAAAACTCCTTCAGGCTCCATGGATTCATCTGGAGTCACTCCCGAGCAGCACAATGTGACTGAACTGAATTGATTCCCTTCCTCAAATTATATAATGCAATGCAAGCCTCAAACAGCCGTGATGAAAAGTGTCCATTTTGACCCAATTGACCCAAAACAACCCACCAACAACTTCTTTGTGTACGCACTGAAGAGTTGGCCTGTTTTACCCAGCATCAAAGCCCCCCCCCCCCCCCCCCCCATAATCTGTGCTGTCACAAACAATCTCCAGTCCTGTGCTTAAAATAACACTGTGACATGTAGCAGTGTTTATCTGAAACTTCCATTAGCAAAATGAATCCGTCTTATTGAGGTTCAATTACAAATGACAAGATGACAGAGTGAATATCAAACTGAGTGCAGACAATTCGTAGCAACTGTCAAAAAAACCTTTGTAGCCAAAAGCAGACACGATCATTTGGGAGAATCCCAAACTACATCCCACAAGTTTTGTTCACCCATTGCATACGGGAAAGTGTCAGAAAAGGAGACATATACGTATTTGTTTTGACTATATTTGGATCTTCAACATAACCACTGGTGATTCTGACGTATTCAAGCGTAGACATATCTCCTTTGTGTGACATTCATCTGCTGTGTGCCTTTTTTGAAGATCAAAGAAAATTTGACATGAAATATCTTGAAGCACAACTGGCTGTCATTTCTTTTTTTTCTTTTAATAATATCTGACATATGCAGGCTAAATAGTAATGCTATCAATCACAAAGAGAAATAACAGTTATATTTGGTAGCTGTTTTTTTTTTTTTTTTTGGCTTCTTAACAGAAACATCTTCCTTTTTTAATGGTGACACATTAGTAAGGCCCATGCATTGTTTGGCTGAGCAACAGAGTTGAATGTGTGGACTAAGGGATGGTAACACTCCAGGATGTTATACACTGGAATCTGACCACATGAAGGAATCTTGTGTTTAGTGTGAAGATAAAAATGCTCTGCTGATTGCTGGAATAACAAGGCTGACAATCATCACAGGCGATCTCAATGCACACAGATATTGACATGAATTTCAACCGGCATCAATCTCATATCTCCACAGTCTGCGACCAAACTCTTTGCTCCAAAATGACCTCATACAGCTCAGTTTATCAGAAACACGCTCTAGAATGCGTGAGGAGAGAAGATAAATGAGCGATCAGCACTCAGCAGTCCTGGCGTCAACCTCATTGGACACTTGTTGAATCCATGTGGGGCTTGTTATTGGTGCCAGAGTGACCAACAAAACCACATGGTTGGTTCCACATCAATGAGAGACCAGGCTGGTAAACCAACACCAGACTGATGTGCTAGGATTTTGTGGCTGGGTGTCGTCTATCCTCTTCATACAGGTGATTCTGTTTCGATGAACAGTTAAACTATCAATATGTCCTTCTTCAAATACCTTATTGAAACAGTAGCGGTTGCTTGATATAAATTATCAGACAATGACGAAGCTTAGGCAATCAAATTAAACAGAATTGCTGCCATTGCACCATTTTGGCATTAAAAATAGGAATTTATACGATGCATGATCAATCACAAGCTCACCAGCCAATCAAAAACACAAACTTTCTCCATTTAAAGTAGTTTGCTCTGAGGAAAAAGCCCTTGCAGCCCTGCTGGTGACCAACATGGCCAACCAACAATGGCTCTCACCCACTTTCAGAGAGGAGGTAACCTGGATCTCACACTGATATTAACAGCAGAGATATTTCCCACAGGTTTCCTCAGGCACGATCACAAAACAACAAGACATGTCTTACCTTGTTGGGGGTCAGTGGGCTTGTCGGTGGCCTCAGGCGGGCTGGGCCGTGGCCGGGGCTCGTGGAGGTGACTTTTAAGGGCCCGGGGCTGGTTGGACTGGGAACAGATCAGGGAACAGAGGTTGTATGAAGGTGAACTTTCCAAAAACTGTCAGGTATATTTAATTTCTCTCTATACAGAAATGTATTAAAGCAACACTCAGTGTTTCACAAGCTGTGAAAAATAGCTGTTGTGTTTAATCTGGAGGTATTTTCTCAAAAGTGTCCTCATTCAATAAACCAAGACAGAGCCAAGAAGGAGAATATTCACATTCTAAATCACAGTCACACTTCAGTCCAACAATTGTTGTTCAGCTGGCTTTATGGACTTGTTGTCAAAACATTTGCACTAAATGAAATCAGAAGGTTTTAGATGCAGCCAGTGTTGATGTGAAGTGACAAGTTACTGTAAGTACACTGACATGTTCCTTCATTCCATTGGGTAGAAATGGTCGAGTAACTTCTTAAATACTGAGGTTATGGTGACTACTTTTGCCTGCGTTGTGCTCAGTAAGCGAACATTAAAACGTAAATGCAACCAGCTCGCTGTAAGTAACAACGTCACCCTCCATCCACAGTGGAGGTGATACTGATACAATAATACAGTCTAATGTGCAATACAAGCTCACCAATGAGAGATTTTTTTAAAGAAGTAACGAGCTAGTGTCATTAAGCTCTGATCTTGAGTGAGCTGCACATCACCGGACATACCTGAGTTGGGCTCCTTTAAGGAGCTGTCCCGTGGGACTTGTGGGGCTTCGGACGTTGAAGAAAAATCTTCCCTGAGTGGGACTGATTAGACTCGGGCTGGTGGTGATTCCGCCTGATCCTGGGTCTTTGCTGACTGTAGGAGCTGCAGAGACGACGGCAGCATCCGGGCCATCGCTGCCGCCGAGCTCCGTGCTGGGACTGGTGCTGGTCGGAGGAAGTTTGTCTGGAGTGGTGGGAGGAACAAATCCCTGGATGGTGCTGGAGACGAGCGCCGAGACTGTCACCAGGTTGCAGTCGGGTGAGACGGGGAGGGTTTGTGGAGTTGCTCTATCTAAAGAGGTTGTGGGAGTAAGATTTGGCTTCGTTCCATTCAGAAATACTCCAGGAGATGTTTTTATAGAACCAGAGGGCGATTTTCCACTACTCGCTATGTCACCAGGAGAAGAGGGTTTGGAAGTATTTGGTGACGCTGACGTGGAGCCTCCAGGCTGGACGGGAGGAAGAGGAGCACGGTATTTAACTCTGGTTGGCTGGGACTCAGGTGTACTGGACGGTATTGTAGAGGAGGACACATTTGTTGGAGGACTTCCTGATGGGACTGGAGGGGCGGGGGCAGGGTACTTGATTGACCTGGGTTTGGGGGCCAGCGGTGTGCGCGGAGGTCCATCCGAAGATTGGGGACTCCGGGGGTCTGTGGACGGCTGTGGCTGAGACACTGGTTCTGCTGACAGGCTGAGGGAGGTTGGTCCTTTACCAGGTTCACCGGCCTGGCCGTCAGAATACTTGCTGTCTGCAAGGAGGGTCAACTCGTAGTACTCCTGGATATCTGGAGAGAAGATAGGTTTTAGTATATTTGCAAAAAATGTTTTGAAGATTGACCAGATGAGTACAATATCTCCATCTTTCCGTTGCTTCCTTCAGTGGCTGCCATGGTGGATCATCAGTCTCCATTTTATTCTCCCCACTACTGCTACACCGACTACCTCCATATCCTGCTTTACTACAACCATCATTGTTTTCTTCTTGCTTGGAAACGCCAACATCCTTTGTTTTGTATTAACCATCTCTCCTCAGTGCATACCCCAGCCATCTGATTGTTCCTTTTAAAAACCATCCAAGGGAATAACTGAACGAAGTCATTTTCTTTTATAAGATGAAACAGTAAAGGTTCAAACACAAATGATACTGATAAAATAAAAATGTTAATAGTATTGCAGAGTAGAACAACATGAAATGTTGTGTGTTTCAAAAACATATCCCTTTAGATGCTTTTCATTTCTTTGTGTCAGTTTTTTTTTCAATAGACTGAAATTGTCACTTTATACTTGATTAAACAACATTCCTCACATTTTTAAAGCATAGAACATTGACTCAACAACATTAATTGAAAAGTAATACAACTGGTTTACTGATAAATAAAAATGCTAATATGTGTAACGTTGTTTTAATATCACTGTCATGTCATAAATCAAATATAGTCGTTATGAACAGTATAAACTGGATCTTAAACACATATAATACAACGTGGACCTCTAGTGGCGAGACAAGAGTACTGCCACTATGGCTACTGGCTTTTCCATGTAATGTCTGGTCCAGTTTCTAATTAATGTTCAGACATACACACATTACAAATACATATGAAGCTGTCATAATCGAAGGTTTTTATTTCCCCCATTGTACAAACCACACTGAGATGTACATCTGCTATCACTCATACACACGGTTGTGAAATTACTCTTGTTTGGAAATGATGAATGAAATGAAAGAAAGCAAAAGTGAAGAAATGAAGACTACTAATCAAACGGTTAAAAAATAATGACCATAAAACGGGTAAACCCTGATGCATTTACTACGTGCAGAAACACTATACTCATCACATGCAATCAATAATAGTAGAAGTAATTTACCTGTATTTCAAATAAAGTAACAGTGCTGTTTCATCACTTTGTAATGACAGCGGCAACTTGGTTAAAGGTCAAAGTCATGTGAAAAACAGGAACTCTGGCTCATATTTAGTGAACAGGACATACATGCACACACAGGCATGCACACAAAACAAGGGTAGAAGCATGGGTGGGGCACAAAGCAGGCGGGAGCAGGGACCAAGAACCAGTTTACCGCCATGCACACACTCCAAAAAAAACCTAAGAAAACACACTGACAGCTGGCTACAAGGAAAGTGTGTATTCTGCTCTGAATGCTCTGATATCAATTTCCGGGTCACCCTGTGATAGCATCATGTAGATATTGTGACTAGAACCACCGAAAATCAAAGGGCTCCTCCTCAAACCTTTGAATCTCATTTAAATACTTAACATATTCCCTGTAACTTAGTTTTAATGCCTCTAAGTTCAGTTAAAAAAACACACAGACCAACATCCATGTAAATATTAACTGACTAGTGTTTATATCTGGGTTTCCCACAGGCAATAATAGCATGATTATTTCTAATTATACCTTTAATTTGGGTTTAAAATATAATTATTCATCTTCCGCACAGCTTTATCTAACTTAGGGTCTCTTTGGGCATGACTGGGCATGACTGTAGGCCATCACAAATGCAGCAGAACATTTTAAAACCACTAATTAACTTTTTTGCAGTAACTCCGGCATTCACAGGGAGAACATGCAAACTCCAGATAGTCTTAAAGCCCAGAATTAAACTGGGTAACACATGTAACACTGAGTAGGAAACACTTTACCATATGTATGGTTATTCCTCTGTTTTTTGCTCTGCTGTGTTGTATCTGTAATTGGTTATTTATGTGTGTTATGTACTTTTATAGCCTTTGTACATGTTGGTAATATCATTGGTTTTGCTTTTAATGTATGATTTTTTTGTTGTGGAATGACATCATGATCAAGCTCATGTGACTAGCCATTATACTTATGGAAATGCACATACCTCTCTGGTGAGCATTGTAAGAAAATTTACATATATAAGCCATAAAATGTCTTAAAACTTGTTCTAAAAGTTTAAAAGAATATTGTTCAACAGTATCAACATATTTCAAACATGATAAAATCCAGAGAAAGTTCCACAGCAGATTATATTTGGCAGAGGTTCTCACCAAGAAGAGCGGTGAAGAGTTGACTCTGGAAGACACTGATGACCCTGTCCAGAGACTGCTGAAGCTGCTGGTCCTCCTCACCCTGTTTGGTCCGGTTCTGGTTCTGCCGTCTCTGGTCCAGTTTGGCTCGGTACTGCTGGAGCAGCTCCAGGGCCCGCTGAGCATCTGAACACGTGATGAAAAAGTAGCACACACCTCTTTTATCTCAAGAAAGAATGCTGAAAAATTAAATCTCATAGTACTGTTAAGTGGTGGAGATTAGGTGCAGTACATTAAAACCCTTTATTTTGAAAGGGAATTGCTATGGTTACAGCTGGTCTGGATCTCAGAAGGTCTTTCACCTGACATCAACAAAGAAATAGTTTACAGTAATTCGCTCACGGCATTAAGAACTTAATGTTGTCTTTGTCCATTAATAGTTTGGCGGGAGTGTATTCAGTGAAAAGTACTTCACATTAAAAAAAAGTTTTATTAGGAACACTCTGAGCTGAATGTTCAGTTTAAGCAATTAAAGCAATGAAAAAGTATAATAAAACAGTTCATTTATCATGTGTTTGTCTATCCTTCCACTCATGGTGTTTATTGCGGCTGTATTTTTGGTGTTATTGTCTATTATAACACTTTATTCGCGGGCTTTTATTTTAGCCTGACTGTCGCGCAAAGGACAATGTAGTTTATGGAGGGGGCATTCCTGCTTCCCTGAACAGCTGATCAAACCGGAACCACGGACGAATCCATCACAATCCCACTCGGCAGAAAAACAATGTGCCAGCGTTTAACTTTACACATCAAACAAAACCACGCAGTCAGAAATATAAGTTCTCACGAAGCCAATCGGCTTTTTAATTTGAGATCAAATGTTTGCGTCTGGAGTTCACACATCTCGCATGTTTGCTATAGATTTGAAATGCATGCAAAAACAAGCCACAGGAATAAATCGTATGCTGAATTCACAATAATTGCTTGAATCGTTCCATTCATTTCTGTATATGTTCCTGTATAACACTCTGAACTGCGGGGTGTTGTTTATGCCGTAAACGTAAATAGAAGCGTCTCGCGAATCTGAAGTGTGTAAAAGTGAGCAGATTGACGTCGTCTCACGGAAAATAAAAACCCCAAAAGTGTTAGCGACTACCCCAAGGCAGGTGTAAATGGAGGCGGTGAAGTGGGTTTGAAAACGCACATTACCTTTCTGTCGCACAGGCATGGTGACGCGCACCCAAACGCGCGCGGTCCTCTTGGGTCCGTGACTCGCGCGTCTGTTATTACAGATGTGCGCGTCCGTGTGTCAAAACGCCGGGGACACCAAACTGTCGCCGCAGCAGCCAAACACCAGCAGACAGGGTTTTTTTTTTTTTTTTTTCTTTCTCCTAAACAGGAGAGACGCGTTCAACTTTCTGAAGTCTTGGAAAAACCCCGAGAGGAGAAGAAGTGACGCTGAGTCAGTCACAGCCGTGGACTTTGCACGCGGACCTGCGGCCTGAAGGTTACCTGTCGTCCCTTTGTCCTTTTTTTCTTCTTCTTTGTTTTATAGCCCCTCTCTTATCTTGCACTTTTAGTCACCCGCCCCTTCTCTCCTTCTGCCAAAACTACTTCTACATTTCTTCATTCAGGTGACTTGCTGTCTGACCGGTTGGTCGGTCCTGTGGGAGGATCTCTCTCTCTCTCTCTCTCTCTCTCTCTCTCTCTCTCTCTCTCTCTCTCTCTCTCTCTCTCTCTCTCTCTCTCTCTCTCTCTCTGACACACACACACACACACTGAGAGGCTCTTCATAAGAAGCTTGTGTCTCCAGCAGGTATTGTCATGTTAAGCAGACACACTGTAGCCTGCTCTGTTCTCTGCTGTCCACTGGATCCACGTCTCATGGTTCATGAGTGACAGGGAAGTGGGGAAAGTCCCACTTTGGGAAGTGGGAAAAGTCCTATTTATAGTGGGAAGAAATCACATGTATGAACACTGTAGGAATGGGAAATTGCCATTTGTTTTTGCAGAGTCCCCTAAAGCAACACTGGGGAACTTATAAATAAATAAGTAAAAGTTTAGTTGTTTGACTGACTTGTCTCTCTCACTCTGCTACAATGTGCAGGAAGTGACACTGTTGTTATTAATGACATGTGGCTCAATTTCTGTTTTTAAACTCTCAATACTTCTCTCCAGATCTCCAGAGGATGTGACGTCACTCAAGAAAATATATTGCTTCTTAATGCACTTTGAAAGGAACATTATTGTCATTATCTAGGAAATCTAATTAGCCTATATACACTATTAGCAAGGCAGGCTTACTTAAATAAACTGTAGTTCCACACCTCAACATAATATTGACTTTTACTCGTGTGTCAGTTTATATGCGTGAGGACAAAGTTGTTTGTCATTTATATGTATATTTTGGTGGGGCTGACAGGAAAGCTGTTTCATGTTGCCATGTGGACGCTAAAAGAGAAATGTGACTCTCAAAACTCTTTTCCTTGTTCAATTCTCCGCTGCACAGTCGCACTGCAATCTACTCAACAATGACAATAGATTTGTTTTGGGGTTGTTGTTTTTTTTACACATACTGAACTCACATATAGTTGCGTAACAAACTTTTTCTCCCGTTTCCTGTTTTCAGTCTCTTATCGTCAAAGTATTTATTTATGATGATCACATGCATGGGCACACAAACAAACAAATAACAACACCATGTGGGGTTTATAAAATGGGGCATCCAATTGAAATAAGACAGGTGTAATCCCATCAACAGCAAGGGAAAAATTTAATCCAAAAATGGTCATGGCGAATAGCGCATCGTGTTTACTGTGTTTACGATCATTGTCTGTACAAAATAAACTCATAGACACATTTACATTCTGTATTTTACGGCTTCTACATAAAAGGTTAGAGTTATGGAACTGGCTTTTTATAGTTTCTAATGGAAAATGTGAGTCATCCTGCTTTAAAATCAGCTGAATGGCGACTGACAAGGGTGGGGATGGCTAAAACACAGTTTTAAAATCTGTTGCTATGAGTTTCATAATTGCAGTGAAACACATGTTCCCATCATTCTTCACTATGCAAAGACACGTGAAAAGTGACATGGGTGTGGCTGCATCAGGTGATGTGAGGCAAAGAAGGATACTGCAGAGTCAACGAGCTGTTGAGGCTGTACTTCTATCACAGCATTCAACAAGTATTCAGTGAACAAGGAAGATGGTGTGTTGAAGGTATAGTGAACTAGTAGGTGATAGAGACATTGAGGTGAAGCGGGTATTGTGGCAGCATCCACTAGAAGAGTAGGCTGTGCCGGTTTCACAGGTGGAGGAGAGAAGCAGCAGACGGACTGAGGACGGTGAGCTGGACTGTCCTGCGAGCCTCAGGAGGAGGACATGAAGAATTCCATGAGAAAGAAAGTAAAAGTTGGAAAATATCTCGCGGGCAGACGTGGAGGCGTGAGGAAGAGACAGTGAGAAAGACTCATTGATATCTGGTCTGAAGACGAGATTTTACTGTTGTTTGTGGCTATCCATTAGCCACAAGCTAACTAGCCTAACCACCATGGGCTAAAACGGCAGGACTTCTGCTTTGGGTCCAGACCAATCAATGAGCCGTGTTTCTTCCGTTACTTCTTTACTTCCTCTCTGGCCAGTGTTTGTTTCGGGTGACAGCACCCCCCAACGAGCATTCACCCATACAAATGAAAGTGTGAACCCCCCCCCCCCCCCAAATGAACCGAGTCCCGGACTATCTGAATATGAAAGGCCCCTCGGGCTGCCAACTGTTTAACAAAAGAAGATTTTGTCATTTTATTTCTTGATTTATTGTGTTTAATTAGTCCTCTTGGCTAAGTGGCTCTGGTCACGACAATATTCCGATTCTAGGTGGATGTACAAACCTGGGGCCCCAGAATCACTGGCATAAGGAGTGATCACCCTCAGCAGGTGACCTCACACACTTTACGAAGGCTGAAACACTCAATAAGGGCAAGAGTTTGTTGCAGAACATGGTTTTCATATCTCATTATTTCAAATGTGATAATATAGATCTGCGGATGCGTCTCCTTCAGTCGTCTTGTAATGACTGGAGCTGTTCGCCAGGGGGTTGCGTCATCAGATGGTTACCAACGTGTATGTAGGTGCTTGTGGGTGGGTATTTGGGGTTTTTCTGCTTTCATGGGGCTGCGGCTGGGTTTTCATTCTCACCATTATGTGTTTCAACAACCTTAGATTGCTTTTTTATATGTATATATATACGTATGGAAATGGGAATGAAAATAACATTTGATCTATTGACTGAAACACTGAACTGAATCCTTGAATGGTCATTGGTCAACCACTCGATTTTATTGTTTTTTTTGGGGGGGGGGTTTACAACCGGGCACAACCTGGAAATCGTGTAGAGCTTCACATACCTTCTCGACCATCTCCAACTCACTCTCCATTGAAGCAGAGGTAAACAGCAGGATTGCGAAGGCAGCAGCAGTTACGGCAAGACAAATTCACAGAGTCTGGAACAACTCAAGCCTCACGGAGAAGACAAAAGTGTGCGTCTATCAGGCTTGCGTGCTCAGCACACACTCCTCTACAGCAGCGAGGTATGGACCACCTATGCCACGCATGAGAAAAAGCTATGAAACAGAGGTGTTTTTTTTTTTCTTTCTGTACTCTTGGATAAATACAAGCCAACATTGGCATGTAGACACATGCAAAACAAATGCATTCAGATGCATATTTCGTGGTGTGTGCTCAGTTTTGATTTCTTCCTGTTTGTTGTTACAACTTGCCCCAGGTTGTGTTGTGAGTTAGCAGAGTAACAGGAAAAGTGGTCACTGTGGAAAGGATTGTGTCTGACATCGATTCTCACGACATCTCACAGTTTTTAGTAAACAAATTAATGCATTTTCTATCAGAATTCAGGAGTTCGATATAATAGTTGTATGGGCCGAGTCAAAACGTTATATTATTACATAGATTATTGTCACGCACAAACCAAAATTTTTAATTAAATGGCAATGGAAATTAGTCATTGTGTTAAAACAGTCTTGACTGTAAAGTTTTCATGCCAAACATTGTATTTTCAAGTTTGTGTTTACATCGAAGTTACACTAATGGACACATTCCTTTGTGTTTAGAGCACATGGTAATTTTTTATTGGAAAGATTGACTATTAAAAAATACAAATTAAAAAAGTAAATAATTCTAGCAATTTATTAATGCCTGACATTAATGACATATTAATGACATTAATGCCTGTTTACTGCAATAGGAAATACTTCATATTCAAAGCTTCATAAGTAATTTTCTCTAATTTCACTGTCTATATCAAATCATTTAGCCCAAATCGTTGCTGGTTGTTTGCTATTAAAGCATGTTAAAACATTAACAAACTATTAAATGTTTGCTGAATGGTACAAATTGAGCCGCATTGTGTGACATAAAAATGGAAGAAGCTTGCCTAGAACAAGATTTAAATTACCAGCTGGAAAATATTGGTCAGGAAGGCACACTTTCACAATCAACGTTCGTGCGTGTGTGTGTGTGTATATATACACAAGTGGAGCAGTTGTATCTGGCACTTCATCACCAAGCGTGCACACACACACACACACACACACACACACAGCAGCTGAATGCAGGTCATGGACTCAGTCTTTGCTATTGTTATTGATCAGGTCACAAAAGCTTATTGACTTTGTTGGGCTGCACAGAAACGCTTGCTCTGTATCTGTTACACACAAACGCTCACACACTGATTCCAGCATCATTAATGAGTGAGTGTGGGCAGAAATGCATGCATGATTTTTGTGAGTGGGTTGTTCACTCAGAACAGAGACGTATCTCTCTCTCTCTCTCTCGCTCTCTCTCTCTCTCTCTGAAGCAATGCATAAAAGACGAGTAAAGAGGAAAGGGAACAAACAAATATCATTCTGTATTTCCTGGCATGTGCTTCAGAGGCGTGCACACTGCTACGCTCTATTGTTTATTGTCAGGCGGTGCCACAGTAAGAGGAGTTGTTCTACAGAGGACGCCGAGGTTAAAAGAACAGTGGAGGATGGTACAAGCCAGACCAGGGGTCTGCAACCTGCGGCTCTGCAGCCACATGTGGCTCTTTGGTACTTTTTTAACCTTTAACTAAGTTATATCGGAATGGACATTGTGTCTTCTTTTAATTTTGAATTTTATTTGCACACCAGTCATTTTCAAAATGACTTGCATCTCTGGGATAAAAAGGCTTTATTGATACTATGTTTTTACATTAAAAAGGGAAAAAAGTACAATCACTAAAACAGAGGAAAAAATAGGTTAAAAAAAAAAAAAGAAGAAGAAGATAATTTCTAAATGTGGAAAAGAGCTAATTACTAATTATCTTGTGTGGCGCAAAGATTCCGTCAGAAATTAACTAAGTATTTCTATTCTAAAAAGTCAGAATTATGTGAAAAATGCTGAAAAGAACAAAACAGTTAAATTCAGGTACAAAAAACAGCTCAAATGTAATGAAACGAGTTCTATTTTCCTTTTTTTTAAATCATAAATGCCAAATAAAACTGTATATGAAACTGTATAAGTTTTGTCGGCCTCATTTTAAAGGTTAAACATTTTTTGCAGCTCCTGGTGAAATTGATTTGGTGGAAAATCACAAAAATGTCTCTTTTGGTCATGGAGGTTGCAAAACCCTGTACTAGACAGTGAAAAACTATGAAAAGAAGTCCATGTCATTGTGATACACCCATGTCAGTATAGGAAGGCACATTGTTTTGAAATTCACTGCTTTAGGAAGAAATGAGAAACGTTACTTTGATCAAATAGATAAGTACACAAGGGTACTAAACATTAAATACCAGAACTGAGAAAAAATATAAAATATAATATAAAGTAACTCCACAACTCTGACATACCTATATGTATTCATTATATTTGACATTTCAGGGAGCTGATCATTTGTTACATACAATACACAGAGCTGTGAAGCTGCTGCATCTGTCCTCTTGTACTATTAGTTAAAGAAAAATCACTGTCATTAATACGACTTCACTAAACTGTTGACTGAAGGAGGAGGGCCTCATTAGTCCTGAACAAATTCTGTCCTCCCAAGAGCAACACAATATAGACGTTCCACTGCAGGTAACATTAAGATTGATCTGTATCCAGTCGCATTAGCCTCTGTTATTATCTCTGCCGGTCGTCTTCATGGTGGTGGTCAACTGCTGTTGTCGTGCAAATTGTTGTTTACGAAAGATCTTCTTGTGTTTCCCTCATAAAAAAAACCTTTCAAATGTATTTGTGTTGATTCATGAATCGGTTTCTCTCCATCACAATAACACAGCTCCGGGTAACTGTCGTAAAAAGAACTTGCTCAGCACCGGTGACGAGACAACAAATTTCATGGAGTGTTGTTTGTTTTTTTTAAAGCCAATCTCAAAAACAAGGCTACAGCTTTATTCAGCTATACTGTGTCCATCTTCTCTGTGTGTAAAATGAACTTCACGCTAAGGATCCTTGAAGACCCCACGAGTTATGTGTTTAGTTTAACCTGCTCAAAACACAAATAAACAAGGGAATTTGAAAGTGATATTTTATTTAAAGCAGCCAATTGATCAAATGGCAAAATGAGTCAGTAAAAAGAAAACATGTTTGTGGAGAACATGTGTTCCTTGTAGAAAAAAGGCCTGGAATCAATAGATTGCTCCCATTAGTGGCCATTTCCACACAGAAACAAGCTCCTCTGTGACTCACTGAGAAAACATGATCAGACTAGAATCAGACATAACTGAGTGCTTATTGTTGCATGTGCTCAGTAAAGGTGATTATTTATACGTACCTCAACACACCAAAACCTCCTCCGACATGAGACTCTATCTTTGTCCCATGAGGCGAATCAGCCGTCCCTTTGTGATCTCGACTCAGCTGATTGTCAAGAAAAGATGAGATGGACGGATAGAGAGGGAGGTTGTTACACTAATGGACAGAGAGACAAAGAAGCATCTGCTGAGATGATGATGAAAAGCGCAGAGGAAAGTGTAATCCGCCTCAGACTTATCCAGGTGATCCCCGTCCCTTTCTTTCCTTCACTCAGTCATCTCTATTTCCGCTCACCTCGTCTCTCCTCATCTGAGTTCCTTCTTTTAGGCTACTTTTTCATCCATCAGCCAATTTGATTTAATCTCGTCTTTTGCCACTTCCCCTTTTGTTTCAATTGCACTTATTGCTGCTCTTTCCTCATTTGTCCCACATTTTTTTTGTATCTTCCCTTCTTCCTACCCAGCAATGAGCAGAATAGCAGCAAGAGTCACGCCATCATTTTGTCATAGAAAAAAAATTGAGCAGTGCACAAGAGAAAAAGCCAAATTACCAATAGTGACATTTTTATTATTTGTACAATAGAGACTTTAGTACATTATTCAAAACACTTCTTATATACTGAAAAAATGGTACGTCCCAAAGCCCAAAATGGCTCCAGTATAGTTGCTGCACAGCATTTTTTCAATTTTATACATATATTATTTTTTTTGTTTTGTAAAAACGGTATCTTAAATAGTATGTACATATAGCGTCTGCAAAATGCGTCCTAAACACATGATATATATTATATGTACTTCAGCAATTACATTTCTCCGCATTAATACTCAAACTTAAAACTGGAAGGATTTCAACTTGCATGTGCAAATAAATAAAGAAATAAATAGTTCTGTTTAAATCATCACTAAAATGTGTCCAACTTATAAACTCAACAGCGTTTTTCTCTCCTCGGAGGTCAAAGTACTTTTTGTCACACAACAGAAGAAGCAGCATTCAAGTTGGGTAGGTGTAGGTACTGCAGAAAGCATGAGTACATTCACAATCAATATGAGTCATTTTAAATTGGGTTTCCATTCACAGCTATTTACAGTGACACTGTCCTCATTTGTTCAGCTCTTATGTAGTTTTAACACTTAGAAAATGACCGTTTTTTTTATAGTCATATACATATATATAATATATATTTGTATAACACAAATTCACAATTACAGTAGAAATACATATTTTATACAGTTTTGGATAGTACATGTGTAGCTCTCCAAGTCATACTGTGCGTTATTCCATCCATAACTTTGTTATAAGTGTCGTTATAAAATATCACAATTTTTGAGCAAAGCTAAGGTATATCAATATATTTAGAAAGAATTACCTGAAACATGTAGTAAAAAATAATTATATTATCAAACCTTTTTTTTTTTTTATTATTATTATTTTTCTCTGTTCTCATCTCAATAATCTTTGATATTTCAAACTCGAAATAGGGTTGGGTGGGTACCTGTGGTAAATCTCTTAACCGTATGATTCAACTGTGCCATTTTGTGTCCATTATGCTGAATAAACAGAAATTTGATGCCAGTGTTACGACAGCTGACACAAAATGGGCACAGGGTGACACGGCAGTGTCAAGTAGAAAAAAGCAAAGGACAGTGGAGGATGTTTGTTGTTGTTGTTTTGTTTGTTTGTTTTTCCTTTCGCTCTGGATGAAACATCAGATGCTAAACCAAACAGAACAAAACTCACTGCCATGGACGGTCTTGGAGTCGCTTGTTGCATTTAGACAGAAAATGCTTTTTCATTCTTTTCTTTTTTCCTTGTCAGTGTTTCCTGCTGTCATGTCATGCCAAGGGTCAAGTACGACCACAACGGACAGCCCGTCCTGCCATGTGTCCACCTCTCGCTCCCAAACTCCCCAAGACGGTTTATTTTATTCACCTATTATATCAGTCTATATTTCTCTTTTCCTTTTTTTCATGGCAACCTTTCATCACAACCTTACTCTTATCTACATTTATCAAAACGTTAGCAAATCTAAATGTCAATGTACACCGTGTTTTAAGCATGTCCTTGGATTATTAATGTTACACTAAACAGTTAAGTGTAACTAGGAACCCCATCAATCAGTCAATCAATCAATTTTCCTTTGTTTTAAAGCACCATGTTATACAGACGAGTGCAGATCAAAGTGCTGAACGTGACACAGATCAGATTTTTACCCCCTCGATTGTCTAAAAAAGAGAAAATCCAACCCAGTGCATGATTTACCCATCAAGACGCATACACTTGTATTTGAATGACTCCTGTGGGTTTTCTTTCTCGGGTCCACACTTCAGCAGCTTTTGGCTTTGAAGCTGGGACAACAGTTCTAAAGCGACTCCCGCTCTCACCAAGCGATCATCAGATCAGAGCCGCACTCTTGTGTAACTACAACCATAGAGTGGGCAGCGGGGCGACATGGCGCCAGTGATAGATAGATAGATAGATCTCAGTGCTGCGATACAGCGTCCTCCCCCTCCCCCCCCCCCCCCCCCCCCAAGTGTAAAGACGACCAGAAGCCACAACAGAACGTCCAGCTCCCAGTGACCAATGATATGAAACGCATGCTGCGACTTTTCAATACAACTGAAACATCAACAACAACAACAACAACAACAACAACAAAAGGGATGCGACAACAGTGAAAGGAAGGAGCTCAAAGATGGCACAGGTAATATAGTACGACCGTCGGGGTGAGTTTAGCTGGTTTCATGAGACAAATCGTATTTGGAAATTAGAAGAAGAATTACAAACAGGCCTTCACTGTGCAGCGGCGGCCCCCTCTGCACCGCAGCGTCGGTGTCCCGGGAGGGGCAACAGAAGTCTTTATGCATGTGTTTGCCCGTTGATTCATGTGCATGGCAGTGTGTGTGTAAACATTAGCATGACTGGCTCGAAAGATGGCACTGCAGGATAAGTTAGGCTCTGCGGGAAAAAAAAAGCTCAAAGGGCTGAGCCTCGGAAATATTGCTTTAGCTCTTTTCAGCACAGCTGTGCAAGCAACACCTTTAAAAACCGAAGGAAAACGAGTAGCAGTGATGGACTGTGAAAAGTGTTTTCTATACAGATAAAATAGTGATATACTTTAAAAAGTTTTACCATTTTGGAGAAATGATTCCTGTGCGTCAACAGGATAATAATTTAGAATATAGTTTATCAACAATAATTCTATTAACCATAAACTTTTAGAGGTCTTTGTTCAGGCCTCAGGAGAGTGCAGCTGTAGAAAGCTGAATCTATATATATGTACACAAGGCAGAAAGTCCTAAGTTTTCAATTTCTGTACATGGGAGGCAATAATATCTGCAGGAATTCACAAAGTACTGCAGGAAAAAATAAAATAAAACACAAGGCAACAAATTAAAAGAAAGAACAGAAAAAAAGCCAAAACAATACATGATGACAGAAGATTAAAATAAAGAAAAGTATTAAAAAAAAAGTTTGTGAACCACGTGCTACACAGAATCCATTTTTATAAACTAAAAATGACAGTGGAGAAGAGAGAGAAAAAAACCCAAAACAATCCACTAAATCTCTCACTTGTTAACAAAAACATAATAGTGACCAATAAGATGACTGCCTAATAACAAGCCAACCAATCTCAAATTTGAACTGCAGCAACCCTTGTAGGATCTCAGAGCGTCGAGTCCTCGGGGGGGGGGGGGGGGGGGGGGGTTCCATCCTCCCGTCGACCAGGTCCCTGATCGGCGGTAGGCAGAAGAGCCGATATGTTTCCTGTGGTACATTTGGAACGTGAATTTGCCTTTGTTCCAGCAATAGGCAAATCACTGTTTCTATATTCCCCCCCAAAAAGTTTGAAAAAATAAATAAATAAATAAAACAAACAAACAAAAGAAGGCAGCTTTTTTTTTTTTTTTTTTCCTTTTCCAGTTCCACAACGTGGTGACGTGGGATGGCGGTGAACAGAGAAGAGAAGCGTTGTTGTATTTGTTTGTTTCAAAAAAAAAAAAAAACAAAGAAAGAAAGAAAAAACAAAGGCAAAATTGTTTAAATGTGTTTTTCTAGCGCGTGCTGCTGTCTCGCAGAACCACCAAGTCCACAGTCCGCTGGAAACTCTTCAGCAGAGAGACGGCTGTCTCGTGCTCCATGTGTAAAAAACTATGTCCATTAGCCTGCAAGGCAAACATGCAGCACAGTCAACAGCATGTGTGTGTGTGCATGTATGTATAGAGGTATGTGTGCTGCAAGTTTGTTTTGTTTTTGTTTGTTTTTTTTTTTCATTTCTTCCATACACATGTTTATGTGTTAGTGTTTGTGGAAGGATGGAGGGTCACTGCCACCACTATCTCAGTAACACATCACTGTTGGGGAAAAGAGAGAGAAGAGGAGGAGCTACACAGTCATGCTGTAGAAAAAGAAGGGGTAAAGACAAAAAGGGCTTTTAGATGAGTTCATCCGACTAAACTGTACATCTGTGGAGAGAAGATGAAAGGGGAGGAACACATGAGAGGAAAGAGGCACAAAGGGGAGACAGGCGTGGCAAAAGCGCTGACGTCTCAAAGTTGGACTTCTCCACACACTGCTTTTCTTTGGGGCCCATTCGGCGCAACCGTTTGAAAACAGGAGGCGCAACAAACATCAATGAGAAAAATATCCCTGCAAGTTGTATCGACACATCATTTCCCCATGCTCACTGGTAATACATCCAGGTGTTTGTACTGTCACTCAGCGCTACTTACTACAAAATAAAATTAATTAGCCAACTGATCAGATCTCAACGGTTTATGTCTAATGGTGTATTACACTGCTTTTAAGTGAGTTTTATTGTTTCAATAGATTCTCAATCTGCCTATTTTCTGTAATACATCACAACATATTTGCACCTGAAATATTGGCATGGGATTGAGAGTAACTCTACACACTCCTGTTGCATGTCATACTGAGAACACAAAAATACAGACGACGGCGTGCGGGGCACGCAGACTTGTAGCATAAAGCTCAAATGTACAGTGAGACATCAAGACGTTAATATACTGATGGTGAGATTTAGAAATAATGACGATTTGAACATAACTGCATTTGAGGACTATCAACATTGAGACGTATACAGTCGTTCTAATGTTGGTGGATTTTAAAGCTGACATTGAGCAGGTTAAAGAAGTCAGTGCTGCATCAAACACGATACACTAACAAATGTCAGAAATTAAAGATAAGAGGCTCCACATTTCGCAGTTTGTGTAGTTTGTACAGAGTGTACTCAATTCAATGTGATCAATCAATATAGTGTTTGGACACTAATACTTCACATCGAGGATTATAGATTATGATCTGCACAAAACCTCAATCTGATAAAGGATCGATTATATATTTAACAAACAAGCATGTGACTGATCTGCACTGTTTGCTACGAGTGATGAGGGAGGGAGACTGTTGGCATCATGGCATCTTTCTTAATAACCTCAAGTTTTTAAATAGGTTTCTCACATAAATGTCCTCCAGTTTCTTACATCTTAGATACAACTGTAGATCTGGAAAGGGAGTGCATAAATAAAGTGATTATCTGTTTAATGCAGCAGTTTCACACTATCTTAAGCTTTTTGTTCCTTGGTGAATTGTTGACTATATTTACTTGTGAGACGTTCATAAATGCTCTTTTTGTACCGATTCTATTAACTTGTTGACAACCTAACAAACATTAATCTAAATATACCTATGCACATTATTATTATACTATTGTTATTATTATTATTATTATTATTATTATTGCCATATATTTTCTTTACTGGTATTTTACACTGAGCCCAACCTCTTTGGTAATGAGCCCGCTGCATTTCATAATAATGACGCCCTGATACCACCTTGTGTTCAGGGCTTTGGACGTCCCTAAATCTCTTTGTATCAAAATGCTTCATGATAACTGTTGATATCTGTGAGCTTAATTCTGGAACACGAGATTAGTTGGCTTAATTATCACCATTGTCACATAATTTACAGTCAGTTATGACTGAAACAAATGTGTTTGTTGCTGTTGACTAAATATATATATATATAAATAAATAAACGCCAGACTCTACAGCAGGGGGGAGGGGGGGGGGGGGGGGTGAGAAAGCAAGCTTTCTATGCTTATCTGCAATAGAAATAAAGCCAACATAATAAAACAGTAGCTGGACCATGATCAGCATTGCAGCCTATCCAGGATTTTGTGCGTCAGCTTGGAGGCCTCAATAATAAGGTGCGAAGATAAACATGCTTGTGAGGCGAATGCTCGGACTTTTCTTTCCTGCCTCACTGCTTTAAAGACGATGGGAATGGCTGGGACAGAATGAGGAGGGGTGGGGATGTTTGTGTTTCTAGGAGTGTGTTACCTTCAGTATCTTGTCTCCGGGCTGCAGGGCAGAGGCTGCGGGCCCATCATGCTGTACCCTAGTAACAAAGATACCCTATAAGTCAAAATGATACACCGTTAGGACAACACAGGGACACGATGGTTTAGAATCTTTGCCTTTCTCATTCTCATCTCAGTACCCCCCCCACCCCCAAAACAAATCACATTTCTGCCAAAGTGATATGGCCAGGCCACCAATGTATTTTCTTTGTTTTGAAATTTGGAGAGACGTGCAAAGGATGCAAATATACTGCTGACAAAGAGACTGCTGATAGAGAGAGCACGTACTTGTGCTTCGCTGTGTGGCATTCACGTATTGAAGTGTATTCAATTTTATAAAAGCCCGAGTGATAAATTCCTCTCAAAAGACATGTCGAAATGGCTTTTTCGCTATTCATATAGACATGGACTTGTATAGACACGAGTTCAGAGAGAGAGAAAATTAGGAATAGATTAAATATATAAAGAATGTAGGGAGAAGAATAGAGGTGAGATGACTCTTATCGAGAGGGAAAGAAGTAGGGTGGGCAGAAGAGATTTCATCCCCGGTATTTTCCCCCAGTAACCCAAGGCAGAGATTGTAAAAACACCAACATCTTTTCACCAAGAGCTGAAAGATGTTTTCGGAACACAGAAAGTGTGGGACGATGCAGTTGTGTCTACATGGTTCAACATGTTGAACACACAGGAGTGAGCTGAACAGATAAACGTGCCGTATAGAAGTGACACCAGGGAGGATGTAGTAGTGATAGTGCAGCAGCACTTCTGCACTTCAGTCTGTGAGTGAATGCAGAAACAAACACATATATATATATTGGAGGGGGGTTCAGAACTCTGCGTTCCAAGTATTAGTTCAGTTACTGCTTGTGGCAACATCGACATTTATACAGTGAGCCTCATATGGATCTACAGACGGGCTTGATTCTGCGTGATGCTCGTATCTTTTAGATATTTATTTTGTTGTCACAGAATCATTCATACAACGTAAGCTTTAAAACACAGTCCTCTTAGATTCCGTATGGAGCTCAGTGCATATCACAGACGAGTTTGTGAGTAGCTGCAATTGCATAGTGTTAGTCACAGTTATTCTTTACAAACTTTAAAAGCAGTTTCACACAAAGCTGTCACACCTTGCAAAAAACTTCCATCTGCAATATGGCCCTCCAATTGTAGTAAAAAAAAAAAAAAAAACATTTTCTTTACACAAATGGATAATACTGAGGACGTTTTTTGCAGGTTAGTGATAACATATAGTTGATAAGTTATTTACTAAAGGCAGCTTAGTGTGCAACAGCACTGTATGTAACAATCACACCACAAATAAAAGGGTTGTTCTCTGTTCAAACCCACATGTCAGTAGAAAACCACTGTTTCTCAAAACCCTCAATTAATGCTCTTACGCTGATTCTGGGTTCAAAATACATGATTTTGACAATGCAAGCATTTTACATCTACAGAAACTTCACTTGTATGACTTAACTTAGTCCTTGTGGTTAAACAAATGATCACTTGGTATGTTTTAGACACCAGGGAATCAAAATCACTGTGCCAAACAAAGAGGTGAGGAAACTTTGCTCTGAGCAGTACATTTGGCATTGTCTTTTTTCTAAACGAGAAAAGTATTGTTTCATAAAACACAATTAACAAAAACTTTTCTGACAAAGAACACAATCAAAAATGTAAAATTATACTATATAATGCAACCTGCCCAGCCAATACATGAATCCATGTACTGTTTCGATGTGTTAAATATCTGATTCATCCAATCATCCAAAAGAGTTGCTGCCTCCAGGATAAAAGAAACGATAAGTGCAAATAACATACCAGCCACCAGGGGGAGCCACAATCTAGTGAAACAGTTGTGGCTGCAGTTTGCTTGAGAGGATCAAAACCATAGATGTATAATTCAGTAGCCAAGCTGTTTTCAAACAGTTCTTTTTAACTATTCAGGCCTTGACTCAGTTCAGTCTTAAATCTGATAGTTTTCTTTTCACAGACATATCCCAAACAACCCAGATACCAGAAAACAGGTCAGAAAAGATTATATTCAAAAGCAGCAGCCTTGGTTTGACCTGAAATTAGTGACAAATCATGACATGCACTGAAAATACATGACTTTTTAATGTTTTTTTTTTATTTTGTATATCCATTGGGCTCACATGAGGGTGGAACCTCCAGAGTAAAGCAACAGACAAGAAAACAGAAGATAAAAGAAAAGCTTCTGTTTGTGTGGTGGTTCCATCTCTTTGACAGACATCAAAAATCATCCCCCCGAGACCTGGTGGGTCCATGTGGATGGCTTCTGTGCAGTAGATGTTGTCCGTTTCACTTCAGTTATACCATACATACTGCAAGTTCATGACTCTGTGGAAATGCTGACATTAGCTGACATCACTGGAGAGACCCAGAAGATCAGCAGTGACTGACAGTCAGTGTTAAGCATTCACTGAGGTCTGCAAAAGCTTCGGCATGTATGGTTTGAGTGAACGGATAAAGTAAAATGTGATCAATCAATCCACACTGACAAAGCGGTAGACAAGGTATGTTCCTCTTAATATATACCTTATCCCACATCCACTGTAACTATACTGTAAATACTTAGAAAAACAGCAGAATCTGTTGAGGAACTGTTCATCTGCATTGACTCCATTTTCTGCCTGTGTAACAGGGTATTAATAATGTACAAACTGCAGCTGGTGGAGGCCTTATGGATACCAGTCGTGAAGGGAATGATAAAATAACTGCAAGCGTCAGCAACTGTATCACCAGTTGTCTGCATGAAACCCCCCCAAAAAATAGAAGTTAAATGATGAATTGACAGTTTCTGTGTGATCTGTCTAAAGCCCAACTTGAATAAACTTTGAGAGGCTGAATGTTTGAAGACGTCTTTTTCTTGTGGGCTTTCCATTTATAGAGTGCCTGTCTCATCAGCGTCTAAGAATAACAGTCAGTAAAGCCTGTCATACCTCCTCATACCCAGATCAAAGTGTTGAACATCTAAAATCACCCACGGTGTCCCAGAACGAATCGGAGCGTCCTAAAAATAGCCGTCAGAGCTGGGTGAGCAGGCCAGCTCTGTTAGAATGAACGTAGCAGCGTGTTTCTAGGACAGACAGCCATGTGCAGCCAGCCTCGGGGAGTCGCAACCCCAACAGGCTATCAATACAGGCACACACCAACACAGTTGGTCAAACTCAGGAGTAGAAATGAGAGTGCCGTGTGTTGAAAATAAACATTCATGTGGGCACAAAAGTTGTCGATTTGTTTTCTTCATAACATCTTTCAAACACGGAAAATGTGAATCCTGGTTGTTTGACTTGCAGGTATCAAAAGCCTGAAAGTGATCGAAGCCACTTATTGTACCATATTTTTGATTAGATTACAAATACTCTTGCATACCCCCAGACTACATGTACACATGCATATGTAGGCATGATTCTAAATTAAGAATATTGTTGTTAACTGTTTGCTGTGGAGATCCACACAAATGGGGTTAAATACACACTCTGCCTCTGTTGCGCCTGTTGCAAGCATGTTTTTGCATTATAAACTCAGATTATAGCTTAAATTGCCTAATTTTTCTTACATTACATGCAGTTCATAGTTGTGTTTTCATAGAATGATCCTCCAATTGGTCCTGTCGATGATTTACCCTGGAAGAATTATGAGAAGGGATGCTAACGTCACCGACTCAAAGTTAACCAAGTGAACTGCTGCCCCACAGACAGATAGACAGAGAGACAGACAGACAGATAGATAGAGGAGGCACTGCGGTAAGCAGCAGTTTCCATGGCAACTCTGAGGTAAAGCCGGGGGGGCTGTGATTGGCTGGTGGGCCGGGTCAGGTCGTACCATGTCGGAGGGTTTGAAGGGGTTCCCCTGGCCGCTGATGCCGCCAGATATACTGAAACCAAGACCAGGGTTCTTCTCTATTCTCACACACAACTACAGAGAGAGAAGAGAGAGAGAGAGAGAGAGAGGGGGGAAAAAAGAACAGAAAAAAGAAGGAAGAAAGAAAGAAAGACAACTGAAAGTGAAACATGAAAATCGTGAAAATCACTGCGCAAGCATAAAGACAACATGTGGAAGAGTGCTTTCCTGTGACGTGCAACCCTTTGGCAGCTATATTGGAGGTTGTCAGCTTTTGGCAGAAACAACTGAGCTACAATTGTTCCTGAATTATTTATTTTTTTATCGGCGGGAAAAAAATGGTCGGTAAGATACAAATGAGGTTTTATTTAGTTCTATAGTGGCACAACAATGCTAATGTATTAAATCTGTCAACCAGTAATGACATCTCTGACTTTGTCTCGATTAGTTTATGCACAGGCTTTTTGTTTGGAGGCTAAATTGTATTTATTTGACCTTTTGTCTCTTCAAGCTTACTGTAAATCCTCTTCCAATCGAAAGCCACCTTGTCTTCCTCAAATGAAATCCTAGTTTTCCTCTATTTAAACACAATGACGTTATTTCTCATTATATGGAAGTGGGGTTGGAGGAAGTGTGAGGATGTCCAACAGTTCAAAGTAATTTGAACAGAAATGTGCAGGCAATTAATATGTAAGGAGACTCTTAATATTGTTCTTTTAATTTCATGTATTATTATTGAGCATTTATCCATTCTGATACAGCCTTGTGTTTTTTTCAAGACTTTAACAGGCCGACAGTTTGGACGCATGTTGAAGCCCGTCTTACTATTACTCTACTGCTCTTGTTTTTCCCACAGCTTTCTCTTTATTTTATTTATTCATGTTGACCAACTCATCTGTATTTGCTGTAACGCTCCAATGACGTCTTTTGCCGAACGCCGTGGCATCACATTAGAGTTTGTGCTTCTCGTGCTCAGTTCTCCATCCCATCGCTCAACGTCTGCTCCTGATGCTGCTCATGGTATTATTCTTAGTTCTACATCTACAAAGCGCAAATGAATCCAGAATAGCAATCTATTTATGTGAGTAGGATCTCATTAAATCAGGTCGTTTGTTTGTTTGTTTGTTTGTTGTCTTTCATCTTATTGCGAATCAATAAGAAGAAGCTGATAAGCAGCAGCACAAAAGCTTGGAGTTGCTCTTTTTGCAGCATTCATGTATGTATGGTAGCAAATCACAGATATCTGAGGCACTGATCACGTTTCTTTTAATACCTGAAATTAATCGTTATATCAAAGTTGATTTAAATATTGTTTGTGACCGTTTCCCTCCAAATTCATAATTGATAGTGTAAAGAAAGGCCATCTTCTGTTTATTTATCAAGGAGCAGATAGTGATTGTAAGCCAAGCTTCTGTATTTTCTAACCAGCTAGAGATCAAGGAAGTTTGTAAAATATTGTTATTTGCACCAACCGATATATTGTGTTCATGGGGCTATTTGGTGTGACGAAGTTGAACTACTGCGAGAAAAGAAAAAAAAAAAAGTAAATTGGTCATTTACAATGTAATGAATACAGAGTCGGTTACTTGAGCACATTTTCAAACAGACCTCCAATATAACCTGTGGTGTGGCTGCAGCAGGCTGACAGATGGAACAGACAGGCTGACAGACAGGCAGGCAGACAGACAGGCAGACAGACAGACAGACAGACAGACAGACAGACAGACAGACAGACAGACAGACAGGTACCTGCTCCTGGTAACCATCCGTGCTCTTCTGGCCTTTAGTCTGAAGGAGGCAGCGGGCACTCTGAGGCCTTGGGTTGGTGTGGGTGCTCATCACAACCTGGTTACTGTGGACCATGCCCTGGTTGCCGTGGTACTGGGGGTTAGTGGCAGGCAGGACGGGCTGATGGGACGAGTGGGAGCTGTGGGGATTGCCATGATACTGGGGCTGGTTTCCAGATGGGGAGATGGCCATGGACAGACCAGAGCTCGGGTACGCCTGGACAGGGTTAGGATGGCCTGTAGGCGGTAAAACAAGAGGCTGGTAGCTGTTGAAGTTGAAGCTATGTGGTCAATTGTTGTACATATAGTTTCTGTGTGCCTGTTGGCATAAAATATAAAACTACTGTCGTTTGACAATTTTCTTGTTCAACAAATATATGACACATTTTGTGCATTTTTCATCTTGATTGGTATTCATACATTTCTGTATAGGCAGCATGTGGTTTGTCAGGTGGGAGAGAAGTAAGCAAGTGTTTTCATCACAGCTCAGCCTGCTCTGTCAGGAATTTGTGGAAGGTGTTGGACTCCCTATGCGATCTTACTTGTATTTGTTCTGTTACAAATCTGGAATCAATGCAATCTAATATGAATGAATCAATTACTCAACGGGCCAACCAATGAAAATAAAACACAACCTTGCTGTGTTTTGTGTTATAACACAAATCTGTACATGCACAAAAGGTCACACCTGTTTGATTTCATTACTCTTTACCTTGAGACATGTTGCCTTGGTACTGGCCTACAGCAGGTACCACAGACAGGGGCATCCCTGGCTGGTATTGCAACCCCTTGTTCACCATCCCGTCGTAGCCCTGCTGCACGACCACGCGATGAGGCGTCGTGGCCGAGGAGGAGGAGGAGGAGGAGGTGACGATCATGGTGTTGTGTGATTGGTGGGAAGGATTGTGTGAATGTGCACTCTGTGGAACGATGAGGAGATTACTGACACCGTTTCTGTTGGGTTTTTTTTAATGCAAATTTACTGTCGTCAGCCCAAGTCTTGATATTGTAATTAGATCTCTAAATAAGAGGTTTCGAAGGCGAGGTGCGACGGACAACAGTTGTCACCTTTTTCATGAGGTTATCAGGTGGAACGTCCCTCCTGCCAAGAGAGTACGGAGCCCATTGGTTGCTCCCTGATAACCCCTCCTGGTCGTTGTCCAGCATGGCAGCCTGCTGGGACGGAGTCTAAAAGAGGGTGAGAGAGAGAAAGAGAGCGACTGTTAACCCCCCTCCCAAATAAATTGGGTTGTGTTTTTCATCTGTCTGCTTGTGTCTCATTTTTGTGCCAGAGTCTGTCATTTTTAGTTCTGAACTAGCTTTTCTGATGAAGTGAAAAGATTTCATTCCAGAAGTTAGATCAGTTAACATTGTGATTTGACTGTGGAATCTGAACTGAAATATATATTTAACTTTTCACACTTTTTAAAATAGGAGCCTTAGACTTTATGTTTAAGTAAACAACGACCAGATGTATTAGTGTCATCCAGCTTGTTGACTCATGACTGCTGTTCAATGAGAACACTTCACATTGATCCAACATTGCATTAGCCTCACTCTGTGACTCATACATTCAAGCAGCTCAACTGGCCTTGTCGGCACAGCAGGGGAGTCATTGTCAAGATTCAATCAATCAATAAGTCAATCAGGTGCGTCGCAAAGCTGTCGGCAGTGGCCCTCCAGATCTCTGTCTTAGAGAGTGCGGCGCACGTAAATCCACTGATGCACGAACATGGAGGATGAACACAGAAATGTCTAATTTGCAACAACAAATATGAAAAGTGCGTGTGATCTCATTGCCAGAGAAAAACACTTGTGATGTGGTTTAGACCAACCTATAACAAATACAAATTTAAGAAACAACACTGCATTTCAGTTTGGGTTTACTTTGTGTTCACACCAGAATTGAAAAGTTTTTTTAGTTTTTTTCCAATTTCAATATTTTGATCTGAATCAAATCATTGTTAAACAAATATGACTCCACGTCTGCATTATCTTTGCACGATGTCTCCTGCCATTAAACAGTGCCAATAATCTGATGACCCATCTTGCACTCAAGTGCATGTGCATGAAATGGAAATGATTTCCTTAATTCGATCTTTCCATTTCATTGTGATGGTTAGCTTATGGCGCTTTTCCACGAGTTTCCTACTCAGCCCTACTCGACTTGACTCTACTCCGCTACGTGTTCGTCCTGCTACCAGCTACTTCCGTGGTACCTCCTCGACCGAGGTTCCAAGCGAGTGGAGACAAGTATAAATTGTGACGTCGGCAGGCGGTAGGCAGCTGATTGGCCTGAGCGTCACGACACAGATGAGCCAGAAGGCAGCTCATTCACCCCAGAAAAACAAACCCTGTGGAGCAGCGACGATGTGCAGGTGTTTTTTGTCTGGTGGCCGACCAGAGGATTCAGAGGGAGCTGAACGGAGCGACGCCTCCTCCCATTTTGGATTAACTGGTTTCCCTGTTAACTGGTGACCGGCTTCCTCGAGCGTCCCCTTGTCACAGCAGATGTTCAAAACCCAACCAAAATCCATAGCTGTCCTGGTGGACACCGTTTAACCGCATTTCCATTACAGTCTAAAGTATCGTACTGTTTGTTTGTCCTATTTTAACATCATCTGCTGCTAACAGCTTGTGGCAGAAGTCACCAGTTAACAGGGGCATCGAAACACTCCATATTTTGTAATACTATGAATAAACATATAAAAATATATACTATTTATTTTCTTATTTGAGCTGAAATCCAATGGATGTTCGCTATGCATTATATCGGGGGTGATCGCGTGTGCCCGACGAAGAAAACTCCACCCATGCAGTGGTGGTGCTTCACTGGAATGGAAAACGACCGAGGCTGTGTCGTTGAGTAGACGTGAGGCAAAGCAAGTTGTGTCAAGTAAAGCTGAGTAGGTACTAGTGGAAAAGCATCAGTATTTAATATGCAGTTAGAATACACAATTCTATGGTGACGCATCTGCACTTGTGGGATGATGAGCCCAAATCTCTTCTGTACCTAAAAGAACCGGTGTGCTGCACAGAGTCCAAGCACCTGGCGACTGATGATGCCCATTGAATTGGCAAAAGGCCTCATCCTTCTTTCCCATTGTTTTTCACAGAAATATGTAAGTATGTCGAATCAAGCATCACTCTTACATGCGTGTCATGGAGCCTTTCTCTAACAGAAGCAAACAAAGACCATAATATGTGTAAATTATGCAAGACAATGTTAATAACATCCATAAAAAGACAACAGTATAATTACTTGATAAGTGCTTAAAACATTTACATAAAGACAAAACAGTAGCGGAGCTGCTGCGGGGAGATGGATTCAAGTCATGACCATGGTGAGGTTTATCTAGGTTCTGGTTTGTGCTCTGTTTATGCTTCAGGTGAATTTACTTGAGAGTGGACTTGAGGGAACCCCTTCACCTTTTTCTGCTCGTCTGTTGGGAGCCTCAGTTTGAACGACAGTATTTGTACTCACACAAATGTAATAGTAACAGAATTTGATTTTAAGACTGAGTGACTCATTCCACTGACTCAGTGTAAATAAGATAGTTAAACTAAATTAAACACTTACACGGCAAATATTTCAATAATAGCTTAGAGTATTTGCAGCTCAGTGGTTTCTGAGGCTGCAGTTTGTTTGCAATTTCCCATGTATGCAGTAATAACAGCAGTACCAGGGATCCATTGTTCTCAGAGGTATACTCACGGCGTTAGCAGACGGAGGAGGAGGTAGTGGCAGCCAGCGGCCAGCAGGGGGCTCATGCTTAGTGTTATTGTAAAGGTTAAAGTTCAAAGTGC
Source organism: Blennius ocellaris (assembly GCF_963422515.1). NCBI lineage: Eukaryota > Metazoa > Chordata > Actinopteri > Blenniiformes > Blenniidae > Blennius > Blennius ocellaris. Next base: position 5,483,171 of record NC_137661.1, on the reverse strand, counting down.
TGCTGCGCCCCTGGCCGTGACCCCCGCCCTGACAGAGCATGCCCAGCGTGAGCGTGTTGTGCTTTAGGACACCACTCTGATTGGAGAAGACAACATCACACGACATGGGTGAATGTGGAGGGAAGGGAGGCGGAGCCAGTACAGCGGGCTGCAGCGTGGCGACAACACACTGTGAGCTCCACAAACAAACAAACAAACACACAAACAAACAAGCAATAACACTGATAAAACAACAACAGTGCAGAGTTGCTAAAAGCACAGAGAAATGTTAGCTCGTGGTTGGTAAAAACACAGAACATTGTGTCATACAAGCAACAAGTGAATCACTTCATTCCAAGATTAGTCTGTTAATTGTATGATTAGTTATCAGTTAACAAGTGCGGATATTTTAATGAACAATTCAGCCAAAGCCCTAAATAAAAACTTGTGTTATTATCAAATAACTCACTCACGTGAAGGAAATGATGGCACCCAGTGCTACATTATAACATCACGTTATCATTCAATAGTGTGCTTGTTTTTTGCATGTGGTAGATATGAATTTTTTTTTTTGAGATTCTACATTTTATTCTATTGTATTTAGAAAAAAACAACAACAAAAAAAACTTGGGGGGTGGTCTCATTATATAACTGTGATCAAACCTCCCAGCCAGGTCTGATTGCCCAGACTGATGAAATAATTGCATTGACATTTTGCAACATGTATTAATTAACTTTTTCACTGGAAGGTGAGAGGAACAGCAACATCCTCAAAAGAAAACTAATGTCATGCGTGATCCTGCCTCCATCTCAAGAAAAACATAAACTGTTAACGAGAAGGTTTAAAACAACATAGGGATTTCAGTGTATTTTTATTTTTTTTTTGTCTGATCAGTTAAAATTCAATAATGTTTCTCATAAAAGGTATGTAGATCACAGGGGCCTAGTTTACTTTTACAAAATATGAACGCAGACTTCATTTTTCCACATACCGTTTCTCAAAGATGCCTTCAAAATAAATCGAAAGTGTTGCTTGTCAAGCATTAAATGTGAAACTATGCAGTTATATTTAAGGAGCTGACTGAAAATAATAGGCTGTATCCTAAAATTAAATGGTTTATGAAGTTGGTTCGAGGCATGAAACGGGCTTAAAAGTGAATCTGATTCAATATCATGGTTTAGATATTTTACAGCTCTTATTCAGTCGCAGGTGTGTGGTCGGCTGGGCTGACACAGTGAGTGTGGAGTGGACACATGCAGCCGGACACAGATCTGGTCAACCTTACAACACAGACTTAGACAGATACAGACAGGGAGGGCCTCTAAACGCTATACCTGAGTATGTGCACGTGTGTGTGTGTGTGTGTTTTGCAGTCGTTTTTTTGAGTGTGTCTGCTTTGTTATTGACGTACCCGGTCCAACCGCTTGGCCTCTATGTGCCTGAGTAGCTGTTGCCTCCAATCAGCAGGCATCTTTGAGGTGATGTCTTCAGGTTTCTGTGGTACGACTGGTCTTACTTTAATGGTGTCGTCAGGTGCTTTCTCAGGGCAGGTTGCAAGGGCGTAGTCAGGGGGCATTTTCTCCAGCAGGGCGGCCATTGTAGGACGGGCAGACACTGGGCGGGCCTAAGGAAAAGAGATAGTAGGTTTAAAGATGCAATAATAGACAAGCCAGTGAGTGGAGATGAAAGGATAGGTAAAATGGTTTCATTGAAACTGAGCTTCAAATTGAAAAAAATACAACATAAATGTCATGTTGTTTTAAAACTAATGGATAAGTAAAAAGTGCACCAACACAAGTTTTAGATCCCAACTTTTTGATCATCATTTCCTCTAAAAATGTTTTCACATTAAATTCACACCGGGCTCTCCTGTGCCCCCGTTGAAGGCGATCCCCCAGAAAAATCAGTTATATAGGATTTTGCAGAAATTTGCAAATGTTCCTTTGCCTGATGAAGAATATACCAAATTATAGTATTGATGTACGGACAAGGAGATTAATGTTTCTGTTAAAGGTTAACGTCAACATAATATCAGCATTGCATTAAGCTATGTCTACATGCAGTGATTTAGTAGAATAAAACTGAATGTGTTCACTATCTCAGTTTGCATTCTCAAGTTGGCTCATTAGCATAAAGTGCATGTGATACTGATTGAAGTGTTACTTGCACACTTGCACATAGTTACTAATGCGACTTTTGGTGGATTAGTGAACAACTCAACAAAGTGCACAATATTTACTCACGATAAATCCAGCAGGCATTTTAATATATTATACAAACATTGAAGTGGAAGCAGCTACTGGGAAGGACGGCAGCTAGCACAGCCATGTTAAGTGAAAGGCTGCAGTAGATGCTCACACTTGACTTTTCTCCGGGAGCCTCACGCTGAACGGTGCAAGATGAAGTGCTTCGTGCATCTCATTAGTATGCCGCTGGACACCTCCTGTGACTATTTTGGGAAAGTCTGACTTGAGGCAATCCTAGAACATCCTGATGGGGATTATTTATGGACATGGGATTGCCTTAGGATCTGGAATATCTCTGAGGCGAACGACACCTGCACTCCTCTGCTTAGTCTGCTGTTACAACAACGTAGACCCGAGTAATTGGTGGGAAATGGAGGAGTGGGAAAGCGTTTTAATGCTGAATCCTGTGTGTTACGGCATTTTTTGTAAACACAATCAACTTGGGCTTCACTGAATCATTTTGTTTTTGTTTATGTGCTTTCAAATGATGGGACCTATAGAGATTTATTTACAAGACAGTGTTACCACTGATGTGTGAATCTACTAAAATGCAACACATTTTAATAAATAGAAATGATATATCTGAAGATGTTATTTATTTATTTTTATGGGAACCAAACATTTTATGATTGAACAAAGCAGGTTAATTGATATACGCAAGAGGTGCTCTTTGTTGTTCTGATTTCCTTTGAACAAATATCCAAGTATTGAAGGAGTTCAATTAAGACAAATGTTTAAAGTAGCCTCAATCAGCAACTTATATGAGATACGCGTTATCATACCTGAGATGCGCCATAAGTCTCAGTGCTATAGCTCCTGGCAGACAAAGGGCGACGCTGAGTCAGGCTCTTCGTAGGATAACCAATCATGGGCTTTTTTTGCTCCTGGTAAGTGGGATAGTCGTCATCGTAGCGGCCGTTTCTCTTGTTGTGCATCATCTGACTTTGGCTGTCAGACATGTTGCCGCCGCCTGTTTGATCCATTGGGGATGAGTAGGCAAGAGCCCGAGCGTAATGAGGGGGATCCACCTGAGGGTAGAAGATTGGAAAAGTTCTTGATTATCAAACAAAAAAGACATTTAAGACTACAACAATCATCCATTCATCCATCTGATGTTATGCTGTGCAGGCTCAGCCAATCCCTGCTAGCCAAGGCCAAAGGTAGGATACATCCTGGGCAAGTTGCCAGCTCATCTCAGGGCAAACATAGAATCACACACACCTACATGCAATTAGGGATCACATCCCAATCATGTATTTGGATTATTGGAGAAGACACCACACAAAAAGGTCCGGCCCAGATTAGAACCTACGGCCTTCTCACTCAGTGGTAAGAGAGACAACCACGACAAGAGATCCGGCTTTTACTGTTGCAGCATAAAGATCTACAGTAAGCTTACAAACATGCTAAATTAAATGATAAATGCCCCCCTCAAAACATAAACTATATATATTAACATTTAAAAGACAGTAGGTAAACCCACATATTTGAATTTTATCTCACTATTCTGCAACCCTATTTATTGTTGTCTCACAAAATAAAATAACATTTTTAGTTATATGATTTTCACATAAATGAAAAGGCAAGCTCCTATCCAGGATTCCCTTAGCTATCACAAATATACAAATAAATACGTTTGATTAAAAAAGTAATGTGTTGTCCCCTACCTGTTGTCTGTACTGAGCTTCCTGCAGCGCCTCCTGCTGGGCTTCATGGACTCGGCGAAACAAAGCGAGCTCGGTGGAGCTCACCAATGAATCGGCTCTCCTAAGAAACCCTGGTCTGGAGCGCTGCGTTGGGATTGGCTGCTGCTGTTGCTGGCTGGGCGGGCCATCCTGACCGATTGGCGATTGTGGGAAAGAAAACATCTCCAGCGGTGGATATGCACGATACCGTGGGCTCACAAGCTCCTTGGGTAATGTCTTCCCTGGTTGATTTATATACTCCAAAACCTTCGATGAATGGTTGACATAATCTGGTGTGTTGGGGAAAGGGGGAGGTACTCTGCGATCGATGGTCACCTGATTGATTAGAGTGACAAACAACGACGTTTTCATACATGGTGTAAAAGAGTTGGGTTCTTCAATTTATTCAATTGATCATATTAACTCTCAAACACAGTCCATGAGAAACAACAATATAAATATAAATATAAAAAAATCTAAATTAAAAAAAAGGCTCCAGCTGACCTGGGGGTTGTAGTTCTGGTCAAAGTGGTAAGCCTTTTGAGGGATGGCAGGTTTCTGGTGGTTCTGGTTTCCAACTCCGTGTCCTGGGTAGCCCAGCTCATCGTCCAACATGGGGGCAGACTGTGACCGTGACATGTTGGTCTGCTCCATAGAGCCAGGAAGCTCTTGACGGTCCAAACTGGTCTGCTGCTCAATAGACGAACTGTAGCTGTCCATGGGAATACTTAAAAGAGATCACAGCATCAGAAATAAATAAAACAAGCTTCCCAAATGTGCAAGAAAAGCTTTATTTCACATTGTGAGACACTAAAAAAAACCCACCTGTAGACTTTGTAGGAGCCGATATCAATCTCATCTATGCTCTGCGACTTCTTGAACTTAGATCTCGTCTCTTTCATCATGGGGGACAGGCGGTCGGAGCTTTTACTCATCACCACGGTCACCTTGTTTCCTCCACTGACAGTGAGCTGATCCTTCCTGTTCTGCTCTCCCTTGTTGTTGTGGTACGTCCAGCTGCCGGGCAAAGGCCCGGTGCCTTCCTCCAACCTTGCAGCAAAACACACAAACATAAGCTGCAGGCAATGTTTGCATGGTGGTGATTAATACTACAACATTATCAGTTTTATAACAGGCAGAGCTGCAACCAGTCATGTTGTGGCAAAGGGAGAAAAGCAGAGCGTGAAAAGTATCATTATGAATTGCATATAGCCATTTCATTTCTGCACAGTTGGTTATTCTTATAAATGAAATCAACTTCAAAGGTCTGGAAGCAGGTTAGTGTCTGCAATGTTGAGACAAAGAAGTCAGGAATGTGTAGAACTTTAAAAGTAACTTTATTTTCCTAAATACTATTCAAAAATGTTTAAATATTAAATTGATAATAGATCACTTACAGCACCCATCATTGATATTACAAAGATGTTCAGTTTCGTACAGTTTAGATATTAGTGCTACAATAAGCACAGATAAAATAAGAAATGATTGCTTAAACTGTGGTTATGAGTAAATTAATCTTTTATCTTAAGCAGAAATATCCCCATCACGGCCAGGGAGCCAAACTGTGACCGTTCACTATTACTACAGGGTGCTACTGCCCTATAGCAGAACTGTGCTGGCTGTATGGACATCTGCCGTCTTTTGCAGAACATAATCAAACACTTCAGAGTGACACTATGTCCATGTCCGTGCGCTTTCATTTTATCAGCCACTTTACTGATTCTGAGGAAAACTGCTCATTGAGACCTTTTTTGTAAAACGAGAGGAAGTCTGAACCAGCGTTTTGCTTGGCTCTTATATCCAACTGATGGAAAGCAGCTCACACCGCTTTCGGCAGCTGCCTGCTTTGTAAACCATGTTGGTCAATTATACTTAGTCAAATTCATAATATTGGGGTGAGTCTGGCAATGATGGAGAGGAGAAAATAACTGGGGAACCAGAGACAGCAACCAGTCTTCAGGTTTCTTTCAAAATGATGTACAAACTCTAAATATCAGCTTTTGTCAAACAGCATAATAATAATAATAATGGATTGGTTTTATATAGCGCTTTTCTTGGCATTCAAAGACGCTTTACATTGCACTATTCATTCACTCCATACTTGACGGTGGTAAATGACAAAGGTAGCCAAAGCTGCCCTGGGGCAGACTGACGGAAGCGAGGCTGCCATTTTACACCATCAGCACCTCCCACCACCACCAACCATTCACTCTCACACTGCATTCACACAGGCAGTTCGGCGTTCAGTGTCTTGCCCAAGGACACTTTGGCACGTGGGCAGGCAGAGATGGGAATCAAATCTGCAACCTTCCGATTGGGAAACGACCACTCTACCAACCGAGCCATGCCACCCCTAAGACAGCAGGGGCCTCATTTATTGTGTTTTTCTACTAAAAATGTACGTGAAAAAAAATTTGGATCCGTAAAACCGTGCGTATCTGCACGCACTTTCCTTTATAGATCACAGTCCACCTGGTTCACCTCCTGCCCTCAACACGCCCACTTTCAACCATAAATGGTCAATGCAAAGTGCCTCGTCAATATCTTTGCATCTCATTCAGCCTGTTGATCGCCAGTATTTGACACTAAATCCTGACAGAACAGGTGAAGAAAAGGAATTTTTACGGAGAGCGAAATAGTCATGGAGGAGGTGGAAGTCAGGAAAATGATATTATTTGATGTCAGAGTAGTGGAATCACTATAAAATAAAAACAAGTGATTAGCAGCACGTCGTCACCGCTGTAAATAGTGTGAGAGCCACAGAGAGATCTGTGACTGTAGAGGTGGAGGAGAAGAGTCTGAGGTGGAGGTGGAGGTGAGAGGAGAGTGACATCATGGGGGCAGCACCGGAGCTCACTGCTGGATGCAAAAACAGCCTCATGGTTGTGACGGCCAGCGTGTGCCAGTATCGGAGAGGGAAGGAGACATTTTGGTGGAGACACAGCAGACCGATGCAGTTCAGTTTTATCCGTTTATTAAATGTATGAATTAGATATTTGAACAGGGACGGTGAAAAGGCTCAGTGGACTTTGTGTGGAGGCAGTGGGTGACGAGGTTGTCTGTCTCCAGCACCATGCGTCCCGAGTGCATGGCGGCGCAGCGTCTCACCCTGCAGCTTCACGCATGGCTGTCACTGCGCTATTTATGTGCTTACTCTGAAATTAGACTGATTGTTACACACATTGTCGCAGTTGATATTTAATCAGTTTTTCAGTTCCAGTTCCAGCGCTCTGCATCATTTGAAGATGCAAGTTTGACATATGAACATTGTGATGCAGATTCAGTAGTAATATCTCACTAAATAAACACATCTATACCACTGCAGCTTGGCTGTTTATGATTATGTGGATCTATACGTCTGTTTGAAGATATTAAATGTATGAGTTGAATCTGGCTTCAGTTCTCCACTTCACCATCAGCACCACCAGGTTTCCCGTCTCCAAAATGTGCATGCGAAAGGTTAAAAGTTAGCGTGCCGGTACGCACATTCTCCTGCAAAGTTTATTTTTTTAGATCACAAACTTTGCGTGGGAAGCGGCGCGCGTATCTCTCAGGACCCGTTTTGTGTGCAAGCAACCTTTATATGTGAAGCCCCTGATCAATACATATTAGGAGGAACTTTCTGAACCAATCACACGGATGGAAAAAAAAGTGACACTTCCTATTACAGTGTAAAACCTTTAAAATTCTACTTCGTGGCTATGCCAGCCTGGCAGAGAAGCCATTCAGTGTCACAGGTGAGCTCACAAGAAGCAGCTGAAACTGAGCAAGGGTCATGTTAACAGACACTCTATTCCTCAAGATACGAATCACAACAAAGTGATTTAGTTGTGAGCTTGCAGCACCGTGACATACAGAATAGTTATATTTGTAAGATACTTGTTCAAAAAGATGATACTGCTTTTGTTGTGCTGAGAGAGCAGAAGTAGCTATACTTGAAAAGTCATTCTCAGAACGTATAGCTGCCTTTCATAGGATTGGCAATCATTGCAAAATATGTCAAACATTGTTTGTAGACATCTTTCTTTGTTTTGAATAAATCAAACATTACATTTTATTTTATTTTGTTATTTTCATGATAAATCTCTGAATGCCAGTTCAGTTAAATAAAATAACTAAGCAATATAAGATTTCTGTTGGTGACAGGAGAATGTCAGGGCTATTATAAAGGCTGGTTTGCTTGAACTGAATACTTTTAAAACGTCAGGAATGTCAGGCATCGCATTGAAAATGATGTGGGCCTGCCAGCATTTGGAGTGTAAGCTTTGAAGAGCAGAATTAGTTGTTTTGCCTCCACAAGCAGTTACAGAAAGAAAACGAACTGGAGTTGGACAGGATCAGACAGCAAGCTCGTTTGGATCAAGCATTGGTGCTAGACAATTGAGACAGTGAGTTCGATTTGGAAAGTGAACGGTTTAACCTGTAAGAGTCTCGCAAGTTATGTGAAAAGGAGAAATGAGTTGAGATCATGCTCAGTATATTCTGAGGAGTCTCCATTCGGTGCCTTGATTTAATGAGAGTGAGGCTGAAACATTTTTCTGCCTGTTTGAAGTGAAGCGAGGGGCTTGGTTGACTGTGAGCGCACAATATGTTTGCAGTGTGAACTGAGGGAGTGAGCGCAGGATGGAAGAGCCTCCTGAGGTCAGCTCCTCCATACTATAATATTGTACATTAATACTTTCCCATCGTTTTCTGCAGTAGACACTACAGAGCATGTAAGAGAGGTTAAAGCTGAGTTGTTCAACGCACAAATTAGTTCGTGAGGCATATAGACAGGATTTTAGAGCGTGGGCAAAGGGTAACTGGAATTCGTTTATTATTTGGTGACTCATTGTCGGTTCCTGAGGCTCACAGTTTTGATGACCGGTGTAATTTGATGGTACTGGAACAGAACGGTTCAGTATAAAAAAAAGCACACCCAGACCCAAATCTGTTGTGTGGTTCCAACCACGGAGATTAATGTTAAATGTAGACAGGATGTAGACAGTCGATGACCTACTTAAAATATTGTGCGCTTGATGAGAGAGACGATCGTCACGACCAATCAGCTGACAGCTCTGTTGTAGCTCCTTCTTATGGAGCCTGTACCGATGCGCTCGGAACCTCAACGGAGGGGTTATGAAAAATAATAACCATGAGATGCGGTACTTTCAGCACTATCCACAACTTGTCCGTGGAAACGCACAAAATCCAGTGCATACCTGTACCAGCACATACTGCACAGTGGAAATGAGGCTCTACTTGACAGAAGGTAAGGATGATGACAGAAGCCGCAGCATTAGCTGATGATTACTTATTGACACACAAAGGTGGGGACCACCATGCTCACTTTGAGTAGTCAGGCTTAAAGAAGATGAATGTGCTATTGAGTGACTTGTGAGCTTTTAACAAACACCCGGTAAACGACTCTGGTGGTGATTAAGAGGTGTCGCCCTTTGTCTGGTTACGACAGCAGTCTGACATTTATGTGCGTTTTGAGCCTGTGGTGTTGTATACGGACCACAGTCACTTAACATTTTTCAACTCCCTTTGCTGTCCCAAGCAGAGACTGATGCAATGGTCCTTGTTCCTGCAGGTCTTTTCTTCAGACGTACGACACATTAAAGGTAAATAATATAGTGCCCGATGTCAGTCGGTGTTTGCGTTTTTGAAAATTGACTTTCAGGCCACAAAGTATAGAGACAAGGGCCCCATGAGGCCGTGAGCTTCTGGGTATTTGTGTATTTCATAAATGGTCAAGTAAATATAAAGAGAGATCTCAGCGGTATATCAATTCAAGCTGGAAAAGTTTCATTACATAGGTCAACAACACGAAAATGTTGAATCCTGATTGAAAGTGAAACAGGTTGTGTGAACCCAACTAAAATTTAAGACGACCTATAAAATGTGTTTGTTACCCAACAGTGCAGGGTTTATCGTGGGAAATCCCAAGTTGTTTGTTTACCTTGGGTCCAGGTCCTTGCGGTCAGGGTTTGGGCTGGAGGAAGGCGTCAGGTCGAGCTTGGAGGGAAAAGCGGTCCTGTCTTCCAGTGGGCTGGGAGTTCTAGTCCAGTTCTGCCACGGGTTCTGGGAGGGGTGTCCGGACGATTGCGGGTCATTGTCAGGGGTGGAGCGTTGGTTGCCATGATAGGGAAGTGTCTGTGTGTCCAGCTCCAGAGGAACTCCTACAATTCGCTCTTGCCTCAAAAGGGGGCGGCGGCCATGCGTTGACTGACTGCGAGGTTTGGAGCCCAGTGGCGGGTTTCCCTGACTTCCAGTTGACGACGGAGCATCCATAGGAGACTCTTCAGCATCAAAGCCTGTGTTGTCATAGTGGGGGGCCTCCGCCCAATCAAACGGCTCGCTAAGGGGACGTCGATCCCCTCGCTGCTGCAGGGTGCCCGATGAAGGGGCTTCTCTTTGAGACAGCAAAGGCTTGGAGTCAATGGGCTTGGGAAATGACTGCGCAATTCTACAAAAACAGAACATTTGAAGTACTTGTTATAATGCCATTTTAACAAAGTATTGAGGTAGATTATGTTTTTGACTGCAACATCCAAATATCGTCTCAATCCTCAACCAATACATAGTAAGCAACGATGGATCCAATGCGAGCTGACTTTGACCCCGAACAGATCATGCAGAGCCAACAAAGGGAGACACAGTGAACCAACACGATCAGATTTGGGATGGCTGGACAATGTTGGGTACCCAGAGAAAATCCATTGGAGATCAGGAATGTAAGGTTCACAAACCCAGGTCTTCTTGTCGTGAGGATTGTGCTCACCACTACTTCATCAAGTCGCCCTGACTGTAACATTTCTGAATGTAAATCAAAACATACTACATCCATGTAGAATAGAAAACCCCATCAGCAGTAATGATACTGGATGACCGGGCAGGACAGGACTGAAGCTGAGGGGAGGAGAGCGAGAGAAAGCTCTGCAGCATCTTAACGAGCCTCTCTGACCTTGACAGTGCAAACAGAGAGATGGGAAAGGAGAATAGAGGGAGGAGAGGATGGATGGAGTGCCTGAACAGATGAATGGAATAAAGGATAGATGGGGACGAGGGGAGGAATTGGGGGGGGGTGACAAGATAAATGAAAGTGAGCAATTGTACCTGTTGGTCCAGTGTGTCTGAGGGGCCTGGTCCTTGTTGGGGGCCGGCAGGGCGGGGGTGTGCGGGTGACCATGAGAGAGGGCGTGTGGGTGGGCATTGGCGGGTGGGTTGGAGGAGCCTGAGGAGCCCTGTGAGGGTGAGTAGTCCGAGTAGGTTGCAGAGGAGCCGCTGTGGTTCAGACAGTGCATTTTATCCACCTCCTCATCGGTAGACTCTGGACAGGCACAGACAGCTTTATTTAGTGAAAATGCTCAATTGTCTTCTTTTGCATAGCATGTGGACTCCTGCTGAAGAGCTTTCAAGGTCTATGTGCAAAAAAAACCCCCCAAAAAACCAAGAAGTTTTGGATAAAGTTTTTGGGAGATCCTTGGCCTTGACACGTAAGAGTAAACAAAGTGAGAGCCATCAAAATGAGAAGAAATTATATAAATATTAAAATTATAAAATTAAATAAAGCAGGTTCAGGCCAAAAACATGCATGTGAGGTTAATTGGTGACACTAAATTGCCCCTATATGCGAGTGTGTGTTGTTGTGTTTGTCCTGTAATGGACTGGTGACCTGTCCAGGGTGGAAGGATCGATGCCTACTCTCCCATTTGGATGCTTAAAAAAATTAAATTAAAAATGATACATCGAGGGCAAAATAGAATTTGAAGACAATACTTATCGAAATGAGTCAGTATGGCAAAAAAAACCTCACCCTTTGCGCATATTGCAAAGGGTGCCATCTTATATGTTATAAACACGTTTTCAGGCTAAGCAAACTTTGCATTAAGTAGCTGTTAATGTTAAGAGTAATTTAAAAAACATAGAAACGTCCATGCATGTAAATCAACAGAACTCCAAGTTTACTCTTCAAATTCAGGACTTAATGTGTCTTACACTTTCTTGTTTTGTAAAAATAAAGTAAAAGACAGTCACTTTGATGGAAGTATCTCAGATTCCTTTATTTAATTTCTTAACCCTGATTCCAGCAGTGCTCTCATTACACATCTGGACAACATATAGTCCACCACATTGGCACAAGATATGTCCTGGTTATAAAGCAAACCTTGTAGAAGTAACTACAGTTCATCACAGAACAATTCTTAAGCTGGTGTATGATAAAACAGTAAGATTAGCTTTGATTCCTGTGGATGAAACGGAGGCCTGCCGGGCAAAACAAGTGAACGGGTCAAAGGAAAGCAGCACGCGCCTCACTGGAACCTGCATTCACAGTGAGAGCTTCATTGGCTTCTCTCCCTCTCACTGTCATGTTCTCGAATGAGTCTTGTGTGCCACCATGACTAATTAATGCACACTATTACAACACGCCCCAAAGCTCTTTGCAAAAGACGACATAACTGTGTGCAACCTCGTGTCTACAGCGGGACTGCACCAGGATAGCACACTTCCAGCTCCATGTTACCTTTCTTATCCTTCCCCAGCAGCACCACCTTTGGTTTGTACATCGGTGGCTCCACCAGCGTGGGCCGCATGTCAGAGATACGGATGTCGTTGGGAGAGCCGCCCATTGAGTCCTGAAGAAAAACAAAACAACAGAAACAACAACAACAAACTCACAGTTGGACATCAGGTAGCAGCACAGCAGGAAAGCCTTGGACAGAAGAAAATTGGCAGATGATGAGGAAATACAGTTGGTCTATGAACTGTACGCTAGTCGAAAGAGGAGTGGAACAAAATCAACAGACAAATATAAAAGCAAATCAGATTTTTACTTGGAAAGTGAGATCAGAAAGACAGAGCTTGTGTGATATTGTCTATCATGCTGCCTCAGGATTCATTACAAATGGTAAACATTTACTTATACTTGTCTTTTGTTTACTTTGGTGTGATTGTCTTTCTTGCCCTTGTCTTTTGTCCACAGACTCCAACATAAGCACTTAGTTTATTCATTAGGCTGCATCACTCTGTTTTCTCTCTACCCTTTGTCTTACGGTCTGCATCAATCCAAAATCTGCAGATAGTTTATGTTTTTTTCCTCTTCCAGGATTTATTGTTGGTATGTCTAGTTAATAAAAGACTTGGAGAGAAGTACTTCCAGTTTTCTATTATACTGGATTGAGAAAAGAATAAATCAAAAAAATGTTAGATACCTACATACTGGGAAAACATTTAGGATTCCTGCAGGAAACATTCTAGTTCTTGCCAATTATTCAAAAGAGACAATAGAAGGCACACATCCTTCCTTTGTCTGAAGGGCGACTGTCAAGTTTTCAATGTCTTTGTTTTGAGTCATGAACTATATGGAATGCTCTGTGTTTTGGTTGTGTTGTTTAAAATTACATAGAGCAAACACATCCCCTAAATGAGCCACTCAAGACAATGCTTGCTGAGCAGTAGCATCCACGAGATGGTTACGAACCAAACCATCGACATCGCTTCAAACTTTGTAGGTGAAGCTACAAATTGTGGACAGACAAGAGATGTGAGAGCAACACAAAGTTGCAGGATTTTTTTCTTCCTTTTTTTGGGATGTAGTGAAGATTTGAATATATACACATTTATATCTCCTTATTTAATTACCATTTTAACGAACATACAAACAGAAATCATGTCAGTAGATTAGTAGTTAAAGATATGCCTGTATTTTTTATAACCTTATTGCAGAAGAACTGAATATGCCAGGAACAAACAACAAATCAGACGTGCTCCAAGCATGTTTTTTTTTATTTATTTGTTTCATAATGTAGAGATGAGTGTTGTGAATAACACGTGATAATATAATGCATTACTGTACTTTGTTCCTATGATGGAATTGGTGCAGGAATTATGAATACTGAAGTTTTCTTATGCTGTTGACTCTTTTTCAACAACAGGTAGATGCAGGTTTAGATATGTAATTCAGCTACAAGTTTTCTGCCTGTGAGTTAGAATTGTATTTTTTTTTCTCCATGGTAGCCGTTTTGAATTTGTGTCTCGTGAACTGAGCGTCATCTTTTTCTCAGACTCGTCTGCTGCTGTAGGTTGTTTATCTCAATTGTTTTCCTGCTGCATTTTTCATTCTCATTCCTTCATCGAGCGGTTTCTTTCAAGAAGAAGAGGAGTTCTGCGTATTTGTTGACACTTACATCACCATGAAATACAGTGGCGTGCTTGTACTTTTAAGTATTTTGGCAACTGATTTGCTCAATCTGACCAAAATAATGTAACACCAATGATCCTCAAACACTACACATCATTAATATAATAATTTAGGGAAACAATTAAAAGTAACAAACAAGTAACTTTTACAAAAGACTCGTTATTTGTATTCCTTAGTAACAAGTAAAGTAATACCACTACATTTAAATGAGTAACTAGTAATTGTAATCATTTCTACATGTTCGGTCAACCCTGGGGGGCGAAGTGAAGCAGTGAGACATGCCACACAAGTCTGTGTTCACCGAGACGCCTCATTCAAATGAACATGTCATGTGAATACAGCCTGATGATTGAATCATGGAAATGTTAAAAACATGCAGGAATGCGGCCTCCAAGGAGCAGGAGTCATCACTTCTGTCCCGTGAGGCGTTTCGGCTTCATGGATGATGTCTATAGTCTGAAGTCTGGAGTCCTCACTACCGTTTATAGTCACTCAAGCCTCACGTGTCACACCTGATAACAAAATGATTCAATTCAGCGGTGATTCCAACCATATTCACTTCAACCTTAACATGAAAACATTCACAGCTCACCAGGTAGGTAAAAAAACTCACCCAAAGCATGAACTTGAATTAAAAAAAGCCACAAATAAAACCTCTAACTGTCCCTGAAGCTGTGACAAGAATCCATTAAAAAAATTACTTTTCCACAAATCTGTTTGTTTCACTTATTTGAATATGGAGCGTGGGCACACACTGTGACAAACCTCAGAGCTCTCTGTCAAGTCTTCTTTGTCCTTCCTCTTGGGAATGTCGATACCAGAGTTATGCATTGATCCCTGATCCATTAACTGAGCCTGAGAGAATTCCTGCATTTCTCTGTCTGTCACCTGGAAAACAAGTTTGTTTTCTGCAGTCAGGCGCTGGTATTTGCATCGAGAGAGCAAACACAAAGATGAAGAGATCATTTGATAGTCTCAGCTCTATGTCTTTTATTGCAATGATTAAAGACCGCACAGCTAGAGACACTATTGAATTTAATAACATCCTTGAACATCTGTGAATATGATTGATGTCGGAGGTTTGCTAGTTTTCACTTGTATATTAAAAGGCATTAAAGAGACTACAACACATTTATAATGAGATGAAAGTCACTTTGAGTGACGTTGAGTATAGAGGGCCTTATACTTATTAAATGACAGTCATGTTAACTCTATAATAATCATCTCACACGGCGTGCCTGGCTGTTTCATTTTCTTGTCACTTGAATCCAAGACCAGCAGAGTGTCTGAGTTCTGGCTTTCAAATGAAGCTTTGAATACGTGTGTGTTGGTTATCAAAAAAAACCAAACAAACCAAAAAAAAAAACATCAACATTTAAGCATACATTGTAAATCATGTTTGTACCACCTGTACATGTGTTTCCTACCTCTTTGGGAGGGAGTGGCCACGGTGGTTCATACGCATCTTTGCTGAGGTGCGTATGCTCCATGTTGGTTCCCGCTGAGGTGGCGGTGCCGGTGCTCAGCTGGTGCTGGTGCTGGTGCTGGTGTTGGTGCTGGTGCTGGTGCTGGTGCATGTGTCCAGCATGTACGCTTTTCCCCACGAGACTTTGCACAGACTTGACCATGTTCTTAAGGTCCTCAGGGTAGGGAGTTGGGTAGCGCTTTAAGTTGATCTCCACCTACGAGTAGAGGTGAAAAAGGGCAGAAATTACCATCAAAATTAAATATCATCATAGCAGCACTGACTGCTGACTGGATTGTTTAATACAAGGCTGTTTTAATAAAGAGGTGGATGAGGGTTTCCTGGATAATGCCCCTGGATTCTGCTACAGAAGAATGATATGAGACCATATACAGAGTGCTACTCATGAGGTGTAAATTACATTTTCTGTGAAGAAACTGTTGTGAGGCGTATTGTATTAATGACTTTATGGCTTTAGAATGACTGTTTTATGTTTTATGGCCTCATTTGATGTAAAATCATTACAATGTGGAGAACGCATATTTTACATTATCATTAATAATAGAAGGTATAAGAATCAGATTGAGAATATAACTGTAAAGTTATAGTGTGTTTATAGACACTTCATTATTGCACATAGAAATACATATATCTAATTATACTGAAGATGAAAATTGATATAACTTCATTAGACCCAGTTCAATGTGGTAGCTATTTCCTCAAATGTAGCATATTCACACAACTTGTGTGTTTCTGTGAATGATAAGTTATTATCATTACAATTATTGTACATATTATGTAGCCTTAAATGTTTGACGTTAGTCTCAGTTTGAAGCTCCAGCAGTCAGAGAGTAAATATCAATTTCCTGACATTAGCCTCTTGCACATTTGGCACGAGGGAAGGAAATAAAAGAAAGACAGAGCCAACCTTGACCTTCCCAGAGTTGTCTTCGTCTTCTTTCTTGTCCTCAAAGTCAAAGGCCACCGTCATCCTCTGCTGTCTCTGCTCCTCCCACAGAGTAGGATTAAAGCTGTCACTGTCCGACTGGTAATCTGCACACACGCATGCGCCTCGATAATCAACCATCAAATCTTAACACTTTGAATATGTCACAAACTCACACCAAATAGTACACACATATAGTCACAATCAAACACTTTTTGTTGTCTTTTGCATAATTGCATAGTAAACAGACCTCTACTTCCTGGTTGATTTTCATTTTCATTAAAGGCTAAATGAGCTCACCCCATGCGTTCATGTAATTAGTACCTCAAACAGCAGTCCTGCTGAATAATCAGAATCAAGGTATTTTTCAATTCAGAGTTCATAAAATGCTATTCAACTGGCAGTCATCGATTGCATCGGTAGTTATCAACTTTCCCCCCGAAAAGTTCCCACATTGTCTCTAAAAAAGGCAGCCATGTTCGATCTCTGTGAAGCCAAATGTGCCCCAGACCTCAGGCTGGAAACTACAATCTAGGTACATACATACATACATATAATGATCATAACATTTAAGTTTTACTCAACTAATAAGAGACATTGGGTAATCTTTTTGAAATGTCCCAAACCCATCTTTGCACATATTGCAATACACAGACAAACAATTTATACCCTCATCGTGCCGCGGTTGCTGAGGAAACATGTAGTTGGTCAAAACCTTCTGTTTGGTCTCAGGGTGGGCTTCTGTCTGCAATGGGATCAGAGCCTTGGACTGCAAAAGGAGATGCACACAAACATTCTGTATTAGCATTCTTATGGATGGTATTTATCCCTTGATTGCTAATGTTAATCAAATTCTATTTTTAGTTAAAAACAAAAATGACTGAATGTTTTATTTATTGGAATCTCACTGATGACAGAAAAGCATGCCTTGAATCTGAAACTGTAGAATGTTCATTTTAATCATTTGCAAAGAGTAAGCCAATAACCTTTACTAACTTTACTTATGAAACTTTATTTTTGTTTTACGTGTTTCTTTTGAAGGTCCTGCATAAATTTATGAGGATCATATCTACTGAAATAATGATTATTTCATTATATTTGTTTAGACACAGCAATTTAAATACACTGAGATAGATTTTAAAATTCTTTCAGACAAAGATCATTTGGTTGATATAGCAACCTATCAGAATTAATGGGATGAATGAATCATAGATAGAATTGTGATCTACAACGCAGACGTTTGGGTGTCTATTTTATATGTAAATACAACACAACTGCCATTTCACAAATTGCATTTGAATTTTAAACATGCTTCTTTTTACTAGCAGGCAAATAAGAACGAGCCATTTGAGAACACAAAGCTTTTATTAAACTTTAAATGATCTAAATGAGCATTTCTTGATCAAAGTGTGGCTGAGAACAAAGTTATATAATGATTGATTCAGTGACTTTAAACATAGTCCATTAAGCGCACTCATGCTAAGGTTCTAGATTAAGATTATCTGCTATAGGATTATGCCTGTAGTGATGAATAAGCAACCGATACTTCAATAAAACTACAAGATAAACTGGTCTCAGCTCTAAACATTTTAACATTGTATTTTGACTGGTGCATTGATATCTGAGCTTTTTTCTGCGTGGCTTCTGGGTGTTTCACATTTCTCCATGATGTAATTGAGATGTGTAAGGGTTTATATTTAGTTCATGGCACATGTCATGTTTTATGTTTTGACACCACAGATTCAAGTTTGTATTCATGTCGTCTTTCTCTTCACTCATCTTCAGTTTGTTTTTCCATGCTTAATGTTTCTCACCAAAATGTTCACCTTGTTTCTACCCGAGTCTTGTCAAGCCCTCCCCCCAGAGGGTTTAAAAGGTTTCAGTCTGTCTGTGCCTTATTTGTTGGTTCGTCTGTTTATCTTTAATCAATGTCCTTGTCTACAGTCTCATTACCAGTTGAACTCTCAATTTAGTCCTTGTTCTGGTTCTGCTTCCTGCATCATCTACGGTATGTGTTCCTACCTCTGTCTGGACTCCTTGTTGCAACTTCTGTTTTCTGGATTTTGCACAATCTAATGAAGATAGGTTTTGTTTTGAACGTGATCTATGTATGAGTCCTCAATACATGCTCCACTAATTACAACATTGACTCAACAGAGGATTGTTCTTTTTTGCAATTTTTTTATACTTAAAGAGATTGCTCTACTGACAGCCTCTCCTCAGCACAGCCACAGAGTAAAGAGTGGTCCAATATGTCATCTCCATACCTGCAGAAGGTGTCTTCAGGGTGGCCAGAATTAAAGTTTTTTTGGACGTCTTTCCCGGACATTGAATGGAGGTGCTGTCTGGACGTCATCCAAACGTGCAAATAAGACCTCTGGATGACGTGATGCAATGGAAGAAAATATATAATTACGACACTTTGAATGAAACTCAAACCTCTTTGACAGGTAAGACTCCTATCCATTAACCAATGACACACTCCAAATCACATTGATTCTGATAATAATTTTGTAAGCATGTCACTTATATATTACGAGCTTAAAACAGTATTAAGACATGACCAACAGTGTGCCTTTGATAACATTGATTTATACAATACTTTTTTTTAAGTATGTCATAAATAAGTGGCATGTTTACAAAAGTATCATAAGGCTTAACATAATCTATAGCAGAGGTGTCCAACCTTGGTCCTCGAGGGCCCCTGTCCTGCATGTTATAGCTCTCTCCCAGTTGCAACACACCTGATTGCAATGAGGGGCTTGTTATTGGGCTTTTTCACAACCTTGATGATGACATCATCATTAGATTCAGGTATGCTGGAGCAGGGAGAGAACTAAAACATGCAGGACACTGGCCCTCCAGGACCAGGGTTGGGCACCCCTGATCTATAGTGTGTTGTGTGTCATGAAAGAGGTTTGATTTCAAATCCAGGTGGGGTCGCATTTAAAACAAAAATGTCATTGCGTCAAATCATTCAGACTTCTTGTTTGGATGTTCATCTGACGCCCAGACAGGACCTCCATGCAATGTCCAGGAAAGACATACAAAAAAAACTTTCATTCTGGCCTCCCTGAAGACGTCTTCTGGAGGTATGGAAATTATGTGTTAAAGACATGATTTGGACCACTATTGCTCAGTGGGGAGCCAGCCTGCAAACACAGCCTTCTTTTAATGGAACTGGTCATAAACCTATGAAAGACATGACAGAGGTCAGGCCTGCTAGCATTATGTTTATAAGTCTCAAGCCTGCAATCGCCAAGCCTTCCAGTCCAAAGCCAACGAGTGCCAAGCTAGCCAAAACTCACAGCTTGATGCCTGCACACATCTTCAGCAGAGTCCCTCCCAACACAGCCTTGCATCTCTTCTCTGTGGGGGTGCAACAGTGCCTTGCTGGTACCAGACTGCAGCGGTGCTGTCAATGCCGCCTCATGCCATGATAGTAGGGATGTCAATGTTCCAATGAAGGAGAGTGGCTAGCTCACTGGGTCCTCTGCTGGACTCTGCATTGTGACATTGGTGGGCCTGCCTCTGTCACCTTTTCTGAAAAGATCAATGAGAATCTGCCTCTTTTAGCCCCTCTGTCATTCTCTAATGGGGTCCCAAATGACCCACCTCCAAATGCTCCTAAACTTTGATGCTTGTCTTGCTTAACCCCTGGAGGAGCCTGACCTTTGTTGCTGTTAGCCACCTGTTCGGCTCTGCCCTTGTCATTATTGGCCTCTTGCTAGTGCGGAGGATATCCTTGGGTCTTGCTTTACAACCATAGAATTCACACTCATCAAACAGGGGGTGTGCCTTCAAAGTCATTGCCTTCTGCTTGGCCCTGTTAGGAGATAAACCATCAAAATAATATGCCTTCTGCTCAGCCACCGGAGAGACCCTGCTTTCAACTCTCTCACCCTCCTTCTATGGCAGATGACAGGGATGTGCCATAAAATCCGTCGGCCTTCTGTTTGGTCCCCAGAGGGAGTTTGCATTTCACGCTCCCAACCTCCTGTTCTGGAGCAAGTGGGGCTCTGCTTTTGATGCCCTCAGCCCCCAGAGGGGCTATGACTTCGATGCCCTCTGCCTTCTGCTTGGCCTCCATAGGAATTTGCCCTTAAAGCCCATGACTGCCTGCTTGGCCCCCGGAGAGGCTCTGCATTCAATGCCTTTGATGCCATCAATTTTCTGTCAGTCCCTTCAATGCTGTTGCCACTTGCATTGGCCCCAAGTGGACCTGCCATTGATGCCCTTTGTCTCCTGCTCAACATGTGTTGGGGTTCTGCTTTACGTGCCTTTGCCCTTGCCATCCTTCTTTGACCCCAAGGAGGTTCTGCCTTTGGTGCCCATGTCCTCCTTTTTTTAAACCTAATGGGATCCTGACTGAGACAACATAGGCCCCCTGCTATGCCACGATGAAGGACCTGTCTTTGACACCATGGACATTTTGCTTCGGAGGGTTTTACCTTCATGAGATTGATGTCAAACACAGGCCATAACCAGTGACTGAGTAGGACATCAAGCAGGAGCCCAGAGAATTGAATTACCCCAGAAGGGCTCTGTCTTAGATGCCCTAGGACTCCTTCAATGCCCTTGGCTCTATAGTCAGCAACTGATGTGGCTGTTTTTAGTGTCGTCATCCACCAGCTCCACTCACAGAGTGGCTCTGCCTTTGAAGATGTAGATCCCCAAACTGGATTTACAAACAGTGCCATTGACCCCTGCTTTGCTAACTGAAAAACACACATTTATTGCTGTTGGCCTCCAGCTTATCTCCTGAAGAGAATCAGCTATTCGCGTCAAAGGCAGAGTTTCATCAGTCCAAGCAGGAGCACCTTTGATACTCTCAACCTCATGTTTGACCCATGAGGAGTTCTGCGTTACACACATATGGTCTCTTGCTCAGCCAAAGGAAATGGTCTGCCTTTGACACCATAAGCCTCTTTCTCTGCTCTCAGAGGAAGTCACCATCCTTCTTAGCCACCAACGAAAATCTTAATTTTTAAGACATTGGCCTCTTGCTTTGCCGCCTTGCAGGGGTCTGACTTCAACACTGTTGGCCTTCCGCTCAGCCCCTGGGGGTGCTTGTGCCTGAGGCACCCAGCTTGACACCCAGTGGGGATCTGCTTTTAATGCCCTTGGTCTTCAGTTTGACAACCAAAGATTTTTGCCTTCAATGCCAAGCCGCCTGCTTTGCACCTGGAAGGGCTCTGTTTCCATTGCCATTGAATTCTTGCTTAGCCCTCAGGTGAACTGCCATCCATGCTGCCAGCCTTCTGCTCAACCCCCAGAGGGGTAACGACGCCGTCACTTCATGCCCATGTTTTGCCCTGGAAGGGATCTGCCTTCCACTGCATCCACCTCCTTCTCAGCCCTCAGAGGGGTTCTGCTTTCAATGTGTCCGGCCTTCCACTTAGCCCCCGGAGGAGCACTCGTATGCCCTTGACCTCCCACTTGGCCCCTATTGGGGCTATGCCATGGTTGCCCGCGCAACTCCTGCTCGGCCCCCGGAGGGGTTTTGCCTTCGACCACTTCTGCCTTCTGTCCAGCCCCCGGAGGGGTTTTGGCTTTGACACCGTTGGCGCCCAGCTTGGCCCTTGTTGGGTCTTTGTTGACTTCACGCCCTTTTTCCATTCCACTTTCCAGAAGGGTAAGCAAGGTGTCCTCAATCTGCTTCCAGGCCCTAGCCTAGCTCCCACTGATCCATCACCGGTCCATGTGTTTGCCCTGTCCCTGAATATTCCTACCAAATGGCCTAAGACCCTATGCTTTTTTTCAAGAATCTTAGATCATTGTTTAGTTATTTTTTGTTTGTCTGGACTTTTTTCCCAAAATCTTTATCCTGCTAGTTCCACCCAGCTTAATTTAGACCTTTTGAGCTACTGTTATCACCCTGTTTTTTGATGTGAATTTTGTCTTGTGCCTTTTTAAAACTTGTTGCTCACTGTTCCCCTATTGTTTCAGATGTTTATGTGTTTCATAATTATTTTTTTTTTGTTTGTTTGTTTGTTTGTTTAGTGTAATGGTCCACATTATGTTTCAGTTCATGGCACATTTCATACGCCATGTTGCTACAAAGTATTTGTTTTTGTCTGATTTCATGTTGGTATGTGTATATGTATCTTCTCTCTCCTCATATCTGGTGTTTCATTGAATTGCCCTTCATGTGTTTCACTTGTGCTGCTCGTGATTGTTCAATCCTATATCCTGTCAAGACGTACCGACTGGTGTGTAATTATAGGTCTCAGTCTGTCCATGCGTCTGCTGGTCTGTCTTTTTAGCCCTGTTTATCATCCTCATGTCCAGTTTTATCACCTATTCACAATTTTATCATTGTTCTAAGAGGTTTCCTATGTAATCTGTCATGCTACTGTCTGAACTCCCTCTTGCACCATCAGTATTGTATCCCACTACATCTAATAAGAATTGTCTTCAGTTTGAACCTAATCTGAATTTGTGTTTAGTCCATTTTAGACAAATAAAAATCAATAGAAGTGGAAAGAAATTATACAAGGAGTGCATAGTTGTTATATTATCATTGTGTGTCATTATCAGATTATTTATTTAGAAATAACTTTTTTTTTCAAAGATTCATTCATTCCAGTGCACTATTTTGTAGAGTCTCACTGCTCTTTTTTATTTTGTTAGGATAGATATAATACACAACATATCACAATGCCTAATGGACTGAAAACTAGAACCGAAAAAATATTTTAATATATCATTTTAAGGCTTTGATTCATATGTTGACATAAGATACTTTTGATACTCTCAACCTCATGTTTGACCCATGAGGAGTTCTGCCTTAGACACAGATGGTTTCTTGCTCCGCTAAAGGAAATGGTCTGCCTTCGACACTCTAAGTCTCCTTCTCTGCTCTCAGAGGAAGTCACCATCCTTCTTAGCCACCAACGAAGATGTACATTTTTAAGACATTGGCCTCTTGCTTTGCCGCCTTGCAGGGATCTGACTTCAACACTGTTGGCCTTCCGCTCAGCCCCTGGGGGTGCTTGTGCCTGAGCCACCCAGCTTGACACCCAGTGGGGATCTGCTTTTAATGCCCTTGGTCTTCAGTTTGACAACCAAAGATTTTTGCCTTCACTGCCAAGGCAGTGCTTTGCACCTGGAAGGGCTCTGTTTCCATTGCCATTGAATTCTTGCTTAGCCCTCAGGTGAACTGCCATCCATGCTGCCAGCCTTCTGCTCAACCCCCAGAGGGGTAACGACGCCGTCACTTCATGCCCATGTTTTGCCCTGGAAGGGATCTGCCTTCCACTGCATCCACCTCCTTCTCAGCCCTCAGAGGGGTTCTGCTTTCAATGTGTCCGGCCTTCCACGTAGCCCCCGGAGGAGCACTTGTACGCCCTTGACCTCCCACTTGGCCCCTATTGGGGCTATGCCATGGTTGCCAGTGCAACTCCTTCTCGGCCCCCGGAGGGGTTTTGCCTTCGACCACTTCTGCCTTCTGTCCAGCCCCCGGAGGGGTTTTAGCTTTGACACCGTTGGCGCCCAGCTTGGCCCTTGTTGGGTCTTTGTTGACTTCACGCCCTTTTTCCATTCCACCTTCCAGAAGGGTAAGCAAGGTGTCCTCAATCTGCTTCCAGGCCCTAGCCTAGCTCCCACTGATCCATCACCGCTCCATGTGCTTGCCCTGTCCCTGAATATTCCTACCAAATGGCCTAAGACCCTATGCTTTTTTTCAAGAATCTTAGATCATTGTATAGATATTTTTTGTTTGTCTGGACTTTTTTCCCAAAATCTTTTGTCTCGTGCCCATTTATAACTTGTTGCTCACTGATCCCCTATTGTTCCAGATGTTTCATAATTAGTTTGTTTGTTTAGTGTAATGGTCCACATTATGTTTCAGTTCATGGCACATTTCATGTGTCATGTTGCTACAAAGTATTTGTTTTTGTCTGATTTCATGTTGGTATGTGTATATGTATCTTCTCTCTCCTCATATCTGGTGTTTTATTGAATTGCCCTTCATGTGTTTCACCCTGTGCTGCTCGTGATTGTTCACTCCTATGTCCTGTCAAGACGTACCGACTGGTGTGTAATTATAGGTCTCAGTCTGTCCATACGTCTGCTGGTCTGTCTTTTTAGCCCTGTTTATCGTCCTCATGTCCAGTTTCATCACCTATTCACCATTTTATCATTGCTCTAAGAGGTTTCCTATGTAATCTGTCATGCTACTGTCTGAACTCCCTCTTGCACCATCAGCATTGGATCTCACTACATCTAATAAGAATTGTCTTCAGTTTGAACCTAATCTGAATTCGTGTTTTGACCATAGTCCACTACATGTGGGCTTTTTAGACAAATAAAAATCAATAGTGGGAGGAAATTATACAAGGAGTGCATAGTTGTTATATTATTATTGCGTGCTATTATCAGATCGTTTTTTTAGAAATAATGTTTTTTTTTCTTCATAGATTCATTCATTCCAGTGCACTATTTTGTAGAGTCTCACTGCTCTTTTTTATTTTTTTAGGATAGCTATAATACTCAACATATCACAAGGCCTAATGGACTGAAAACTAAAACCAAAATTGTTTTAATGGAACATTTTAAGGATTTGATTCATATGTTGATATCTCAGTGTGTTGTGTTTGCAGATTTGGTCTTTAAGACAGTGAAGGAGGATGGAAAGTGATACCTGATTGTCAGAGAGCCACAAAGCTGCCAGGTCTTTCAGCTTGGTGAAGGTAAATGGAAGATTCTTTAACCTAAGAGAGAAAGAAGAAAAGGGAAAACGAGAAGAGGAGGTTGAGAAAAAGAAAATATATTTAATTTGCCCATGCACTGTACATCCTGCTTATAGCAACATTCTCACCAATATCCACAGAAACTGCAGGCAGCTACATAAGGGCTGCAAAAGGGCCTTTCAGAAAGTGTCACTGAGTAGTGATTTGGTGTATGGCCCAAAAACTAAGAGCTCGCTACTTTTCTGGGTACACGTTCACTTTTGAATGTTATGGTCAGGCGTAGGTTTGAGTATTTAGTAGTGATAGTGGATGTGAAGGTAATTGGGGTAAAATGCACTTGAAACCCACAAAATCTTGCCCTCATTTTGTTTTAGGGTAAAGTTTATGGGTTACATTGTGGTTTGTGTTTGGCAAGTTGTAGTTAACCATTAATTTGTAAGAAAATCCATCTAAGCCAATAATGTATTATCACCCATGAACCAGATAAGTACAATATGCGTGTGTGTGCGTGTATGTGTGCGTGCGTGCGTGCGTGCGTGCGTGTGTGTGTTTGCATACCTGTTGTCACTGAGGTTAAGGACTCGTAGTTTGGTCATCTGTCCAATCTCATCAGGTAGAAACTCCAACTTGTTGGATCGCAGTGACATTACTGTCACGTTCTTACAGTTACCAATCTGAAACAGATGCACAGACACAGAAACACGAAAACAATCCATCAGATCACCGAATACTGAATGAGAGCCAGAACAGAGGAATCATTTAAACCAGCTTCTTTACTGAGGGTATTGGAAGGTGTGATATTGTTGAATTTAGAGAGCAGCTTATTCAAGATCTGACATTTACCACAAGTGAAACAATGTCACTCACTGTCAGGCATTTGGTTATCTAAACATAAATATTTCAATGTGACTTCAAAATGCATCCAATGTGACTCTTATCCATAACATCCCAATTCCCTTCTGAAATAGCAGCAGCTATAATATCATCTTGTTTAAAGTGTCCAGATTTCGTTTTGTATTTGTCCGATAGTTTGAATACGCGTTTTTGTTGGTGTGGCCACTTGCTATTCCTCTGAAGTGATTGATGAACCATGGCATGCAATGAAATATGACTCATCACTGTTCTATCAATTTTTCTGGTGTTTGAATCCTTTAAATGTATTTTTCGGATGCTTATCAGAATAAATCAATATGGGACATTATATATAGCTACACAGACTAATTAAAGCATTATTTGGACCACAATCAAGGTTTTAAGTTTACTAAAGAAAGACAAATGTTAGAAATGGCCATCACAATAATCAGCCATCACTTATTTCAAAGACAGTCAACAAATGTGTAAAACAGATCAAATGGAAACTGAACTTAAGCACTTGATTGTTGTATAGTTTATGATTCAGAACCATTAAAATGCTTAGTAAGAATAATACAAAATCTTGGGTGCAGTAGAGCAGTGAATCAAATCATGGTCTTGATACCTCACGAGGCAGCTCTGTGAGGAAGTTTTCGTCAGCAGCGAAGGTCCTCAGACTGTGCAAGTAGCCAATGGTGGGAGGCAACGACTCCAACTCATTACAACTACAGTCCAACTCCTCCAACAGAGACAGACTGAGTAAAAGGAGAAGGGGTGGGAAGCAGGACATTGAGAGAGCATGAAGGGAAAAGGAACGAAAACACTCGGACATAAAGAGACACAATCTCTGCTGCAATGATAGATTACTTTGGCGCGGGCTTTAAAGGATAAGAGAAGCAACATTCATTGTTTTTACAAATGTCAACAAATCCTGTAAAAAGACCCCAAAAAATATTGAATGAATGGATTCCTTAAAAAAAAAAAAAAATCTTGAGCTTTATTGTAATTTAAAAAAAAAATCCAGATAATTACGGTTCAAATTATTTACACCAGCATCATATTTTTCTACAGTGGTACCTACACACTGAATTTATATATATATAGCTGAACATACGTATGAGTACGTGAACGATTGACTGCAGTTTGACTTGAATTTTCAATGTAATTAAAGAAAATTTATCATGTTATAAAAAGCGTTGAATTTGAATGAACATCACAGACGTGGTGACATCGGATACTTTCAAACTTTCTATGGGATTTGTTGACAGAGATATAAATAAACACTGACACCAGCCGTATCTGTTAGCATGTCATGATGAAAAGGAAAATTTACGACAGCTTACGAGTGGAGACAGTTGAGAGCAGGAGCAGATCAGCACAATGAAGAATCAATCAATCAATTTGCCCGTTCACTGAATTCACTACTTTCAGTGGCTTTGGGGGAGTTGATGTGTGAAATTAGCCATCCTTTATCTCAACGTCTCCGCTCCACTCAGATATACAGCAACATCCATAGCAGGCCCTTGACAGGACACCGTGACCCTCCCCCAGTTCTGACTGCCATTCGTTGGCCTTGCATGACGTAAACAGCAGGCTAATGCTAATGAGACAACAGTTTTCCATGAATGTACTGTCACTGTTAACATTGCATTAGTCTGCTATTATTATGCCCAATGGAGTGGACCATCTGGGCCACCATACGGTCTGACAGGAGAGGAGAGGAGAGGAGAGGAGAGGAGAGGAGAGGAGAGGAGAGGAGAGGAGAGGAGAGGAGAGGAGAGGAGTTTCATACATTGTGCTTGACTCTTAAAGTCATTGGTGATCCTGTTTCCAAATAAAAACAGCTCTCTCTTTTCTCAGTACAATATTAAGCTATGGAATGATTCAAACATGATTTATCATAATATTTCTAACTATGGGTCATTTAACAACATAAGACTCATCTATTTAAATGGGCTTTGTGCAGTGAAGATTGCACCATGTGACAGAACTACTTGCTCATTATAAGTTCCCCTGTGGATTTTGAGTGAAATTCTAAGTCACTGACATCTGCACTGAGCAAGAGGGGCAGAATTATCTGAAGCAAACTTAAATTAAACAAAATTAAAGCAAACTACAGCTTTAATTATATAGAAAGACACATAATTGACATAAATAAAAATAATTATGAAATTAGGAGGAAGTCCTATTTATGTGTAGGTCTATAGTTTACATAGAAGTGGATGCACACATTACCACTAATTTAACATAAAAGCTTTAAAATGCTAGAAAAAAAAGGAGTTACTTTAATATGTTTGCAGAATTCAAAACAATCATATCTCTTCATTTCAGCACAATGTCATTGTTTTACTAATTCTGTTCCATTTATTCAGAATCCTGTTTGCACATGCTTAAGAGTAAATATACAGCGATAATCACTGCGAAATATCAAAGTTATTAATCAAAATTAAATGGATGCATTGTCATTTATGTAGAAACAGGAGAGTAAAAAGGATCACATCTGTTATTAGTAGAAAAAAAATGAAAACAAACCACAACATTAGAGGGGTAAGAAAGGGACCTTTGAAGGAAAATGAATCTATAATACTACTTATTAAGGCTAAAGCCTGGGACTTGTTCAGGAAGACAAAATGCTTTCAATGTGTTCAGATACAAAACTTGCAAAAAGTGATTTTGCTAAACAAAAAAATTGTACTTTCACTGAAATGTCTCTAATGTTAAAAATAAATGTAGAAAAGAGACCAATTTAATGTTATCTAGTGTTTTTTTTGCACTTGTGGGCCTTATTCAGATACATTTTCCTCAAATACATTAAAATTATTCTAACATTAGCAACATAATTGCTTAATTCAACACTTCTTGATCTAGACTGTAATGATAAAAAATAATGAGAATTGTAATGATCATATTACTGTTGCACTTACATGCAATCATTTTCCATCTTAACCCTGCAACTGCTCCGGGTTTTGTACATTTTCAAAAAAGAAAAGATTTTCAAACTTTTTGTCCAAACATGAAGAAAATGTACTTTTTTTTTTCTTTTTTAATGTTTGCATGTAATTTGTGTGAAAACAAGATTTTTGGAGGTTGTCTTCTTTGTATCTGTAACGCCGTTGAACATCTGTCTGTCTCTGAACACATCCCCGGATCCGTCAGGCTAATGTTACTCACCCGTGCTTCGGCTTCGCACTAACGCCACAGCAACGCAGCGAACACAACACACAGAACCCCCCCAATCATCAGCCAGCATAACAAACACAGTGATAAAAAAATAGGAAAACAACACAACCCTCCAAAGATAAATGATCCCCTGCTGAGATCATCTGAGCTAACAAGAGTTGCTTGTAGAGTAAGTCAATTCCAAAAAATTAATATATGTGTGTGTGTGTGTGTGTGTGTGTGTGTGTGTGTGTGTGTGTGTGTGTGTGTGTGTGTGTGTGTGTGTGTGTGTGTGTGTGTGTGTGTGTGTGTGTGTGTGTGTGTGTGTGTGTTTTCCTTACCTCCCGATGGTGTTAGGCAGTGAGTTCAGCTGGTTGTCATCTACCTTCAGAGTTGTCAGCTTCTTCAACATTCCTTTATCACATGCAAATACACATAAGGATTAAAATAATCTCTTTGTGGTGGAAATAACCATGATGGGACACCGGTAAACTTCCACTCCTGTGCCTGAAACAAATGACCACATAGATGTGGGCTTCTTGTGTTGCATCGGGTTTCAAGAGCCAACCTCAGGTACCCAACAATGTATGTGTATGTGTATATATATATATATATATATATATATATAATTTTGTATACAGATTTTGTAAGCAATAGTCAGATCTGCATGTGTACCTATAGAGTCAGGAAGGTGCTGCAACATGTTCGACGATAGCAGCAAGTCTTCTAAGGCCTCACAGCCTGAAACGTCCGTGTCCAACGTCTCAATACGATTCTTGGCCAAGTCCAAGTATCGCAACTGACGAAGCTTTCCTATTGACTGTGGCGGGGAGAGAAAGAGAGAGAGAGAGAGAGAGAGAGAGAGAGAGAAGGAGGAAAAATAATAAATGTTCAAACTATGTTGTGTTTGCTATTTTTGTTTGTTTCATTATGAAGGCTGGAAGTGTTCTTACCCCTGGTATAGATTGTAGAGAGTTGTTATCCAGCCACAACTCCCTCAGGTTATGGATTTGTTCCAACACCTCAGGCTAGCATGCAAACAGAGGAATCTACATTCTCATCTGCACAACACATTCAGTGTGAACCTACAAGTATGCAGATTAAGGTGAAACAATTATTATTCAGCACGAGTAAAACGTTTAGGTCGAGTTCCAGAAATGTTCTTGTGCTGTGTCTTCAGACAAAGTTTGGCACAGAGAAAGAAATAAGACTCTGGCAGAGTGAAGATGGCTGGCAGTCACTGCCTTCATTGCTGAGTGTCTTGGCAGGAGGCGGAATGAAGAGCCAAGCCCGTCGTGTCACCATGTTTTTAGTCTGACCTTCATGCCACATGCTGTCAGGGTCTGTGCAGTCCCTTCTTCCTCATGCCTTTCTGTCCTTGTGTGTCCCATTTTGGGTAAAATTGCGTCTCTCCTAAATGAGGATTCGCCATATGCTTGACTAAAATCTCAAAACATGAACTTTGAAGATGGAATCCTTCTGAAATGATACACAGAATGTGTGTTCCCGTCTTTGCTCTTGAGTTTATTGGCTTCTTTCTGCCATGTTTTTACAACACACTGGTGTATTTTGTTTTTTCAAATATAAATATGGTGAGTGTAAATCACACATTAATTGTTGAGGTATGAACACACAAACTTCATGTGATCCATAAAGGCCAACTGCTATTCCCATTACTGTATCTACAGTTCAATCTCCTGCATTATTTCACATTTAATCATTTTTGCCCAGGTCACTAATTCAGCATCTTTTAGTATTTTTCTCCTTATATTTTTGTGCTTGTAACAATCTTATGTGTGAACATGTGCAAGTGATATCCGATAAAGATCGAGATAAACTCAACCTTAAATGTGTTGATTAAATCAATTGTTGCTGTTTTCTATTTTGTTGCATGCTCATAAATCTGAACAGGATATTTTACTTTCATCAAGCTGAGCAGATGCTCGACACTGCTTGTGTGTCTGACTTCCTATCAGTCTGTGTGTGTGTCGTCAAGTTTAATTCATACTTTGAAAACAGACAAAATGAGCCAAGCTTGCGTCACGCAGCGGTCATCGGATTGCGGAGCAACAATTAGAAAAACACGGGAAGTATCTTTGAATATTCAGATTCTCATCTGTTTCACAGCAACATCCAGGAGAAGCCTGATCAGTCCCACATGCATTTTACAACATGGCAACGATCCCAAACACTGAGTCAGATTCATTGTTATATAATTTTCCTCAGTAACAAATTCAGTGTCAGCTGTACTAATGGCATTCAGCGCTGGTTTGAAGGTTCTCACAATGAAATCAAATTAGATCTGTTGTATCATTTTTCTAAACCTTGTACAAAATGTATTTATAAACTAACTAATAAAAGTGTCAAGCAATTATTTTTGAACCTTCCTTAGCGTGGAATTACATTTCATTCCTAAAATGCTGTGCATTTCCTAACACACCTTTAAACAGTGACTGTGTCAACTTGCAAAACAACGCCGTGTCATTCTCACCAGTTCAGAGAATTCGTTGCTACCCAGATCCAGTCTCTCCAGCTGCGTCAGTCTGTGGATGGACCTGAGATGAGAAAAAGAAAGTGTATGTACTATTCACAATTCACAAAGAAGTCATGTCGTTCTCATACTATACTTTGTTGTGTACAAGCCAAATAATATTTCCCCATATGCCAGTAGGATAGCATAAAAACAGAATGAGGCACAATAACTAAATAGAAACAAATAAGACATTCAGGAAAAAATTACAACAGTTGTAAAGCTGCTGCTCCATGTAGCCACTGTTAGCATTAACATTACCCTGATCTCTCCATTGAGGAGCATTTAAAAAAATATATTTTTTCACTTGAATGATTTTCCTGGAGGGGGAGTGTGGGGCTATAATGGTCGCAAGCATTACTTGAGCGGAGCCCTTCGCAAATCCTAAACAGACTCAATCATTCTGACAGACACAATAAAGATGTCTGATAGTAATGAATAAAAAGATGAGTCTGTAGCCAAAGTGCCAGTGATGTATTCAGCTAATAAGTCACTGAACGAATACAGACTTGTACAAATGAATAAGAGAGACTACCCTATCCTGCATGTGCAATCCCATAGGCTGCCTCTAATGTATACCAGTAATTATCAATTTTTTGACTGTCAAATGTATTTTATGAAAGGGGCCCTAATTATACAGGTAACTGCAGATAAAAAAAAAAAAAAAAGAAATAACAACAACATGCATGATGTAATACAACAGAATCAAGTTTGTACTGGACAGAAAAAGTCTTGATCAAAAGTTGCATTTTTTTTTTTAATGTTCACTGTATAAAACCTGCTCATTATTGCTGCGTTACTGCTGTTCTGCTGTTGTCTGAATGTTGTTGACTTCACACTATGAGCAACATTACATCATTTTAGCATTGCTTTGTTTGGACGCTTGCAAATTCATGGTGTAATTTCCTTACACTTTTTAAAACATTACAAGAAAATATCAAACTTTCAATTTACACTGTGTACATGTAGAAAACAATCAGTATCAGCATTTACTTTTTAATAGAAATCATTGAATGAATTGATTGTCTGGCAGAGACCTCCTCCATGTTCATATGAACAGAAGGCATAATTCAGCTACAATATGTTAAAACGGGGAACGCTTAAAAATGACTGATGCGTTCTTGTTATAAGAGGCCTCATCAGTATTCAAGAACATCTGCCCGGGATAAATATAGTTTTAATCTGGACACCTGGGAAGGCAAGATAACTGTCTGTAATATCATGAACCGTCTGCTCATGTATGAATTAAAAAAATAAAAAAAATAAAAAATCTGAACACGCACACACACACTCACTTTGGCATGGTTTTCAGGTGGTTCTCTCGAAGCTCCAGGATCCGTAGCTTGGAGAGTCTGAAAAACAGAATAACTGCATGCAGTAGTGTTTCATCACAGGCGACTTCATGAGTGAGTTATCAACAGGATGTGTCATGGCTGGATTACAGGACTACGCTCTTCCATGTCCACTTTCCTCACACATTACAAAAGTATGTATAATGGAACCGTTGGTGTTTGTCTGTCTGTGATGGACTGACAGCCTCTGCATCCAGACAATAAAGACATGGATGTGTCAAGAACTGTCCAGTGTCAGTTGTCTTCACACAAAACACCAGAAATAAGAAACAGACTGAGGCCACTTTTACACGTACCCAGGTTTTTACAAAAACAAATATTTCCTTCTACACGTTAGCAAAAAAAATTTCTTCATCGACACCGACCCACATATAAGCCCCGTCTCCACCGCACAGAAAGTACCAGCCTAGACGGGTTTAAACCGCTCCGGCTCGTGTCTCACGACAGGAATGCAGTCTAAACCGCTCCAAAGGCGACCGCTATTCCGCTACCCATCCTTTGGGGTGCCGGGGACCATGGAACGGGTCTGAGGTTGAGCTGCTGTCTGCTGATTGGTCAGTGATTTACGACACGCCCTCAATATTTTAATGTGCTGGCTGGATGAAGCCTCTGCTGTCAGTGTGGTCAGCTGTGCTCTGGTTGTTTTTATTTTCATTTTCTTTTCTTTGCTGCTCAACTTTAGTGTTTGTTGTGAAAGAACGACTTGAGGCAGGGGGAGACCGGGGGGAGGGACTTTGCATCGCGTTGGAGCTTTCTGTTTGCAGCATAGCGCTGGCCGTGGCGCTGATGCGCGTCCGTGACACCGGAGTCTGGAGCTTTCGTCTCCGGCGCTGACCGCGCTCTGGCAGCTCCGCTTCCCAGAGGCGGTCAGTGTTCTGTTCAACCGCGGTCAGTGGCGCTTTATCGCGGGGACGGACCGCGGAAGCGATGAAAAGGAGCTCGGAGCTCGGAGCTCGGCGCCTCCGTGTTCCGGCGCTGTGCTGCCGGACCGCGATCAGCGCCGGAGTGGAAAACCTCCTGCGTTTGAGCAGAAAGCTCAGACTCCCGTGTCTGTGCCTCAGCCAACCGGGGGGAACGCTCCGGCCACTTGCCCCACACCCGAGCGCTCGAGTGCGGGGCAAGTCGCTGGCAAGTGGCCGAGCGACTCACTCTCTCAAAACAAACACGGAAGTTGCGGCTGCAGCTCTCCATTGCAAAAAATGACTGCTGCAAAAAGTAACTTTCTTTTTTTCCGCTGCAAAAAATAACAGTGCAAAGTGGAGAATTTAAACAACAACAGAGGATTCATAAGATCTACATCTGACGACGTTCTTTTCTGTTATAATATCACATTTCTGCGGAGCTCATAAGCCCCGCCCACTTTTCATGCTCCTCTCTGCAGTGGAGACACGACCCAAAATTTCGGTCGGGGTTAGTGCTTCCGAACTGCTCCGTACCGCTCCGCTCCGCCCCGGCACT
>NC_137661.1:5433619-5443619 GCF_963422515.1 Blennius ocellaris | reverse complement strand
AACTCTGCTTAGTCTCCTTCCAGCAGGTTTGTTTGAGTTAAACTCATCCCTCGTGTTTAGATCACATGTCTTTCTCACCATTTTTGCTGATGTCGAGCTCTTTGAGGTTAACCAGGCTGGCGATGGTGGTAGGCAGGTTGGACAGGTCGTTATCAGGCATGCTCAGCTTCTTCAAGGCCTGGCAGTTGAAGAGTTGCTATGGGAACACAGAGACGACAAAGAAATATTATGGTCTGTTGGTAAAATGGTTAAGACCTTAAATAAGAGCTGCATCTGGAGGCATGCATCACTTAATGTTGTGGAAAAGCAATGCTATTTTAACTGCATCATTCTATGAATAATGCAGATCCTCCTCAATAGAGTATCCCCTCGGGACGCTACACATCCTGGCAAGAAAACTAAAACATCAAGAAATAGAAAGAACCACACTGTATTAAAGGGCTAAAAACAGGCAACAGTGATTGAGCACATTTTAAATGAGCAGCATCAATTCTGTAGAAGCTTTTCAGAACTGATAGTGAAACTTAACCAACTCGTCCTAATCAGTGTGAAGAATGACAAAATTCAGATAATCATCAAATGATAAAGAAGCACAAGAGTAGAAAAGTGCACAATTGCAGCATGAAACTACTTGAACATAAAAAAATAGATCTGTATTGAATAAAAATTTGCTATATCATTTTCTTCCCATTATAAAACATATTTGCACACATTAAGGCAGAAGTAGACAAAAGTGCTTCAGAGTTTCAATATATAACATGAACAATTCATGAACATCATATTGTGTTACTGTGCCACTAAGTCTGTTGTATAACTTTTTACAGACATAAAGTGGAGAAACGGATCCCATTTAAACAACTTTAGAGTCATGAAGTGTGCCAATGTTGATTAGTTGAATTATGGTATCACAAATGCTAAAAAGAGAAAGGTTTAAAATATCCTTCAATACACGACACGTGAGGCTTGATGTGTAGAATGTTCAAAGTGTCTTAAACAGTAGTTTGTAAATGGTTATTGAAAACCTTGTGGAAAATAGAAGAATTCAGAAAATACATTTCAAAAGAACAGGGATGTTCTGAGCTAAAAGTTCACCAGAGGCCCAACACAAAGAGACTTCCACACAAGACAAGCTGTCCAACTTGCATAAAAGCCAATCATTCAATCTTGATACAATCTTGGAAGACACAATGACATGTTTTAAAGGCAGATCAGATTTTGTTTGGCTGTTATGTGAATGTAAGGCACCGGCCGCTCACAGCCTTATTCGACTGTTTCCGTTCATGTGGGCTATATTTAGAAATCCAATTCAACATCTTTGTCATTGAAACCCAGACAGGATATCAATAACGTGACAGCACTCTTATGAACAGCATCTGTAATTCTCCTTGGAATATTCGAAGGGCATTTCTGCCTCAGAAGAACCCACATGTGGGGTTTTCTGAAAACGTCACTTGGCTCAAGATGCTTCTGCATCTCCCTAAGATCTTTACATTTTTTTCTTGTATGCTGCTCTTGTTTTATAGTAAGACTCTTCAAACTACTAGATAACTCAGTCACTCAAGTAAAAAAAAATAATAATTTCTGTATATTTTTCAAATGGAGAAGCCTTGTACTTTTGATTTATTGAAAAGAAAAACAGGAACTGCCCACAGAGGAAAAGCTCTATTTCTTTTTAACTGAAATAATTGTCAGGATGTTTTTGAAGTCCATCTAAACTAAACTAAATTGTATGGGTGATAAGACTTTTGTTTTAATTTGAATCAAATATGCAAACATTGAACGGTGAACTCGGAAAGTTGCCAGTTGAAAGAAACAGGCTTCAATGACGTGATAATGCAAAAAGGCTAACAAATCAGTCCCCAAAAATGTCCAGGCAAATAACGAATAATGTTCTTATTACCAATAAAGTCAACCCAAAATTGATCATGATGACTGGAAGATCAATATTTTTTTTAACCCACTACACTTTTACACATTTGGAATTACCGCTGTTTTTCATGGCTGCAAAATTCCAACACCTATTTAATGGTGTCATTTTAATAACACTGCCAGAGTTCATGAGTTAAAGTGCATTATTTGTCATTGTTTACTCAAAGGTTCTCATGACCTCCTCCTGGCCAACAACTGTGGTGACTCTAGGGGCAGTTCCAGAGCACTTTCTGTCGCGGGGCGTCGCAGGGCGGGATGGGTTTTCGCACGGCCTGACTTGAAAATTGCGGATGGTACGGAAAGAACCCGCCACTGCCGGGTACGATTTTCCACTAGCCCACCGTTGAGGTACCGAGCGTCCAGGAACGGGTCTGTGAGGAGGAGTGACAGCGCCGCCGGCTGCTGATTGGTCGTGACGATCGTCACTGGAGAATATTTAATTATTTCATCGACCATAACCCTTCGTGGTTGTTTACATGGCCTCACTGGTTGATTTGTTAACTGGTTTATTGAAACGTCGGCGCGTGACACAACAAGGTCTTTTAACAAGGTCGTTAGTAGACCGCGGTGTTGTGCCGCTCCTCTCAGGAGCAGGAGGAGGAGCTTCAACAGGAGGTCTACGCTTCTGTTCACAATGAGAAAGTTTAACCTGAGCCACTGGAGAACGACTTGACAGCCGCTGGACATCTCCGAGTCGTTCACAACCCCACCTACATTTTTACCGTACTTTCTGTTGCGGGACCAGAGACAGAGTTGGTCCTCGGTGTGCTCTGCCCCGCTCCGCCTCGTACTGTGCAGTAGAACAGCGGCTTATGTGGTTCTTGTTCCGCTGGATCTCACTGCTGCATTGGACACACTGGACCAGAACATCTTGGTATCCCAGTTGCAGCATCTGCGGCTATGCACTTGCATGGGTACGGTCCTATCTGGCAGATATTACCATGTATGTAAACCTTGCTGGCTCTGAGTCCTCCTCCACTCCTTAATCATATGGGGTTCCACAGGGCTCAAGTTAAGGCCACTTTGTTCCATTCTTAGATCGCATGGCATCTTGTTTCATTGGTACATGATCGATAGCCACATTTATGTCCCTCTGAAGAAGAAAGATTTGTTCACATTGACACCTCTGTTGCTATATCTATACATATTAAAGGCCGGTAGTGTTGAGCTTTTCATACCGGTGACTTGGCCTCCTTGACCCCATACGTGAACCTAATAGCTTTGAACCTGGGTTTTCAAATGGACAGCGATTCTAGTTGGACTCACCGATAAGCACAGTGGTTCAGTCCAGCTTCTTCCATCTCAGAAAGTTGGCAAAGGTGAAGCCCATTCAGCCACATCAGCACTTTGAAGCAGTAATTCATGATTTTATCACGTCTGGGCTCGATTATTGCAACGCACTTTATGTTGGAGTCAGCCAGTCTTCCCTCGCACGTCTCCAGTTTGTTCAGGACACTGCAGCTCGACTATTAACTGGAACGCGTAAGAGGGAAGACAAAACTGTTGTTCTGTGTGCCTCCACTGGCTGCCAGCACATTTTAGAATTCATTTTAAGGTTCTTTTATTGGTTTTTAAGTCTTTCAGTGGTCTCGTCCCACCTTACCGCTCTGAGCTGCTTCAGCCACACACTCCTGCTCGGTGCCTCAGGTCAGCTGATCAGCTGCTCCTGGAGGCACCCGGCTAAAAAAGGAAGCTCATTCTTGGCTTTTAACCCAGCTTGAGACTCGCTCCTGTTTGATTTGATGCTATTTTATTGTATTTTAATTATGCTTTTTACTGATCACACTGACTGTTTTGAGTCAGCGGTGGTTGTTTTTAAAGGGCTCTAATGCTTCCCTGTTGGATGACATCAAATTTGTTTTTCAAAAGCTCTCTGGCATTTTCTCATGGTAATGTCCAGGACTGACAAGAGTTCGGGTGTGTTTTCCTCTATTGCCTATTGAAAAGTTCAGTTATCCACTTCCCAGTTACTGTTGGATGCGTACCTTCAGGGATTAACGGTACCAACCTCAGAAACACCTAATGCTGGAATCACTCATTTCTCCCTGCAAACCAAATCCAACCACGAGCCAAACCACTAACAGTGCGGACAAATCTACAAAGTATAGATGGTAATTTTCAGTAACCGAATAAAACAACTTGGTCAGGAAAAAAAAAAAATGCATGTTTTTGTTTTAAATTTAGTGAGTTTATAAAAGAAATTTTATTAAATGGGTTCAGGAGTGGGTACAGCTTTGGTTCCAGAGCAAGGTTGGTGACTTGATGCATGTTTCTGCCCTGATGCAAGAGACTTCAAATTAACTATCCACATTAGTGTAAATATGTGTAAATGGGTAAATGTGACTAATTGTGTAGAGTGAATACATACGTTTAAAAAACATTGAATTTAAGGAAAGATAATTGAATTTGCCTTTGCAGTAGTGTCGAAACCACAGACATAAATGCAGCCAGGTAAAGGAAATCAGCAGTGCTTGCACTCTCAAAAGTCCCTCTCAGGGAGAATAATAGAATTTTGAAAGAACCATGCTCTACCAGTAAACCATCTGGAGCTTGAGAAGTTGAGCAATCTTCAACAAAATGGGAAAAATGTGAGAGTGGTCTGACAAAAGGTAAAAAAAAAAATAATAATAATGTGGAGGAAAGGGTTAATAAATGAGTCAGAGCTACCTTGGGTAATTCCTCAATCTGGTTGGCGTCGAGGTAAAGCTCCTCCAGAGTTCTCTCAAAGCTGAAGATCTCCTTCGGGACCTGCTGAAGGCTGCAGTGGGAGTAGTCCAACACCGAGATCACCTCCTCTTCACCACGGAAACAACGGCACGGCACCAGCCGGCCAATCAGCTTCCGCTTCGTGGTCATTTCCAGACACTGCACTGTAATGAGGAGGAGAGAAGAGAAGGAAAATGTTCATTCCAGAGTGTCTGTGACTCATCATGAAGCCCGATGGAGTCAGTGAGTATGAAATCCTTAATCGAGATCATCCTGTACAAGACCAGGCTAAATCACTGGAAGACTTAAAGAAGAGAAAGGAAAAACAGATACCTAACAAGCAACACAACTTTTACAAAGACAACTAATCTGCCATCATCATCCAATGAGTGAGCAGGCCTTCCTCCTAAGAATTTCAAACCAAAGCTGTGATAACTGTAATCACATACATCTGTATTATTTAATGGTGACCGGTTATGGTGCTTTTCGTGAATAAGCGCATAAATCAACACACAAAAGAACACATTTTCATCAAACACCTACTGCAAAGAATTTCATAACGAGCTGAGACAATGTGTACGTGTCAATTTCATTATGAGCGTGTAAAAGCGCCTGTGCATCCATCACTGGTAAATAATCACTCAGATCAGGTAGCAAATGCACATCAGTGAACAGTCATCAACTACCGGCCATGGATCCCATTTTACTGAATCTTAAAAAAGGAATATTGGATCGTTGTATCATTTGTATGGATCAAGCAGCAACACTGAGCACTCAACTATCCAAACTGCACAGTCTACGCATTCTTTGGCGGCCAGTTATCAATGAAATATTCTGAAATTGATTTGGTATATCACGTGCAGTCTTTTGTGTGACTAGTAAACAGTCTGTCCATGCGCAGCTTCGGTAATGAAGAGTGGGTGGGTCTCCAACTAACCTTAAATTTAAATTGAACACAAACACACTTGACTTTACATGGACTGTACACCAGTGTTGCAGTTTGGTTTTGTTTGAATAATTCCTCATTAAAAAGACTATTCAAGCAGCATGTTAGGATAATATACTGTAGGGATGGGAAGCTGCAGCTGGACACAAGTGTGACTGAATGGGTGGCAACAAGAGGGAAATGCCAGTGTTCTGAGGGTAATAGCTCACGGCAACATATTGGGGAAAAAAGAACTATGAACTAGTTCATTTTTGGAACTGTGAATTTAGCTCAAAATGCTATTTATGAATTAGGAACTATGAACTGAACTAGTTCATTTTAAAATGTGTGAGCTGAACTTTGAACTTACTGAACTTTCCCAACACGGTTGTACGCTTCATAAACTTCATAAAACTTACTTGTTGTGGAAATACTTATTTTCAAAACGACATGCAGTCTCTCTCGCTCTCTATCGCATAAAATTGAACAAGATGCAATTTATTCTGTTAAGAAAATGTGGCTTTTTTATTATTACTTCATATTAAAACTCCCTAGTCAATATCCATCATTTTGTGATTTATTGAAGGTGTTTGAGGTTTTAGCACAGCTCAGCCAACACAGAGTTGGCTCAACATCATATCCACGTAAGATTTGGTTGCACATCTGGATGGTTGAATTTTCTTTTTAAAGGCCTGAAATAAGATCTGCATTATTTGCAGACAAAGGCGTTTTCATGTTTTGTTCAACATCAACATTCATCAGTAAATACTGTTTCTGCTGTGTACGAATATCACATTCCAACTAATCTTACTGATATGCATGAATACCGTAATTGTTTTATCTGTTCTGAGGAAACAGGGGTGGTGTAACATCTGGACTGGCTTGTCAAAATGCAAAATCACTTTAGTGCTTGGATGCAATGGAAAATTGACTTGATTTAGTGTGGCGGTGTCGGGACAAGTTAAACACTTTGCTTTTCTTTCGTTTTTATCGACTGTCGTTTGTGCAGCAGTGCAACATCCCAAAACTGAACCCCACATATTGCAGTTGAACTTAAAGTTCATGTGAGTGATCGTTTTGGTGTTTTTCTGTTTTGTTTTGTATTTTAATAACAGAGCACGTCACTTACGACAGCAGCAGGCAGATACATAATGTCATCATAACGTAACCACCAGCAGTTACCCGGCTCATCGCCGGCCGAGGATTAACACACTGAGTCTTTTCAGACAACAAGCCCCATCTGTATAACTAGACCCAATCCTTTCTGATATCTGTGACAACATCACTCAATTTCAACCCTTTTCTAAAATAAAATAATAGTGGCTGAATGGCAACAGTGGGCTTACCATCAGCGTTTAAATCTTTAAGTGAGGATTCATCCCTCGGGATTATCATTTCAAACCCAAACGTGAGAAACACTCAATCTGCTGTCAGACAAAACAAAGAGACAATTTTCAGCTGTTAGGATGATGTTTCAATTTCCTGTCGGATCAGTGGCTGCGGTGTGGAGAGGGAATGGAAATAAAGCGAGAAAAGTGGTGGAAAAAGAGTGCGGCTCGGAAACAATGAAGGAAGAGAGACTGGAGTCAGAAAGGGGACAAAATGGAGAAAAATCAGAAAGGTTAGACGACTGAGGACACGAGGAGATAAGACCTACAGCTTTATCTGTGTATGAACACAAAACACACGTGTCCAGCTCCACACCAGGAGCAGATGAATTCAGACGATACGCAGACGATCTTGAGCA
The DNA here is from genome assembly GCF_963422515.1 of Blennius ocellaris. Classification (NCBI taxonomy): domain Eukaryota; kingdom Metazoa; phylum Chordata; class Actinopteri; order Blenniiformes; family Blenniidae; genus Blennius; species Blennius ocellaris. Next base: position 5,436,312 of record NC_137661.1, on the reverse strand, counting down.
TTGTGAGTACACACACACTGTTATCTGCTGGCGGGTTGTTGCACGCCTTGTGAAATCTGATAAGAGGGCCTCAGATCCTCCAGGACTGTTTATCTAAAAGGGACGGACCATTAAAATCAATACATTCTTATCCACAGTTAGGCTCAGAGCGGGTGTAATGAGCCCAGCTGGGATTTACTGTTTTGTCTGCAGTACGTGTAAACCAGCGCAGGCCTTTCGTGGCACTCACACCTCAGACCACTGGCTTCTTTCTGACGCCGACTCGTACAGCCAATGACTCGGGGTTCGTTAAACATCGGCGAACCGGGGAGTTTTTAACCAGGACTGAGCAGCATAATACACTTCAGTCTTTGTATTCATCAGAAAACAAACAAACAAAAAAAATGTTGTTGAGGAACAGGAAATGAAAAAAGTAAAAAAGAAAAAAAAAAGGAAGACGAATGATTCACAGAGGTTGAGGCGGCGCTCACACAGCGATAACTTCATCACTCACTCGGCACATGCTGTGGTTCACAACAAGAAGTGAATGTGGGTCTGATGTCAGGCTTCCTCATGTTTTTCACATCATAAGATATTATTGCTATATATATATTATTCTTATACTGCTCTTTAGATGCTACTATTATTATTTCATGCAAAGTCTTTAGTCTGGAACTATCACAGGAGTTATGCTTATGATGTTCTAAGGAACTTTACTTAATTTGGCCCAATATTACAGTAAATGCTTCGAGAAATGCGTTTTTGGAAAGCACACAAATCTCTTCTCTCCCTTGGCATGGTTTCGCCTATAAATAAATGTTAAATGATAATAATAATAATAATAATAATAATAATAATAATAATAATAATAATTATTATTATTATTATTATTATTATAACAATAGGATATTGATGTGTTCAGAGTAATTAAAAAAAACATTGGAGAAATAGTTCTATCTTGTAATTTGGCATTTCTGCTGATGCAAAAAACGGCCAAGACAACAATAATTCTAGTTCCAAGTACACCACAAACATTTTAGAAAAGAGTTATGCAGTTGGCCTGATATACCATACTCTTGAAAAGGAATGCATTGAATAAATAATGTGCTATTTTGGGAAACTCTCAGACATGATCTTCTGTGCATCCTATAGAAAAATTACCTTCCACGTGTGTGTGTGTGTGTGTGTGTGTGTGTGTGTGTGTGTGTGTGTGTGTGTGTGTGTGTGTGTGTGTGTGTGTGTGTGTGTGTGTGTGTGTGTGTGTGTGCAAAATCAAGTTTGTGTCCAGTTTAGTTTTAGGTTGTTTTTTTTTACTTTTAGTATCTCATACAGTCAGACAATGAAAACATTACAGTTGAGTAAGAATTATGTCAATCTATAAAAATTAACAAAAAGCTGTAAAGCTTAACTAAGTAACTAACTAACTAAATAAATAAATAATTGCACACCCAAAGACTTTAAAAAGTGATTTTCATTACACCGTGACTAAAAAAAAACCACAATCCTATTTCTTCAGGCAGAGTTTCATGATGTGGGAGCTTTGACTGCAAACAAATTGGTCGTCCACATCACCAGATGTGTCCAGCCAGGAGGAGATACACACTAATTGACGTTGGTAGTTGCACACCTTCAAAAATGGCATGGGAGGCAAAGTAAAAAGTCATTAGGGGCCCGTTCACACCAGATTAGCTCACATGCCTCGAGCCCCAAAGACAAGTGTAAACAGGCACCAAAGGGCTTTCACTCAGACCACTTCCCAAAGTGGTCCGGAAATCTCTGAAATGCCATTGGGTATTGGTTTCTACATGTCTGTCTCTCTTTATTTAAGCTGTGATGGACTGATCACTGTTCCATTTGAATCCTGCCTTTCAACCATTAAGTGGGACCGGCTCCGGGTCTCAGAAACCAAACTCTGAGCTTAATAAATGGTCCTTATGCGTGACGTGTGGTGAATTCACTCTAAATTACAGCTGGAGTTTGGGATCTTCTAATCACAGTAAGTAGAAACTCTGATAAGTCCTCTTTTAATGGTTTGGCTGAACCAATGGCTCAACATCTGAACACAGTCTGCTAAACAATCTGCTTTTCTCAGCTCTTAATAATGCAGCTGCTTGATTATGCCCTCGCAGTCCATTGTGGGAACAGCTAAATATGCAACGGCAGTGCGGACTAAAAATAACAGCTTTTTGTCAGGAGAACGGGGAGAGAAGCGGATGTTGATCACTACAATGAGGCAGGTACTGCAACGCCAGGGGACAAGTATCAGGAACAAATTGTCAGTTGTTTGCGTGATTAACACCAATGCACAAGTCTGGGCCGTCGCTTATACAACATGCAAACCATCACAGATGGGTTTGTGCAAGAACGAGAAGAGAAAAGATGCTAAGAGGGCTTGTCAAACTGAGTTTATTCAAATTCACTGTGGGTTTCACACTCTAATGAATAAATAATGCAGATGAAGATGGCACAGAATGATTAATTCAACGGTGTATATCAACATCTGGGTGTGAAGCCATTTGTGTTAATCAGAAAGGAAAAGGACATACGAATACAAAAACTTTTCCTTTTCGGTGTTTCTTGGTACATGTAGCTCCCCCGCCGGAATGAATGAAAGTGAGGGGAGCAGTGAAGTGTATCCACTCTTGCCGAGACTCCCACAAAGCCAAAAAAAAAAAGGATGGAGTGTCAGTGAGCTGGCGCCAATCGGGAGGAAC